>NC_088926.1:2527500-2602500 GCF_038396675.1 Hydra vulgaris | reverse complement strand
GAAACATTTTGCAATTTATAATCAAATAGGTTAAGTAAAGATATACTAAAACTCTCTTTTCTAAAATCTTCCTCCCAGATTTTGACTGATACTTTAAGTAAAGTTTTCAAAGCTAATATGCACTCAGAGGTCTCAAGTTCACGCAAACCAAATTGCCACCCTTCATTTAACAATACTTTGAAAATTTTAGCTCTAATGGATTAGTTCGCAAATGGGGTACTCAAAAATAATGATACCCATCTTGAATTAAATAATCAATAAGCGAAGCTGTGCATCTTAAATTGGTCCAAAAAGTTTCTGATGTTTGTTTACTTAATGTAAACTTTTGAGAGTTTTAAACTTGAGATAATTGCTAATATTCAATCCATTTGACTAATTTCCTCAAAAATTAAGGTTTCATGTCACCCAAAACAGCTGCATTTCCAATACAAAAATTGTTATTATATTTGTGCTTATAGTTACTTATTTTCCACCATATGTTTATCAACATTAAAAAGCTTTAGGCATCAGTCCGATCTTGAAAATAACTTTCAATAGCTGCAGAAAGTTGTAAGAACAAATATTGCAAGAGCAAGTGGTACACTTTGTTTATTATCTCCTGAATATGGTGATTTATATGATATGTTAAAACCTTTTTTTTTAAATTTGACTGAAGTAATTGGTCTTTATCATATACATCATGAAGAAACTTCCATTATATTTCACCAGCATTTACATCAATAACATCATGAAACTGATCAAATCAAAAAGCATGGAATATAAAACGTTTAGAATTTAGTAAATTATTTCGTATGTTTTTGAGAAGATGGACAGCGTCAAAAAATAATATATGTTATACTATCTTTTTTGTAGGATGAGTAAAACTACTAATATGATTAATAGCTTTTATAGTTTTGCATCAAATGTGAAAAAGCAGAAACATAATTAGAATGATTATCAGAAATTATACTATAAATATGAAAACATAAAAATGAAAACGATTTTCTTGAAGAGATGTAATGCATTGTTGATGAGCCAACATGGTCAGCTAGCAATTTACCCTTAATTTTTACTTCTGGAATAGCGTTTATAACAAAGTTAAACTATATTTTCAAAGAAGCAGTTATGAAGGTCATTATATAAAATTATATATTATATTACGTCTTTATATAAAATTCCCTTTTTATCTACTCCTATCATTCTACCACCTTGATATTGCGCTTCTTTCTGCAAATATATTTCATCCATCAGTAGCACAACATATTTATCAATTTTATCTCGTTTAATAAACATTTTATAAATTTTAATGGTTCTACCCCACCTTTATTAATTTTTTTTAAAAGACTAAATGATGGTAGAGGAAACTGTTCTGATAAAACTTTAAAAGCCTGCGCTAATATATATATATATATATATATATTGGCTAAGGGAGTATTGTAAAAGATTTAATGAAAAATTAGGCCCAATAACTGATTTTTTATTTTATTTCATTGAGTTCAGTCATTAAACCATTTGAAAAACTATTTTTTTCTACATAATTTTTTATATAGGCTAGAAAATTTTCAAACACACTTTCTTTCCAATACACAGCCAATATTTCGAAACCATGGAGGTAATAGAGCATTAGATGATTTAGAAAACAATGAAACATGCATAAGTTCACCAACTACAATTGTTTCTATAACTTCTAATGTACCTAAGTGTTGAATAATTTCTAACTTTAAAAATATTTAGGGGAAACCGGGGAGACTTTTTACTCTATTTGGGCTTATTTAATAACTAAGGATTAAGGTATCTTTCAACATTTTAACTTTCTTAACATTTCTTAATTTTTAATGTTTAAAAACAATTTAAAAAATGCTAGTCAAGTGTCCGAAGTCACACCGCATGCGGAGTGACTTTGGACACGTATATCGGACATGTATAGGGAAGATAATGGACATCAAACAAATGAATGCGAAATTTCAATAATGATGGTTTATTTTTCATTTATAAATTATTGCAATCGGTATTTATCCAAATTGCACTTAAAATATATTATGCCCTTTAAAAAAGACCTCTTGTCTTCTGTACGAACTTGCAATGCACGCACTACATCGGTATAGACGATGAATGTAAATTCTTCATTAGTTCTTATAAATGTATTGGATAGGATTTTCCTTTTGAAAAACTCCACTTCATAACCACCTTTCATTTTTTTTAAAGATTTTGCTGTTTTCCACATCATATCATTACATTTTTTTCTGTTTTCCACATCATACCATATACTATTACAATTATAAACCTTCCTTCCGGCACTCAATAGTACCAGCATTTCTGCCAATGAATCCATCGTCATCAAGATTATTTTTACTCTTAATAGTTGAAATATTTCGGTCTATTGATTCATCTGACAACGATTCTTGAAGGATTGCTTTTTTAGAAGTTTTTCCCTGTAGAATCTTCTTCTTGGTTGTCTTTTATGTAAGCTTCTTTTCCATTCTTGCTTTTTTTGCAGTTGCCTCTTTTTCCAGGGTATCTGTAGCTACTATCAATCAACCCTTACGATTGTGCAAATAAAAGTTTACAAAAATGTAATAATTGTCCGTAGGAAGTTGTTATTTATATTTTATTAAAGCATCGGAGAAGACTTAAGACAATGTCCAAAGTCTCCCCATTAGGGGTATATTGAAAAAATTAAGGGAATCGTTACAAACTCATATATAGACTACAAATACTTACATTCCCAACGTCCACAGGTAACTGTTTGTTCTAAAAAAAGTTGCACCAACTCTGTCAGAGTTCATAACTTCGCTCTGGATGATTCACTTGAAATTGAGAATTTTACATCAATGAACCAAAAAATCGTTTTTTTACTATAAAATCTGGTTTTTAGCGGGAAACTGTCACCAAACTATTTTTAAGCTAAAAGCGTAGTCTACCAACATATCAATTATAGACAACATTGCCCTAATTGTAACAACTTAGGAAAATTCAAAGTATCCATTCTCTACCCGTCTCCCCTTTTTGCCATGTTATATTATAAGCAGATACCCTTCAAGGTTAAAATGATCTAAATAATTTAAATAATGAGTTTTATCTTTTTCTATAGATATACGGGATTTATCCTGATTATATAATGAATGACAGGCAAACGGTGGTTTTCTAACTTTCGGTGTAGTTGAATATATTAATAGTGGTATTTTTTCAGTTAAGCAGTTAGAACAGGATTTAAATCCCAAACTAATGTTACTCTTTCGCTAATATTTAAATATTTTTCTTCAAAATGTTTAGCACAAACAACGAATTTTTAGTCCATAACTTTTAATTGAAAAATGCTACTCACTGTTTAAATAAGTCGGGACTATTTTCCGGAGATCCAAAAAGTGGATGCTGTTAAGGAATAAAATCAATTTGATTCTTTCTTTTTATATCCATTTTTGTACTAAACTACAGAATATTAACCATATTATGAATATTTGTATTAACCATATTATGAATGTATTAACCATATTATGAATGTATTAACATAATTAATACATGTATTAACCATATTATGAATATTTAAATAAACAGCTTTAAAAGACGCTTAAGAAGTTCTAAAAGCTACCCTTCTGATTTTTTTGATCCATAAAACAAGGTATCCGGGCTGTGTAATTATAGTAGGCCACTGGATATCACAATCAAACAAATGAAATAAACTATTTTCTGATTGATTTAAGTTGTAGATGATTTGTCATGTAAAAGAAGACTGTCTAAATTATACATTTCAATTCAAAACCCCTCGTAAATGGCATAGCCAATTGTGAAAAGTGTCGATAAACTTAAGGTTTACCGAATAAACATTTATTAAATTATGATTTTTATGCATAATATTAATAAAAATACAATTCCAAAATGTTTCATCGTCAATTATTGTTTAATAAAATTAAGCACAATTACCTTATCAAATATTTAAGTAACAACTATGTTTGAACCGAAACTCTGATTCAAAAATGTTCTTAATGACTATAAGAGGACCCAATGTATAGAATAAGATGATCAGTAACGATATCAAAACAATAAGTAAACTGTGAGAAAATTGAGGACCATTACTGTAAAACTATGATAAAGTCTACAAGAATGTTCTACTTTACTTTTTTATGCATATAAACTCAATTTGCACCAAGTTTTATTGTTTATATTTAAACAAAAATTGGATTGTCTTCAAAAATCTTTTCATCTTATTTTAATAAAATTAACCATAAGTACTCCACAAAATTTTCAGATAACAACTTTGTTATTCCAAAATAAAATCTAAAATAAACTTCCTATTCAATTAAATACCGCGGACCCTTTTGTAGACATTATCTAGAAAAAGTTTCTAGATTATGTCTACAAAAGCAAAAATACATTAAAGCAACTCAAAAATGAATTATTACAATTATTACACTCACGGATCTCACTATATCAGACTTTACTACCGACATTCTATAATAGTAGCGATGTTATAAGTTCATTTTTAAATTTGTAACATCATTAACTGCCAACAACTGCTTAAACACCAATTATTTCCCTTAGTAAATTGTTTCTAACTGTATTTGAAGAAATGAAAATAAATAAGTTTTCTCTCTAAACTTTTAAAAAATGTTCAGTGTAGATTTCAAAACTTTTAAATATTAAAACATATACTCGGAAAAAAAATTAATTTTTTTCCGTTTCAAAATAATTTTAATTTATTTTTATCAAAGATATTTTTTGATTTTTTAACATTTTTATGTTTTAGTATGCCATTCAAGATGCAAGGTTTGTTTAAAAATGTTTTTCGCTCAAATAAAAAAATAATTTTCAATATCTTCTTTAGTTTATATACAAATATATATATATATATATATATATATATATATATATATATATATATATATATATATATATATATATATATATATATATATATGTATATATATATATATATATATATATATATATATATATATATATATATATATATATATATATATATATATATATATATATATATATATACATATATATATATATAAAGCCGGAACCAGCTTTTTTTTGTCTTTGAGATAGCTAACTTCCAGACATGGAGCAAACGCCAAACATTTATATGTTTATACTTATGTCAAATAAGAATGTTTTGCAAAACATTTGCGATGATTGGGGGCTGGGAACAATAAAGCTCCAAATTTTATGCCCCCCTCCTGCCCCAAACGCGAGAGCAACAAGTTGATGAAATGTTTTTGAACTGCTCTCAACTAGACTTATATTCATCGATAAATTTTAAGTTTCATAGTATTTTCTTTCAGCATTCAAAAATAATGACCATATAAACTTTATAACCCCCTCAAATTGAGGGGGGGTTTAAACTTTATATGGTCATAATTTTTGAAAGCTAAAATATTTTATATGTATTAATAATTTAATTTTTGAATTTCATAGTATTATATATATATAATACTATGAAATTCAATATAATACATATAATATTTTATATGTATTAATAATATAATTTTTGAATTTCATAGAATTATATATATTAAATATAATACTATGAAATTCAAAAATTATCGATGAATATTAGTCTAGTTAAAAACAGTACAAAAAATATTTCATCAACTTGTTGCTCTCACATTAGGGGCAGAAGAAAGGTGGCAAAAGTTTGGGGATTTTTTGTTCCCAGCCCCCAATCATCGCAAATTTTTTGCAAAGCATCCTTATTTGACATAAGTATAAACATATAAATGTTTGGCGTTTGCTCCATGTCTGGAAGTTAGCTATCTCAAAGACAAAAAAAAGCTGGTTCCGGCTTTATATATATATATATATGTAATATATATATATATATATATATATATATATATATATATATATATATATATATATATATATATATATATATATATATATATATATATATATATATATATATATATATATATATATATATATATATATATATATATATATATATATATATATATATATATATATACAAAAGGAAAGTATTTCAAATAAAAATTCTTTATAAAACTATTTTAAATACAAAATACTGGAATCGTACCGTCTCGAATCGTACACCACAACTTTATTGACATAATTTAACCTTTAAATCAATATTTATTGGCCTTTAAAAGTAACAGTTTTTTGAATGTTGCATCACTAGGACAGTTCCTTCGTGGCGTCTGAACTTGTCCAGCGGTTCTAAATAACCGCTCAAAAAGTGCAGACAAAGGTAAGGTCGTATTGTATCTCACAAATACGTGTTTTATAACTTCATATTTTGCCAAGATTTTAAAATCCCTACCAGAGTTGCTTAACTACGATAAACATTCGTTGTTGGCTGTTGTTTGTTCTGGAATGTTAATTTCGCTAAACGAAAAAATCATCACTCATGCCACTGCCACCAGCAGATTGAGCACCTTGAAGTGGGTCAGGGTCAGAAGTAGTATTAGCTTTGTCCAACAACTGATGCTGCTGAGACTTAGCTGCACGAACGAAGTAATCACGACAGAAATCTTTTTTATTATCCGGAACCCTTCTTATTTTGAAGTAGGGATGCTATACTGCTGTAATTATCCTGCTAGCATTATGTTCAGAAAATGATAGATGATCCTCAAATCTTGTTTTCAAGCTTTTAAGCATAGATTCTGCAAATTTTTTTGCATGCTTCAGTAATTTCTGCTGCAGGTCCTCCAATTTCTGCTGTACGGTATGCAGCGTCGTAAATACATCGCCAAAGTACACATTGTCACCTTGTCTGCCTGTCAATGGCAACAGCAATTAGGAGCCATTATCATTACATACTTTTCTAGACATTTTAACTCCTGCATTTTGAACTTTGGCAACTTCAAATTGTCGCATATTTCGCGAAGCTTATCTTGCAACTGGAGAATGAATTTCAATGCATCATACCGGGAGTTCCATTGTATAGGGACAGGTATCAGTATTGCCTTTGCGATGATTTTTTTCACAGCATCCGATGCCTTGGAACTTCTTCAAAGAAAATTCCAAATGCTGGTACACTTATCCAATGCAGCTCGATGAAGATGTTTGAAATTAGCATCAGAATCACATGCTTTATCTGCATCAGTAGTTGATGTGAGGCTCATAGAGTGACTATTGCAACCTTCATGGTTAGGCAGAACAGCTTCAGTATCAGCATCCGTGCTTTCGCTAACTGGTAAATTTAGGACTGCAGTCATGTCCGCTATTTCAACATCATTGTCTGAATTTTTTGCTTCATCATCATCACGAGTTCCTGTTTCCTGAACTTGTTCTTCAGCAGTTGCAGAGATCCCTGAACCAGATGCAGTACTGCTAGTGTCTGCAAAATGTTCTCGGAAGGCTTTGCCGAAGTTAGAGGCATTATCTGTTACGGCTGCTGTAATTTTTTCCACGTGTAACCCATAATTATTATGAATTTTTGAGATCACTGCAGCCACTGAGTCGTAAGTATGACTTTCAACAAAACGTTGACAGGAAAGAGCAACAGATATGGCGTAATACTGAGCATTCAGTACTAATATCAATATAGTGATCTGTCATTCCTAAGTAGCTCTTTCGTTTCACTGACCGAATGTCAGCTGTTGTACAAACAAATGGTACTTTACTGAAGACTGTTCTTTTATCATCACGCATTTTTTGCAAACGGGCGTTTAATCGCTTGCCTAATGTTTTGCGACAAGGTATACTGACATTGCGATTGAGTCCGTGGATCAAATTTTTGAACGTCGGTTTTTCCACTGTGATCAAGGGGGGCATTTCCTGCACAACGTAGTCAGCAATAAGCTTGTCAACTTCATCCTGTGAAATGGATGTTTGATTTCGAGGCATAATGTGCATTTGTTTCAACTTCTTAGAATCAGGTCCAGATTCGGCAGATGGTCCACCTCCAACTCCAGATTCCATCTCAGCTACCGAGCGCTTACGTTATTTTGCATCTGAAACCTTGTGCTGCTTGTATTCATCGATTCGCTTTTTGCCATCAGCATTCTGCAACAACAACAGTTAATCAACCGAGATTATTGCATTTATTTGTGTTATGTTATAGCATTAGTGTTTGTCTGTGTTGCTTTATGTGTTTATCGTTTTTACTGTTTAGTGCGTGGTTTAACCGTTTTGTTGAACTTTCAATGATTTTTCTTTGACTAATTGACTGGCTGTAACTACTATGACTTTGAATGAGAATGATTTATTACATATTTTATTCATTGATTGCTTTGTTTGTTAAATTGAATGATTTTATTTAATATTTATATTTATACCATACCACATTAATCAATAAATTGTATTTGGTCTGGTCTCTTTCTTTTTCAGTAAATGTACACTAGGGCATGCCAAAATATCACGATTTTCAGAAAATAAAAGGTCGCGGTATAAATACCTGTTCTATACATAAAAAGAAGTATATAAACCAAATTTGAACTCTCTAGGACCATATTTAGTGCTGGAAGATGATTTTAGGTTTTTACGCAAATACGAGAAATCGTTGTTTTTTTCTGAAAAAAAATATTCTTTTTGAAAATAAAGAAATAAAAAAGTTAGGAAAGGTATTTTTTAGTTTAAAATCTAATATTGTTACTATAACAGATATTTTACAATTTGGCCAGTGCACTTTGGTCAGCTTCTAATGATATTAATGCCCTGTGCTCTCTGACAACTAGCAGTATATCTTGTTTTTTGTCCTCCTTTAATGTGCTACTGATATATCTTTGTATAAGATTGATATTCCGCTCTGCTGGGTCATTTGTAACATTTAGAGATTTTACAAACTCACAAAATGATATATAGGAATCATTTTCCTCCAGCTTTCCAGCAGCTAAACCTGTTTTCCAGGTAGGAATTTCGTCCTGTATGCCTAGAACAATGAAAAGAGCCCAACTTTCCTCTGTAATAACTCTGTTACCTCAGAGGTTGGTAAAACTAGGACAGCATCAGGTTTACCATTGGGAATAGTGTTGATATCTGGTACCTCAAAGGTCAACAGCTTGTCTAGAACTGCAAGCTTCTCTTCAAAATCTGGATCTGCCAGTATTAACACAGCAACCTTTGGGGCAAGGTTCCAAGAGTGTTGCTGAAAAAATTTCAGAAAAGCATTGCCAATTTTGACATCAAACTCTTGTTGTATAACATAAGCTGACTTGAATGACAGGAAATCATTCTTAACAGCATATTCTGCTTTGTATGAACGTAAATACCATGGAGCATAAAAAACTGTACATATAAAAGCTGACTTTTCCAGGTGAGGTAACTGATCTTTAGGCAGAAAATCTATTATACCTGATGTCATAACAATAGCTAAATTGTAAAGACTGTCAGCCATGAAACGAGCATTGTGATTGGCTCCTGGTTGATAAATTTTAAAACCATTCAGCTTTGGTGATGAGACATTTAAATAAAAAGCAGCATACTTAACTAGATGATTATAATCATCTCTTGGAAACACTTCGTGATTAAGAGCAAACTTCAGATATTCCTGAGCTTCCAGGTAAAGTTTATGAAGTTCAGATCCAACTTCCAGCTTCTTCTCATCAAATTTCTTAAACTCAGACAGGTTAGCTTTTTGAATTATGGCGTGATATACTTCCCAGTCCTTCTTGAAATTTTTATAGAACCGTCTATCTGGTGCAGCAGTAGGTCCAAGGACAATTACAATTGCCTTATGTATTGCTATTTCAAACATGTGATGTCTGCATAATAGCCAGAGAACAGGTTTTCCCAAAATATAGCACAACCTGGTTATAATTCCTCCATGGGCTCCTGTGTTAACATTGGTAGTATCTGCAACAATTGCGAAAATTTCATTGCATATTTCAAAGGACTCAAGTAAGTTGTGAATAATTTCTGTTTCATCAACAGCTTTTCCAGACTCTGCAGGTAAAACACCAAGTAAGAGATCGTTTTTATTCTCAAATTCAGGACTAGTAACACTGACAGCAACTCTATCTCTTACAACAGATTGCAAGGTATTTTCATCTAAATGTTTTAACAGCTTGCCATCAAAGTGGAGAACAAGATGTTTTCCAGCCATTGTCTCTCTGTAATTTTCTCTGATGGTATTGCCTAAATAAAGATCATTTTTAACACAATATATTATTGTTATGATGGTTTATTTTTAGGTAAATATTCCACTCTTTAAAGGTATAGTAAGATTTTAATCATAACTTTCATTTATAATAGACTTACATTAGAAAATCAGGGATAAGAAATATGGCATCTGAAGAAAAACTTTTTGATTTGAAAAAAAAAACTTAATTTTGACTGGCAAAAAGTTGGCATAAAAGACTTTTTCTTTAGGTGTCCCTTTAAAAATTACCTTGATGTTCAATTACTTTCGCTCTTTCTCTTGAAATACTAGATTTAGAAATGCCCATCTGATTAACATCTCCTCCCAGATAATTAACAACAGACGACAACAGCCAGGTTTGTAATTCAATGCTGATTAACCCTCTAGCACAAATAGGTGTAGTTACTGCCATCAATTCTTCTCTTGTAATCTTTTTATTTACTTGCATTGAGCCTTTAGGTAAGACTTTTGGGGTTTTATTATGAGCAGCACCATATTCAAAGTCATCATCACTACCTTCGAATGAGTCTTCTTCTACAGCAAAATCTGGATCTGTCAAAGTTGAGTCAAACATATCCAAATTGGCTGGACCAGACTTGTATCTAAAATGTTTACATAAATAAGTTAGGATTTCATTTTTAAGAAGTAAGTTTTTTAACAGTTTTAAAGTAATTATGACACTTGTTTTACCTTTTCTTAGTTGGCGTCAAGTTTTCATCACTTTCATCAAGTGGTGGGGGAGCTGATTTGCATCTTTCTTTCTCCTCTAGGTACTTCATTCTCATTTGTTCTTGTCTTTTATACCTTTCTAGTCGTTTCTCAATGATGGTAGCTAGCTCTTTATCTGGCTTAGAAATAAACCACTTCCTAAAACAAAAATGTATAACATTAGAATGCAATAACTTACTCTGATGGACAGACAGATGGATAGCTGAAAGACAGACAGACTGAAAGCCCTACATAAAGTAGCTGCGCTACTAACAATTTGATTAATATAGAGAAATTTACAAAAAGGCTACAATATAATTGATACTCTTACCTGTCTGTTTTCTGGTCTAGATAGAAATTTAGGTCTTCTTCAATAGCAGCTTGTGTTCTTGGTGTTATTTTGTCACTTCTCATCAGTCGCTCTAAGTTATCTTTGCCTATGTCAAACAACTGTTCCATTGTTGAAATGAATTCATTCTTAATATTTTCTCTAGTATCTTTGGTATCTTTCAGGGTAACACGTTTTTTCAAAAGTTGATACTTCTTGTGTAGAGCTTGAAGTTTGTCAAGAATTGAATATTCTGAAATGATGTATGCTTGAAATCCTGGTTTGGTCCAAATGTTGACTATTTGTCTAATCAAGCAGTCTGATTGCGTCTCAAGGTCACAAAAATCTCTACCTAATTTATATTTTTAAAAAATATTTTATTTATTTAACATTTATTGCACCTGAAAAAATAATTATTTAGTCCTCTTTAATCTAGGAATAAAAATGTTTATGTTTTACAGTTATGTCTTACTTTTGCACACCAAGTTCCTTGTTCCTTTTTGCTTCTTACAGGCCATGTTAATTTGTGTTTTAATAAATCTTTTCTTTTTACTTGAAATTAAATATTGATAATATCTTAAAATACTACCATTGGTTGGAAGCTGTGTATTTGGTATCTGTGAAATTGGGTTAGTTAACAGATATAATGGTCGTTTGACACTTTCACTTACATGGACATTATTTTTCTTTTTTGGACCCATTTCTTTTGAAAAAGTTAATGTTATTTTAACTATTTTTAACTATTAAGCTATAAAAAATTATTAACAGTTTATAATAGATATGTCATGTAGTGATTGTAATCTTAAACTAAACACAAAATGGTGCAATCTTGTTATTTTGCCATCCTTCATGTAATTTCATCATACTTTGCGTATTTTCGTAAAATCTTGATTTCATCTTCTGGCACCTAGAATTGAGATAGAACAATGAAAATTCATATTTTTGCTTATTTTTATGTATAGAATAGGTTTTTAAAGCGCGACCAAAAATTTTTTTTTTGGCATGCCCTAATGTACACGTGCCTCATAATATTATATTGAAACTAAATTATAATATTTCTATCTAATGACTAATGAGTAATGATTACTGGTTATTATATAACAAACATAAAATCACAATATAATATAGTGTTTTTGTAGTTTATATACATACCTGAAGATGTTGAGTAAAACTAGAAGTTGCTTTCAGTGAACCACTGTAAGTTTTTTTCGCCAACACATAACATACACTGTGCAATAATTTTAACATCTCCTGTAGTTTTAGTTTTAGATATAACTTTGAAAAATTTTCTATCAAGTTCAGCAGGAACGGCTTGTTCACTCTCAGCATTTTCTTTTTCTACAATTTCAGTCGTTTCCCTCTCCTCTTTCGCCATTTTGGGATTTTTGGTAGATTGGTTCCATTTTAATCATAGTAACTAAATAACAAATTAATAGATACCATTATCAAGGGTGGTCAAAAGCAGCACAATCCAGCTAAGGAACTTTTGGAAACCAAGCTTTAATTAATTTGCTGTTGGTGGAAAAGTATTTTGTATTTTGTGTTTTTAAACAAAATAAAAAATTGCCTTAAATTGTATTTGAAATAAAATTGAAAATACTAATTAGTAAAAGTATTTCAAATAAAGATAAAAATAATACGAAAGTATTTTAAATAGTATATTAAATACTTTCATTTAAAATACTTTTTAAAATACTCAACACTGTATATATATATGTATATATGTAAATATATATATAAATATATATATTTACATATTTACGCATATATATATATATATATATATATATATATATATTTGTAAATATATATAAATATATATATTTACATATATACGCATATATATATATATATATATATATATATATATATATATATATATATATATATATATATATATATATATATATATATATATATATATATATATATATATATATATACAAATATATATATATAATGTATATACATATATATATATATATATACATATATATATATATATATATATATATATATATATATATATATATATATATATATATATATATATATATATATATATATTGATATTTAAGGCTGTTTTGTATTATAATAATAAAACAAAACTCATAGTCGTAAAAGAGTGCTCAATATTAAAAAGATACTTCAAATAGAGCGATATACATATATATTAACGAAGAAAAAACAACTTTTTCTATGGTACTTTAAGTTTCATGCCTATCATCAGCCATTTAAGTTTCATGCAATCATCAGCCATTGAATACAAATTCAAAAACAAAACAAAAAAACCCGCTAAAATTACAAAATACTGTGTTGTGGGATCTTAACGTCGCTAAGAAAAAACAAAATATTAGCTAATATTTTAAAAAAAGTTTACAAAAACAATCCATTCCTCCTTATCAAGATGCATTATTTAAATCAGGTTTTATCTGCAAATTCGCCTACCATTCAAATAAAAAACAGATCTCATTCAAAAATCACAAGCGAAACATAATCTGGTACAACCCACCTTTCAGTACCAATGAGGGCAAGGCTAGCATAAATGTTTATAAAAATTTTTTTTTTTAGGATTCAGATAAATATCTTTATTTTTGATTAAAAAAGTATGGTTTTTTTCTTTCTTCTGAAAAAGCAGTATAACTTACATTTTAAATCGGCTAGAAAACGTTTATTACGTGGTGCTGTGTTGTTTTTATGACCTGTTTAACAATTAAATTAAATCTTTGTTATTTAGATTTACAATATAGCTTGCAAATGTATACATTTAAAATAAGAATAGAATTACTCTTTTTTTTTTACGTTTATTATTTGTAATATTTTTATCAGAATAAACTAAAATACTCCTTAAGTTGAGTTTTAGTTAAAATACTTCTTTAGTAAGACTAAAATTTTTTAATTTGTCTTCAAAAACCACACTTCGCTTTTTTATTTTTTTACTTTTTTGCAAAATTTGGAGATTTTATTGCGAAAAATGTTTCTTATGTGCAGTATCAATGATATTCTGAAAAAATCAAACATGTGCCAAAGTAGTACTTCGGCACACGTTTGATTTTTAAAGTACTGTACCTTACATTATTAGAAAATACTCAGTTTTCAAGTGGTCTATAACAATAAATCATTAACACTTAAGAAATAAAAAGATTTTTTCCAATTTACCGAAAATGTTGATTTTGTAACATATGCGGTTTTTGCATATCACGATTCAATATTACTTATCAAATCGAAAAAAATTTTTATTTTAAATTATTAAAAAGATTTTGTAGAAGTTTCTTCTATAGTTTATCTAATTAATCTTATTTTTTGTTCGTATTTTATTTCTTCGCTAAGGAGGAAAGACTATCAGATACTCCTTTTTTGGTAAGACTGATGGAGCTTTTTCTAGAGATCATGAAAGCAGAGCAAACTCTATCAACTGATATCAATCTGTTCTGCTTTTCCTCTTCGTTGTTTTAACGATGGACATATTGCTGCATTATGCTGACGGCTCTTTCCGAATGGTCATTGAAAACAATAAGGCCATTTGCATAACCTTCAAAATTTTAAACGAAGGCTGTGTATGCCAGTATTGCGTTGGAAGTGAAAGGCATTCTTTCATTCTCTCTTCAGTTAAACCACTAAAACTAAACATAAGATAAGAAAACTCATCTACCAAAGGGGCTTGGTGGATCTTTCTCAGTGCTAGCATTTTTTTCTATCTCTTTTCTGTTGTCTTTCTTTTCTTTGTTTTTATTTTTAAAGTGTTCAGCCTCAGGAATTTTAAATTAAAGAATTGCAGCTGTAATTTTTTGTTTTTCATGTAAAGGCAAATCCTCATCCAACAGAGCTAGCGGAATCAAAGTTGATTCCAAGTACCAAGTGTGCTTGTAAACCAAATCAAGCACAGCATCAAATGCATTTGGATTTCAACAAATAATTTTAAATTGAAGTATCTAACGGATAGATTTAATATCTAATTTGGGGGCCTTTGACATAATACTCAATTCTAAAAACCACTAAGCATAAAAACAGACCACAAGCTCCGCGATAAGCTTGATTTCTTTTTTGAGATCGCTGTTTTTTGAACGAAGTCAATTTGAGAAAACAAAAGCTTTTTTTTCAGATATTAAAATGCTTTACAAAGAAAACGGGCATCATATAGCTCCAGTTTTTCTAATCTTATAAACAGAAGGTGATAGATAAGTCACAACTAATTCAGCCAGCTCTTTTCTGTCTTCACGTTTATCTTCTCCTCCCCTTTCTTTCTATACATGTTTTGCAAAAATTCATAGTATCTTCAGCAGCCTTTTTATTATACTAAATCATCTTCTTCAAGTTAAACTTGCACAGATAACTAAAATTAGGATGTTTAAGTAGGCTCTTAAATTTTTGAAAAAATAAGTTTTCTGCTCCTGTAGTCAACTCATTTGTTGTATGTTTCCAAAAATGCACCTTTTTTAATTCTGTTATGTGATGCTTGCATACTAATTTTAAAAGATACTTATTTAAATTGTTGGATATTTTTATGATTGAACCATTTTTGATCCCGGTATTGCTCGCAGTTGTATCAAAACAAAGACCTCCTACTTTTATTTCAAGTTTATATTCCTTTAGTAGTTTCATAATACTTGTATATTGATCCTCACCAGAAGAGTAAGATAAAGAAGGAACATCTTGTAGGTGCATCCAACCGTCAAATGTTCACAAGAACTGCCAGCCTGTCAACCTTGAACTTTTTTCCTGCATTAATTTCATAAAGAGTTTTTCCATCAAAATGTATAACGCATGGATAAGCAAAAGCTTCTATAACATTTTTGACATCTTTTGCTCTTTTGCTAAGGTTGACATATTTTCATTTGCTAATTTCATTTTTTTAAAGACTGTTGATTTACTGCGATGAACTTTTTTTTTTAAAGACTGTTGATTTACTGTGTGGAACTTATATCTGTAAGTTCAACACCAGCTGCAGTTAAAATGGCACTTGTCACTTTTTGCAAAGCATCACTTAACGTAGCCATTAGGGCAACGTTCCCAGCATACACATCTGTTGGAATTTCTGCAGTTACTGTACAGTTAGATTGAGATGGCTCTTTATGATAATAGTTACTAGACTTAAAATCAGAATCATAAGATGAATTAGAACTTAAATCAGAATTGAGTTTAATTTCATAACTAGGCTTTGCTGATCGCACATCTTTCGTTCTATTTTTCTTTCTAATACTCACTGCTGTCTACAAGCATAAAATAATATAAACTATAACGAAATGTTTTATACGAAAAATATCCCTTAATACTGTTAATTGTAAAGTTTTACCTTTCTATTAAAATTCTTATCTTCTGTCTTAAGAATAAACTTTCTTTCTTCTTCCTGATCTTCCAAAAACATCATGTCTTCAAGCTTATCCTTGTCAGACCTTTTTTTGTCGGTCCGAATAATGTTCTTCAAATCTGGCTTGCATACCCAAAAAATATTTTTAAGTAATTCTCGATGTTTTTCTAATTTGTTTAATCTTTAGAAGAGCCACTTTTTTCGTTTTTTTTTAAATTAGAATACTGCTTGTCAAGTTTAATAAGATTTTTGAATAGTTGAGTGTCACTAATAACTTCAAACCCCACTTTTATCCAGGGTTTCTTAACCTTAGCTAAAATACAGTTACAATCCAAATTTTCACAATTTTCAAAATATTAAAGAAGAAAGCACGTAACCAAACTGATGTAAGGAAGTATAGATTGCAGGTATGCTAGATGATGTAGAATATCCATGACTGTTGGAAGTAAAATATCTAAATGCATATTTGTTTTTGTTCATTATATTTTAATGAGATAATTTAGATCACTCTCTATCTTAAATATATAATATACATTGAATTACTCAAGTCTCTTACAAATTAGAAACTACCTGTAATTTCTGGTTTAGCTGCTTTATAATAAACAATTTCTTTTTTTTATTAGATCTTAACTTAAATTTGTTTTCACACTCGCACCTTTCGTTTCTTTTATACATATTTATTGCATGTTTAGTGTTTATCGTTATCATTAATCTAAGAATATATTTGTAAATATTATAAAAGCCTGAAAAATACTTAATATATTATTTAAGTATTTGCAATCTTTTATATAGTTTTATTTCACTTCTTAAATGAGATATTGCAACACATTATGTCTTAATTTCTGTTTCATATTGTTACTTATAAAATTACAAATATTGTAGTTGTAAGTTAAAAACATATTTTTTTGTTTGGTTATGGTATAAACATACATAAAATGTGTTATTCTTAATTTGAATGTGTATACATTTGCAAACTATATTATAAATCTAAAAAACAAAGATTGAATTGAATTGTTAAATAAAAACAACGTCGCATAACATAATAAACGTTTTTTGCCGATTTAAAAAGTAAGTTATACTGTTTTTAGAGAAGAAAGAAAAAAACCATACACTTTTATTCAAAAATATAGATATATGTCTAAACCTTAAAAAAATTTATTACAAATATCTATGCTAGCCTTGCCTTCAAGACACTTAAAGTAATCCGTTGCTGGTCAATTTTGGGTCCTTTTTTTCCCAAACATGTGCTTTAAGGGCAAAAAAAGAGTGGTTCGATGGTGCTAAAATTTTTTGTAAACAAGTTTAAACATATTTACTTCAAATCTTGGTTTTTAAAATTCTAAAATTTTTTTTCTGAACATCCCCAAGGCCGAATTAAGGGTCTTGGCGGGCGGGAACATAACTTGTTGATGAAATGTATGAAACTTTTCCTCTGCCCTGGTTTCCTCGGCTTTCTAAGTGTTTAGCAAAGAATGGATCAAATTTTGCTAAGAACTCTAAGGCCCCGAGAAAATTTCCATTACTGAAGTCAACAATTTCTTCTGAATCACCTCTAAGAGCTAGACCTCAACTGCACAAAAACTTCAAGCATTCAACAACTCTTCTCACAACTTACCTCCAGTAACGCTTTTCATCCTCCAACTGCAGTTTTGAATTAATTTCAATTTTTACTTTTAATGTAACTTTTTCAAAACATCACTGAACTGCATCAGAATGCTGCTTGCTTTGTTTGTGTCTATGTATGCGCTGTGCTTCTTTCAAATCCATCCACAATGCTGGGATATATGTATACATATATACATATATATATTTATATAAATATAAATATATATATGTATATATGTATACATATATATATATATATTTATATACATATATATATATATATATATATATATATATATATATATATATATATATATATATATGTATATATATATATGCTTATACATAAATATATATAAATATATATGTCTATATATATATATATATATTTATATATAAATTAATATATATAGATACATATATATATATATATATATATATATCTATATCTAGATATATATATTTATACAGATTTGGACAAAACATTTGCAACCACCATCGAACAAAGCTAAAAAGTGCTTCTAATTTTACATGTCTTCAGAACGAAACGAACTACACTACCACAGCAAACAGTTCAGGAGTCTGGAGTCATAGCATGCCATGACATGAGCAATCAGCTGACAGGTGACATCACACAGGCAGAATTTTGTTGACAAGTGCTATTTTGCAGCGGACAAAACAAGTGCAACTTTTTTAGTTTGTTTCATTTTCTTAAGTCTGGTCCGTGTCAACGTCACGGAAGTTTTTTAATAATTAAAGGAAGAATCCAGGAGTTTCCAGAAGCTTCCAGAAGATTCCAGAAGCTTCCAGAACTTTCCAGAAGAAGCATCTGGAAGCATTCAGTAGCATCCAGAAATATCCAGAAACATTCAGAAGCATTCAGACGCATCCAGAAGCTTCCAGAAGCATCGAAAAGAAGCATCTAGAATCTTCCAGAACAGGTTCACACAGGTTCATTTTACCATTAAGAGACGTGTAAATCGACATGTAATTCAGTCAGTATATGAAAGTCAACCAATCAGTATTATCAAGACTGTTTATCGAAGTGAGTTTTATCAAAGTGTTTTATCGAAGAACATCAATACAAGAAGTGAAATACAACAAGTGTTTCATTACATCAATACAGTCCACATCCAACCAAGACGTTGTGTTCCACAGAGCATTATTGTATCATCACAAGGTAAATGTAACACGGTAAGCCTTGAGAAGCGTGATTATTTATTTTTATTATTTTTATGACTTCAAGTGCAAAAATGGCTCCCGACAGTCTTGGATTGGAACTAAGAAAGAAAATTTATGGCAATTACGTAAGTGGAATGTCACGAAAAAGTATTTGTGATAAATATCGTGTGAAAAAATGGACCGTATCAAGACTATGTTCCAAATATCGTTCTACGGGGAAGTTGGCAGCAGATAACAAAGGTGAAAGACCGCGTTCCACCACTTCTAGAGAGGATTCTATGATCGTCAGATCCATCAAAAAGGATCCCTGGATATTATCAGTCAAGATACAAAAGCAATTAGAGCTGCCTGTATCGGACCGAACAATCAGACGACGTGCTGTTGACGCCGGATTGTTTTCTCGACGCCCTGCAAAGAAACCGCTGATTTCACTAAAAAACCAGAAGAAAAGACTCCTGTTTGCTACATCTCATATTGACTGGAATGTGCAGAAATGGCGAACTGTCCTGTTCAGTGATGAATCGAAGTTCAACATCATTAGGAGCAATGGCATTTGCCGTGTACGTCGACCGGCCGGAAAACGCCTCGATTTACGTTACTGCCATAAGACCGTGAAGCATGGTGGAGGCAATGTAATGGTCTGGGGGTGTTTTTCTGCTAATGGTCTAGGTCCAATACATCGAAACGATGGATTAGTGGACCGTCTCATGTATAAAAATATCCTGAAAGATGTTATGTTACCTCATGCTGAATGGAATATGCCAATAAAATGGGTGTTTCAGCAAGACAATGATCCGAAACACACTGCAAAAGTAGTCAAGCAGTGGTTTCAAGACAACCACCTATCGGTCAAGGATTGGCCGCCTCAATCTCCGGATCTCAACCCAAACGAGAACCTGAGGGAGATCGTTAACCGCAGAATTAATCGTGAAGGTGTTCGTAATAAGGATCAAGTGTTTGAACAAATCCAAAAGGCCTGGGCAGTGATTCCACAAAGTTTCATTTATCACCTGATCGAACCAATGCCTCGAAGATGCAAGGCTGTGATCGACAACAAAGGATTCGCCACGAAATATTGATAGCGAAATACAGCATGGTCAACATTTTATGTGTGTGTATACATATATAAATATATATGTGTATATATATTAACATGTAAATATATATATATATATATATATATATATATATATATATATATATATATATATATATATATATATACATATGTATATATAAATATATATATATATATATATATTTAAATATATATATATACTTATATATATATATATAAATATATAGATATATATGTATATATACATGTGTATATATAAATATATATATATATATAAATATATATATATACATATATATATATATATATATATGTATAAATATATAGATATATATGTATATATACACACACACACATACATATATATTTTTTTAAATAGATATACATTCATATATACATATTTATATATATATATAAATATAGGTATAAATATATATATGCATATATATATATATATATATATATATATATATATATATATATATATATATATATATATGTATATATATACATGTATATATATATATATATAAATATAAATATATATATGTATATATGTATACATATATATTTATATATATATATATATATATATATATACATATATATATATATATACATATATATATACATATATATATACATATATATATATATATATATAAACATATATATATATATATATAAACATATATATATATATATATATATATATATATATATATATATATATATATATATATATAAAATATTCGTATATATAAAATATTCATATATATGTAAATATATATATATATTTACATATATATGAATACTTATATATATATATATATATACATATATATATATATATATATATATATGTTTATATATATATATATGTTTATATATATATATATATATGTTTATATATATATATATATATATATATATATATATATATATATATATATATATATATATATATATATATATATATACATATCGCCGTAGCAGTGTTTTGAAAATTGCGCAGAACCTGAGATGTAAAAACTTATTAACTACGAAACACATGTAGAACTATCTGGCTTTTGGAATATATAAATACTTTTATTTAAAAAAATGATAAACATGAATAATTTTAACTTTTAAACAACCCTCTCAAAAGATCAATGTACCCCAAACTATGGGGTACTATGATCTCCGACTTGGGGCACATTGATCTTATATGCGTAATATTATCTAAACGTTTAACACTTCTATAACTAAATCTCGTAAATAATTTAGTCAAAGGGTAATATTGTATAACATATAATACACATAAATTTTTTAATTATTTTTTAAATATAGCAGTTAAACCCATTAGTCTAATTTTTAATTAAAAAATGTATAAATCACAGCAGCTATAAGCTACCCGCTTTATATACGTTTAAAACTTTACAACAACTTGAAATTTATAAGAACTGAAATATAAAGACTGAAATAAGAATACAACTTTTAAGTTTACAAAACTTGTTAAAAGTACAATATTTTGATTAAGAATATTTCATCATTTGTGAAAGTCAAGTTGTGAAGCAGCTTTTGGTTTACATTGTTTTTTATTCCTAAGCAAGTAATTCTTAGTTTCTTTCTTATCTTTTGTGGAGACTTTTTGTTGATTTTTGGTTTGCTTCAAAATTTTCTTTTCTTTTGACAAACAAATTTCATTTCTGACAGGAGTATTAGTCAAGATCCTTGTTTTTAACTGCCTACTTTTAACATTTTTTTTTCTGGCAGATGCTTTTGGGTAAGGTTTTAAAACTTCAGGTGAGATTATAGAAGCAACACTTGTTGACACTTTGTTTAAAATACTTGTTTCAATATTTACTATAGTTATTTCAGACTCTATGTGATTAACATGTGCTGGTATCATTTCAGATTCCATGTTGTTGACAGGAGTGATAGTAACTGTATCTGGAGCAGCTCTATCTGTAACTGATGATGGTAAATATTCGTCATCTTTGAAAATTTCAGAATTGAATGGCTCAATGCCATCTACTCTAAATCCTGTCTGTATATTAGATGGTGAGAAAGCTTTTGTATACGGTTCTCGAACTATTGAAACAATATCATAAATGGTCATCGGTCTTGGGTTTGAAACCATCCAATTATCACATGCAGAATTGTAAAACCTTTTCAATGGTCCAAAAACAGTTCTATCTAATGGCTGCAATTTATGGCTGCAATGGGGAGGAAAACTTATCATTGTAATTCCGTGTTGAATTGCAAGCTCCAAGCCTTCAACAGAAATATGACTTTTATGACTGTCGAGAAGTAACAAAACTGGAGATTCCTGAGAACAGTTTGAATATTTAACTAAATGTTTAATCCATTCTATGAAAATTTCTGAGTTCATCCAACCAGAAGGATTTGCAAATCCAACACATCTAGGAGGTCCTTCCTTAATCATGTAATCATGAAACTTTACCCTAGGAAAAATAAATAATGGAGGAATGGAATTTCCAATAGCATTAGAGGCACAACATGCAGTTACCAATGTTCCTCGTTCTGCAGATGTGATTCTTCCAACTTGTTTGCTTCCTCTACCAGCTAAAACCTTTACCGGCTTTTGAACGGTTGTTAAACCAGTTTCATCAACATTATATATACAGTTAGGATTATATTTATATCGATTTCTTACCGTTTTAAGATTTTGAAAAAACTCTCTTACAGTGTGTTTGTTAAAAGCTGTTGATCGAGCGAAGCTCGTTGCTTCAGGTGTTCGTAGAGACAACTCTGGTTGTCTTTTCATAAAACCTTGCAACCAATCAATGCCTGCAATTTTATTTTTGATCCATGATGATGGGTATTGATTTTTAAATCAAATTCATATGCCAATAATCGCATTGACCTAGTTGAAAGGCCATAGTTCATTTTTGATGCAATTAGTAAATAACTTGATAAACTTTTTTCATCTTCTGCTGTAAAAACTTGTCTATTGTTGTAGTTAGGCTTGAAAGCTTCATTTGGATTTCGCCTCTTTTTACGACAATATCTTTTTAAAGTCATTCTATCTATGTTAAACTGACGTGCTACAACATTCAGTTGTGTTCCTTCTAAAACTTTATTAACAGCTACTTTCATTGTTTCACTTGGTATAGCAACTTTATTTGTTTTTTTAATTCTATTTCTAACCATTTTAAGATCTGTAAAAAAATATATCAATAAAAACATATGTTTTTAATAAATGTTAATATTTAACATAATAATATTATGTTAAATATTTTTTAATTATTATGTTAAAAATTATTCTTTTGATATTATAAAATAATAGTATTATTATTACTAGCAAAAAACATAAGTAGATTTAAAAAATGAAATGCTAAAAGCTATTGTTTGTTTATATATAGTTTTTTTTTAAATTATAAATGCAATTCCATTCGTTTAACTGTATTGCTTATAAACAAAAACATGGGGCACTTCGTCTTCTATGGGGCACTTTGATCCTCCGATCAATGGGCCCCGCATAGTCAAAGATCAATGTACCCCAATAGGTATAGGTAACATATTGATAGCAATATCTACTGTATAAATTGCAGCCAAATAAAAATTATATATTATATTATACACCTAACACTTACAAATTTAAAATAAAATTGTTGTTAACCCATACAGACATCTAAATAAAAATATATTTGAATTATAGTACGATTTAAAAAAATCACTTTTTATGACGAAAAACAATATTTTCTTTATTTTTTTTGACGCTGATAACCTTATGAAAAAATATTACGAATAATCAATTAGGGAAGCATAATGGTTAATTAAATTGCAACCTCACTTCTAGTAAGGCAAAAATGAACGAGTAAAAGCCAAAAGATCATACTGCCCCGGCGATCAATGCGCCCCCATCTCCCCTATATATATATATATATATATATATATATATATATATATATATATATATATATATATATATATATATATATATATATATATATATACATATATATATATATATATATATATATATATATATATATATATATATATATATGTATATATATATATATATATGTATATATATATTTATTTATTTATTTGTTATTTTCCTCAATGATCTGCCAGAGTTAATAGGCAAAGGAAACAGTTGTAAGATTTACGCTGATGACACTAAAATCCTAAGGATTGTCAACTCACTTGCTGCTCAAATTCAACTCCAATCAGATATTGACCAAATTGTCCAGTGGACTAAATCTTGGCTTATGGAGCTAAATGCAAATTTATGCAAGGTCATGCACTTTGGCCAAAAAAATTAACACCTTTCAAGTACTCAATGGAGGAATTAAGCCCTTGTTCAATAACGACTCGAACTATATTGGAAGCAACTACCTCTGAGCGTGACTTGGGAATTCAAATTACCAATGATCTTAAAGTAGAAACCCAATCCATCATCGCCTCATGTAAAGCAAATCAAATGCTAGGCATCCTAAAACACACTTTCCAATCTCGTGATGCTTCTTTATGGAATCAACTCTACTCCACCTACATCCGTCCTTTACTTGAGTTTGCAATTCCAGCTTGGAACCCTCATTTGGTGAAGGATGAACAAACTATTGAAGCAAAAGTAAAAAATAAGACTCAATAAGTTGTCTGATTCAAGTGCTGCTAAAAGTATGTTAACTGCTCCATCAGAGAAAAGCTGAAAAAATTTGTTAGAGAAATAGAGCTGCATGTCTATAAACTCAGCACACTTTTTATTGTTAGGTAATCTGTTTGACTTTTCCAATTAAACCATAAAGTGCATAATCAATATGTGCACTTTTACTTTTAACTCAGAAAGTATATTTTATTGCTATTATAAAACTGTTGGTAACAAATGGTCTTTATGCTCTATGCTACATGGTTTTTAATTTATTCATTGCCTTAAATGTAAAACGTATTAAATTGATTTGAAATTTATGTCCTGGATACATGACCAATGCAAACCAAAAGTTTCTAGCAGAAACTTTAGACAATTGGAGGAATGCTTTCTCGATCTCTCACAAAAAACCAGAATCATTTAATATTATAAATAAATATGATACATGATAAGTTTCTGAGACTTGAAGAGTTTTCAAAGTCAAACTTCTTGGTTGTTTGTCCATTTAAGATATATTTACTTAGAGAAATTGAAATAATAAAGACCAGTTGTAATTTAGTAATATACGTTATTTACTTATTATGTAGGGAAAACTGGAAATAATATGTTTTATGAGTGTTACATCTCATATGTCTAGATCAAAAATTAAAGTGCCTGATAAACAGAAACAAGCATACATATCTCTTTGCGCTTTTTTGTTAAAAATTTAAAAACTTTTCGAAGCTAAACAATTTCCATGTGAAAAAAATAAGACATTTGATCATATGGCTAACTATATTGAAAATAAGGAAGGATATCGCATACATCTGAGTAAGTGGTGGTTGTATATTTTATAGCGTGTTAATATCTACATTTAACAAAAAAATTGTCCTAAAAGATTAGAAGTTAACAAAGTTTGTTAACTTCTAATCTTTATGAAATTTTATGAAATTTTTTAATTGCATGTAAAACACTTTTTAAAACCCTAAAAAACCAATAATATAAAACCGACTTATAAATAAATAAGGCAAATCAAATTGCATACTGTTCGATGTAGAATTTGATTATTTATCTGGAAAAAAAAGACAAAAATTAGCAATACTTTGTAAGATATTTAAAAAACAGTACTTTTCTGCATAATTTAAATCTTTCCCAAATTCTGAGCAGATTTTGGAATGCATTTTATTTTTTGAAAAGTTGGTGCTTTTACATGCAAGTAATTAACAACAGTTTTTCACAATACTATTTTAACGACATATACTTAAAAGCTAATAAACAATTTTAACTTTTTAAATAAATTTCTAAACGTCTTGTCTATCTGAACAATTTTTATTTTAAAAAATGTCAAAAATTTAAAAAAGAAGATTTCGAAATTAAAATTAAAATTTGTAAATCAATAATAAGATATCAGATTTAAAAGCTGTTTTATTCTATAAAATTCCTGAAAAACTAATTTTTGCAGATTAAAAGAAATAAGTGGAGCTTCTAAGAGTTAGTAGGCCAAGAGCAATAAACCAAGAAACGGAGAGGCTTATAGTTGCCCTTGTACAGTTTATGAGTGACATTGGCTTTAGCTTAAAAAGAAATGAAATTTAACTGTGGTTGAAAACTATTTTAAGGAATCTAAACAAACTCATTTATTCAAGACCGGTAAACCTACTCGAAAGTGGTACAATAGTTTTATGAAAAAACCGGCAACTATTGATGAATTTAAATTAAAAGCCTTTTCATGTGTTCTACTGTGATGAAGGTAGATAAAAGTTCAATCAAGATTAAGTCATCATTGTTTGTCGAAAAGGAATAAAAAATTCAAAACAATTTGCCCCAAAAAATAAAAAACAAATGACTACAATTTTAAATTGTTGCGATGCTTTTGGAAATTTCTTAAATCGTCCCCAGCAAACATTTGGTCTAAAAAAGACGTATTTATTACATCTTTTAAACGTATTAGATTTGAATGAAATTATTTACAAAGGTCAAAATTTATTCTACCAGCAAATCAGGTTGGGTGGAAAGCGAAAGTTTTATTTGTATAAAACAGCTAAAAACGAAACCATTTCAGAATGGTTTCGTTATTAGCTGTTTTATACAATTTAATAACTTAAATTTTCTGAAGATTGTTATTATTTAAACATCGATGTATTGCAACTATTTTGATTCTTAAATATTTACAACATATTATGACAACTTCGATATGTAATAAATATTTATTTACGCAAATCCTTGCTGTTTTGATGTTATAAATATTTATTTACGCAAACTCTTGTTTATTTTTAAAAAAATTGTCGAACAACTTTCTTTTTAGATGAGAATGCGATAGTAAAGAATCAGGAAAGAGAAGACATAAACTCCATTAATATGAAATATGGTAATAAAATTAAACTCATCTCTATTCGAAATTAAACTCATCTCTATTCAATTTATTAAAAATGGTAGATGATTCGGTAATTATTAAGCTATGAATCAAAACTGGTAAATATAAATAATAAAAATATTATTAGACACTATTATTATTCATTTGTCGTTAAAACACAAACAAATACAACGTCTTTTTAAAATAAATAATGTTAATTTCAAAAAGGTTGAAAATAATTAAATTTTTATATTTTAGGAATTTTCTCAGATATGAAGTTCAAAAGTGGTGTTAAAAGTAAAAATTTTGTTTTACATTTAAATTTTTGTGTTTTATATTTATATTTTATATTTTTAATCAACTTTTTTTAAAGTTTTTAAAGTCAAGTAGGGTAGTTGAGAATAGAAGCAAGTTGAGCAGTTATATCATCTCGAAAACTAGGAAATGCATGATAAAACATTTTATCGTTGAAAGTTGAGAAATTACAGTGGTATACTTTAAAAATGAATCCGTTATATACAACCTATTGGGTAACGGATCAATCAGTCATTTTGCACCAACGGATGATCTGTGGAACTAACTAATTATAATTTTAACGAATTAAAGTCCTTTGATGTCAGTAGTCCGTTAAAATTAAGAATTTACTATCTTATTTCAACGAACAATCCATTGAAATAAAGGAGATAATACGCTTGAACATAAAATAGTTAGATGTTGCAATTTTGTTAAAAAAAGGAGTTATTCGTCAAAGACGCATTCCATTAAAAATCAGGAGAAATTTAGCAAGACAGACTTGTAATATAAAAATAAATCTTATACTTGTGAATATAGGAATAAATATTGGTTCTTAGCATTATAAAAGTAACAATAACTAAAACCTATCTGATTCAAAGACTTCTAATTATACAAACATGGTTAGTAGACCAATGTTTCTCATGTTTAGTAGACCAATATTACTCATGGTTAGTAGACCGGTGTTGCTCATTTTTTAACAAGCTTCAAAAACGCTTCAACTAGACATTCCTAGTGGTCACATTTTGTCCAGGGTGCGTCTGTCGAACGTCTCACGGGCGTCCAGACGTTCGTGAAGCGTCTAATAAACGTACTCCGAACGACGCATGCCTACTGGGTTGTAACTAATCAAATATTTATAACATAGTAGTTCAATATACAAAATTAAAATTAAAATTAAAATAATTTTTTGAATATACTTTTAATAGTCACAAACGTGGTACATTTGCTAACAAAATACACATACTCGCATACATTTATAATAAAGGTTTAAAATAAATAAATACTAACAGGCTAGGCTTCGGTATGTAGTGCTGTTGTTATTCGTACACATGTTCGCACTTTGTCTACTGTATTCTGTTATCAATTCCTTTAAGATAAAATGATGTTATGTAAAACTGAAACAAAAATCTTACTGACTTTTTTTACTAATTTTCTATCATAAAGTTTCTGTTAGAAATTTATAAATAAAGAATTATAGATAAAAAAATTTGCTTAGCTGATGCTTGAAAAATTATTAGTTAAATTATAAAAAATGAATTATATAGGGAACAGGCATGGGCACTTATTAGAAACGAAATTAGTACAGAAAGAATTTTGAACTATTTTAAAAATTAATCTTATAAACTATTTCATTATGGCTGAAGGTGAAATAATAAACTAAACTGTTATTAAATATAAAATATAAATGTTATTTAAACAAATGAAAGCAGCAATATAAAATTTTAAGTTTTAAAAAAACTTAAACTTATCAAGTGATACATGTCTAAATTAACAAATTCTAAAACAATATAAACATTCTATATACAAACTTAGTTGTCCAACTAGGGTTGGAAATTTCCCGGAAATTTTCAACTCGGGAAAATTTCTGGAAAATTTTGGAAAAATTACAACAAACCTTTTATTTATGTTGTAACTTTGATTTAGGGTCCTGTAAACAAAAACAGATTTTATACAACTTTTTTAAACATATCTGATACAGCAGACAAAATCATTTTTAAAAATTAAATAGCGAGATTTTAACTGTTATACCTGAACTAAATAAGTTAACCAATACAATACAATTTTTTTAATGATTAAACGAGTGTGATGTTTACGTTTTCATATTTTTTTATATTTTTATATTTGTATACTTCTATTTGCTTTTTTTTCCCCTTTTAACACACTTTACAAACTCTTCCATAAGTACAATATAATTAATCACATTTATAAGTATGTAACATTCTATAAATCAAACTAAAACTAATTTTTTAATGTAGTTTTATCATATAGATACCCGGGTCAGCGGAGCCACATACCCGGGTCAGCGAAGATAAGAATGTTAGAATGTGCAATTCATACTGCTAATTAGATTACCTAATTTATCTATTTGTTTAAACGTTGTCATCATTGCTGATGACGTTTGTTTATACTTATTATCATATAGATTTGCAATCTAGTAATTATCATATAGAATTGTAATCTCATTATTTTGGTAGTACCTATTAAATAGTTAAATACAATAATTAGTTTATAAAGAGTTAAACATTTATGAAGTTTAAATGAATTTTGAATATGCTCTGAAGAATTAAAAACAAGGTCATGAGTTTTGACAAAAGTTCAACAATGAATATTTTTTTTCCTGAAAGTTATGCATAGCTACGAAAAGAGTTAAATAAACACATCAGTGGCGTAGCAAGAGTTATATGCGCCCGGGACTAAAAATAAATGATCCTCCCATTTATCCTTTTTTTTTATGCCCTTTATTTTTTATGCAACTTAAGGTCATAAAATGCATTTTTTTAAATATTGTTAACTCATACTTGTATATATGCATGGTTATATTAATACTTGAAATAAAAATCACTCGTTGGGCAGGGTTGAAAAGTAGTGACACAAAACATGAAAAACAAAACAAGTTTAATTATTCCAACAAACATTTTTCATTAGCAGAATAGTTAACTTTAAAGATAAATGTAGGGCTTTTAGTTGCCCTACGTTAAGCCTTTAATGTCAACCTATAATATTCATTGTCACGGAAAGACAAACAGGATAAATCGAACTCGGAAGATCTAGAATGCATCTAACTTTTTTGAAATATTTTACTATTGTTTTATAAATACTCAAGTATGGTATATTTCTAAAAAAAATTTATATTTACTTAGTATTTACGACAATGTAGATAAAAATGCATTACATTTTATGCATAAAATATGAATTCTTTCATGACAAATTTTGAGTAAAAAGTTTAAGTATAAGTGATGACTTTCTTAAATGCTACATAGTACCCTAGTAGTAAGCAACATTGGCGCAATGTTGGTACAATATTGACCTCAATATTGGCTTAATATTGTTAACAATATTGCACCATTATAAAGTGCCACGTTTTGATATATATAGCCAATAATGATTTACAATATTGGCTATATATTATAACTGCAATATAACGTCAACATATTTATTTTATCATAACCATTTTAAAATAGTATGGAGTTTCAAAATGTCATTTTTAATTGAATATATTAAAAGTATATAAATATATATTAGGTATTATGGTTTATCCTTCTCCGGCTAGTTGCCATATGGAGGCCACATTACCAAGGCTCGCAAAGGCGAGTTTAGCTCATTAAAGCGCATTATAACCCGCTTCAGTGAAAGGCAGAAGAAGTCGAATCAGAAAGGTTGCATTATGAATGCGGACAGATATTGCACTAGATGTTAGAGTGTGCATCTTTGGCTCATAAGTTTATAACTTGTGGTTCCTAGTAATAAATAAACAGAGTTAGCAGGAGTATGATACATCAATCTCAGAAAGCAATAGTTGACATTTTGTTTACATTTTTATTTGTGGGTTTGTAAAAACTTAAAAAGTAAAAAGTACCAAGTAAAACAAAAGGTAATGCGACAAAGATTATAAAATATCTCTATAATTTTTTAGATTATTGATTCAATATGGTGATTAAGAAACCTTTGAAATTCTATAAAAAAAATTTCTCAATGTAATTACTGCAGTTAAAAATCTAGTCAAAGTCATAAATTAACAAAAATTTGTCAAGACTTGACAAGATTTTTTACTTGGCAATTTTTGCTACGAACGCGTACAATTATGGAAGAATGCTAATGTTTAAAAGCTAACAAGCCAATATTGGCATATCAGTATTGGCCAATGTAATCATGTCGATACGGCTCCAATATTAGAGGAACAATATTCGAGCAATATCAGCATGCTAATACTTTCCAATATTGGTATGTTAATATTGGCACAATATTGTTTACCATTATTGGCGCGACATTGCATATCTTGTCCAATATTGGCCAAGATACCCAATATTGCACCATTATTGCACAAATACTTTTTGCTGGGTATTAGATTTTAACGAACTTTACTAAGGTTTAACTGCAGATCAAGCCAAATAAATGGTTCAAATTTTTTATTGGGGTAGAATTTGATGTCCTTTGGTGACAATGAGTATGTGTCCTTCTGTGAAAATTGGATTACTTTTAAACTAAGTTTATTTTACTGTTGTATAACTATATTTTATGATAGGACTTTTTGTTCCTTTTTACTTTTAATCCATACCTAATTAAAAAAATATGGAAAAGTCTGGTTCACAAAGATAAAAGAAATACCTATTTAGACTGAAGGAAACTAATAATGAGGAGTACCTTAAAAGTGAACGAGAACGAAAGAAGGCAAAGTTAGAACTTTTGAAGAAAAATACAAAAAAGTATTAATCTAAGTTGTAAAAAGGTAGAGAACGAAAAATATTGGAAAGAGCTTTGAAAAAGAAACAGGTAAATATGTTGAGATATTGTTTTATATCTGCTATTTATTTATATTATATTTTATATTATTTAATATTTGCTTTTATTGTAAAACAAGGTAATTGTATTTTAATCATTGTGTGACTTAATATATTTTTTTATGCATTTTACAAACATTTTTTTTTTACTCCTTTTTTTTTTAGATAAACATTGTCTAATTATCAGATGGAAACAAAGATGGAAAAACAAATCAATTAGTTTAATATTCATTAGCCAAATTAAAACAAGCTATACCAAAAAAAGTTCACATCAAGTTAAAGTCTTATCTGCTCTTGTGCAAAGTTTGTCAGCAAAAAAAAATAGCAACATTTTTTTTAATTCTAGAAAAAAGCTATCTTTTAAAACTGACAGGCCATCAATAATACAAGTAAATAATGAAAAAGTAGTTTAATATTAAGAAAAACCAGAAACAAATTATTGTTTCCGAAGCCGGAAAGATACTGTTTACTTTAGGAAATCTGATAGTGTCGAAGTCTACTTCAGAGTCTAATTCAAAGAATTACACGCTTTTCGCATAGAGGGAATTTGTTTATTTATTTAACAAAGAGAATGACATTAAAATCACCTATCATTAGGTATGAGAAGTTATCAATGCTGATAATAACAATTTATTTGATTTGTCGATTTTTTAAAGAACTACGAAAATAGACAACTCCAAGAGATCCAGAGTGCTTATTTTAGGCATGAAAATTTTACCATACTCACAGCAGCTTGTTACTTTTATTAAAGTAGTAATTACTTTTTTTTTTTTTAATTTATATTTAGGTGCTCCAAGAAATCCCAACGGTCTTTTCACACAGCACCGCGGATGAGCATTTAATTGAAAGTTCACGCCTCCTTCCTAACTGATGTTGCAAAACTTGCCCAGAGGTGGGGTTTGAACCACGGATCCTTTGTATTTGAGGCAGGTGGGCTACTGCTGCACCACGGCTTCTTAAAAAAATTTCATAAAAGTATATTTAGTACAGAATGTTAAACTTAATGAAAATTTTAATTAGGTAAAGTTTCGAGTTACAATTATATCAAATAAAACAATGCATGATCGCAGTGTTGCATTTACAAACAACAAACGGCATGTCAATTCGGCAACCGGCATATTAGCATGGTCAAGAGTATCTGAGCTTTATCAGTTTCCAACTTCCATTTTGGCAGTGATGGATGGGCTGGTTCATGTTTAAATTTGTCTTTCGGTCTTTTTCTTATTAAACTGAAAATATTACATTGATTTACATTTATGGCGAGGCCATAACTTTAAAGGACCCCATGATGTAATTGGTGCACCTATTAAAAACCATGTTTATGAGAAAGTTTTATCAGCTAAAGATGTTAAAATTAAAAAAAAACTACTTTAAAAGACTGTTTAACATTTAAAATGATTTTTTGAAGTAGCTGATTGACCGTGTGACATTGCAGTGATCTACTTAGACGCAAAGAGTATTGAGCTCCCAGATTCAAATGATAGCATTTACACTCATGGAACTTTAAAGGTTCACCATGTTAGAAGATTAAATAAAACTTTATTGACTTATACTTATGTAAAACCTTTATAAAATCAGATGTTTTCATATTATTGACATGATAAAAAATGGAAAAGCAGAAGAAGAAAAAGAAAGTTATTGAAAATGTCAATGATGAGAAAAATCTTTAAAACCTGAAAATTTTGTTTTTGTTTTTTTAAAACAGAACTATATGATAAATTTATAAATCTGTACTTTTTGCTCTACCGTGACATGTCATTTTCTTGACATTAGATCATTTTAATTGATTTGAAACTAAAGAAGTTTATTAGCTATAGCTAATAAACTGCTATTATAATATTAGCTAAGAACACTTTTGTAAATTTAACTTAAAGGTCTTATACCTGTTTAAAGGAATTTTTTTGCTGTACCTTTATTAAGTTTAATTTAAGCCCTAAGTAAAAATTTGATTTTACAGCCTTTCTATTGTTGCTTCCATGAAGCAAGTTTTGGAGACATATAACAAAAAATTTAGAACTTTACAAGTAATGTCTTTAACCCCAACCAATATTGTTTTACAGTTAGTTTGTAAAATTTTATTAGCGCTACCTAACGTTTTTTTTTTCTTTAATTTACTGCGTAAATAATAATTTTATTTCAAAATATCATAATGCCATAGAGTAATCACACTCACGATTCACGACTTACTTTAATAATTAAAAACAGTTGCTTTCATTAATGGGTTGATATCAACTATTAGTGACGTTACTGTTGGTGTGCCTAAAGGATCTGTGCTGGGTTCATTATTCTTAATCTTTATTAATGATTTATTTTTCTTAGTCTTTATAAATATGTATATTTCTTTAAAAATATGTAAACTTTATGTTATGTAAATTTCAATACTTTGTTAATGACGAAAATCTTCCTTTTATTACCAAATTAATCAATAAACTTAATAAATATGTTAAGGGGTCCTCCATTCTACACGCGGGTGTAGGAGAAGGGGAGTTTCCCAAAAACTTTTAAATGCGTACGAGGGAGTAGGAGTGTTTAAGATAGTAAGCACACACTATCACTTGATTTGATCTCTTGAATACACTCGATTTGCTCAATTCGATCTCTTGATAACACTCAATCTCTCGTTCTCTATTTTTTTAAATGAGTTTAAAAATCTAAAACAATATTATGCGATGTAACATAGATATGTCGGGTTAACTAAAAGTTTTTTTTTTTTTAATGTTTTAAAAACTTATGCGTTGGGGAGGGATGGATTATATTATAAATAATGCGTATTTATGCAGAGGGAGAATAAAGAGGGAAATGGGATTTCTTGAAAGCACATAATTGGGTACAAGAGAAGAGGGGAGTTTCTAAATCAGTGGTTTTACTGCGTACGTATTTAATGGATGTCCCCTAACTAAAATCTATAAAAAATCTGGTAAAAAAAATTCTTAAACAACGCTGAATTTTTAAACCAAGGTCAAAAAACCTGATCAATTGTTGAAAGTTTAATTGAAAGTTTAAATGAGAAACAAATTACTGCCCTAAAGTGTGTTAACTATCATTAAATAAAGATTGCAACTTAACCTGTAATAATCATACTAATCATTTATCTCTAAAATTAATTTAGTCCAATGAAATTTTTTCTGAATTTAGACAAAATTGACAAACACTTTTTAATAACTTTCAAACATATTGTTGAAGAAAAAGCACCGAAATCTGTTTAATTTGCTTTTTTAATTCTCACCTCACTTATGACTGTCTATTTTGTGGACAAATTTCTTCCTCTAAAACGTCTCTGTTATTCAGAGGAGGTATTATTCAGAGGTTCTTCCTCTAAAACGCCTCTGTTATTCAGAGGAGGTATTATTCAGAGGTTCTTCCTCTAAAACGTCTCTGTTATTCAGAGGAGATATTATTCAGAGGTTCTTCCTCTAAAACGTCTCTGTTATTCAGGAATATTATATAGGAATAATAAAATTTTTACTCCATAGTTCTTGTAGAAATGATAAATTAAAACAGCTCAAATTATTAAACTTTTCCTACCATTTTAAAATTGGAAACTATATTTTCATACGCAGTTGCATTAATAATTAGATAATAACTATTTTTAAAGAATGGTTTACTTCAATAATAAAAGCTCATAACCAATCTACAAGGTTGCCACACAGCATATTATGAGCTCAAGCCTTTAACACAATATTTTACAGTAGATATTTTTTTTTTACACTCTGTAAACATTGACAACCATTGTACTAATGTGCTTTTGAAATGAATAATGCCAAATACATAATGTTTAAATATATAATGCCGAATATGTTTTATTTTTGTATTATAAACTTGCTCAAATATAATTCGCGAAATATGTGTTTTTCAAAAAAATCAATTTTATTGGGTTTTTTCACCAGTAATTTAATAAATAAATTTTATATCATTTTTTAATTTCTAAAACATAAATATTCATTCGGATTATTTTTAAGTATTAAAAAGTTAGAAATATTATAAAGCGGGTATCACTTAAAAAGTGATGCCCGCTTGAATGTTAGAGTAGCTAATCGAAAATCTTTTAAAAAAGCTTATAATAAAAAAAGACTTTAGTGGGCTCGACTAATTGGGCATGGCTTCAACATGCAACAAGATAATGACTCAAAACACATATTATATATATATATATATATATATATATATATATATATATATATATATATATATATATAATATATATATATATATATATATGTATATAAAGTGGCATAAAATTTGATCTTTTAATAATAAATTTTGTTAATAACGAATCCTTATATTCCCAAAATTAGTTATCTAATTGTCTTGTTGGTATTTTTTCAATTAGTTAATGTTAATTTTTTGAGCTTATTTAAAGTACTCATATTACCAAGTGGTCAGAGTAATATGAGCACTTTTGTTACTTTTTAAAAAACTCTCATATAACAAAAAAAAGGGTTTAATGGGTTAGTTTTATTAGGCGTGGGTTCGTCATACAACAAGGTAAAAAATAAATAAAAACATTCAAATACTGTACAAACTAAATCAAAAAAAAAAATTTGCACAGAACTCAATGTTATGATATGGTGGCCACAATAGCCATACTTCAACCCAATTGAGTTGCTTTGGAACAGCTGGATTGTGAGGTATGAAAAGACATCAACAACTCATTGTCAATTTGACAAAATATGTGAAAAAAGTTTTTTAAAATTTCTTTCGATAAATTAATCAAGCATATGCCAATATATATATATATATATATATATATATATATATATATATATATATATATATATATATATATATGATTGGCATATGCTATATATATATATATATATATATATATATATATATATATATATATGTATACATATATATATATATATATATATATATATTTATATATATATATATATTTATATATATATATATATATATATATATATATATATATATATATATATATATATATATATATATATATATATATATATATATATATATATATATATATATATATATATATATATATAGTAGTATAGTAAAATAAGCTGCAGCACATATAAACAGCAGTTTAAATGCGAAGTTTTAGTGCGGAGTGAGTCAATTTGATGATGCACTGTGACAGTTTAGCCAACTAATTGTCATAAATGTCACATGATATCTTAAACAATATAACATCATTTACATTTGCTATATGTTCAAGGTCTGAAAAATTTATGTTAGGACTGACGGTTTTCTATTATTTTTTTTTTTATTTGTGGACGAGTTTGATTAGAACAAACTACATGCGTGTAGTACATTACATGCGTGTGCTGACTATTTAAGATTGAAAGATATTAAAACACCAAGATTTTGTTAAAAAGTATTTCTTGCAAGACTAAATTGCATGTTTCTTTTGTAGTCGTTAAGAGTGTAGTTACACATTGAGTTGTTTTTACAGCATGCAAATATTTACATTCACCAATATTTAAACACATTAGCCATGTATTATTCCAGTTAAATAACTAAGCCCATATCGATTAATTTCCTAAATGAGTGCAATTAAAAAAAATTGACAAACATTCTTATCTTTTTAAATTAAACGCTAAATTAGCGCTAATGTAGTTGTATAATACCCTTACTTTTGCTTTAAGTGAATATTTGACAAATGCATCAGTTATTTGCACGTGGTTGAATTAAAAACAAAATAAAAGTAAATAAATTAATATTTGTGTTTTTGGTGTTTATGGAAGTACATAATAAGGAAATCATATTTTATGTTTTACATGTTTTTTTTTAATCTAATACGCACTAGATGTAATTAACTCATATAAGTTTGAAAATTTTGTTTCGAAGTTTGCAATATAGCAAAAAAAGTTGTTCCCATTTGGGAACGCTCTTCCTTAAGCTGTTTTTTCTTCTTCTGCTCTTTTGGCTTAGAGTTTAGTCACTTTTGTTTTATTATATATCTAATTTTTACCGCTCAATTATATTTTAATTTAGATAATTTGTCAGTGCATCCAATATTTTAAGGGCTGCTTTGCCTGTTTAATACATATATAAACTTTTTTATAGATTTTAAATGAGTGGCTAAGGATTTTCAACACTTGAAGTCAAACATACTCAAAGACATACAATTCTTTAGAAGAACAACGTAGGGAAAATTTGATACACCTAACGAAAGATAAGTTGAAATTTTCACCAGTCGAAATTTTCGAATTATTATTCAACAAAAATTTAATAGAAATAATCGTGGAAGAAACAAAAAAACTATGCATCACAAAAAACATATGGATTTGTTATGACGACTGTTTAAAAAATTTGATTGGTATATTTCTATACACCGAATACAATAGTTTGCCTCAAGAAAAGCTTTACTGGTCAGAAGATAAAGATCTTGATCAACCAATTATTCGTCAGTGCATGGCACGGAATAGGTTCTTCAAGATAAAAAGAAATACCTATTTCAATAATAGTAACAAAATTTTACATAGTACTCCAAATAGAATTTTTAAAATTTGTCCTTTGATCGAACATTTAAATAATAATTTCATGAATTTGGAATATTTTCTGAACTACTAAGTAAATACTAATATTGTAAACAAAGTAGGAGAAAGTGTTGTTCTAAGAATGACAGAAACACTTGAAGAACCCACAAATCATGCAACATATATTGATAATTTTTTTACCAGCTACAATTTAATCAAAAATCTGTCAGATAAAGGAATACGATCTACTGGCACAGCACGGTATAATAGAATGCAATTTTTAAAAAGGTAAAAGCAATATAAAACCTGATGATGAAATGAAAAAGACAACTCGAGGGTCCTGTGATTATTTTGATGTTGATAAAGAAATTCTTGCTGTCACTATATTATTATCCTGGAAGCATAATAATGTTGTGGAAATTTTATCTAATCAGAAATATGTGGAGCCTTTTTCAAAAGTGAAACATTATTGTCAAAAGGAAAAGAAGTACGTAGAAATTCTCCAACCCGATGTAATAAAAAATTACAACAAATACATGGGGGGGGGGGGGGGTGTTGATAAGCTTGATTGCAATGTCCAAAAATATAGGGAAAAAAAAAGGTATTTTCCCCTATTTACAAATGCTATAGATGTGACAGTTATACTGCATTTGTAATCTACAATCTTTCCCATCATCAAAGTATTTTATTTCTGGGTTTCAAAAGGGCTTTAGCCAGGTACTATTTGAGACTGAGTTCATATTCTGATCCAAAAAATGCTGGCAGACCGTCTAAAGGTGTTGTCAAAAGTTACAGAGGGGGCCTTGGGCACATTATTGAGCAAACTGAGGGAGGAAAAAAACGGAGATGTGCTGTATGCAAAAAAAAATCTATGAAACAATGCCGGCTGTGCGATGTTGGGATACATGTTCCATGTTTTGAAGCGTTTCATCAATTTTCTTTGTTTGTAAAACCTTGTTTTTCAATTTTTTTTTTAATCTGTGCAATTTTTACCATGTAACATTTACTTTTTAATAAATAATTTAATGTTTTGCTAATTCTTTTAATTTTATTTACTTGCTATAAAGACCAGCGTTCCTATATGGGGACATTTATTTATATCTTCCAAAGACATTATCAATACTCTTGTTTTAAAATATATATTTTTTCCTGTGTTCACATACGTGGATTCTAACAGAAAACTAAAAAAAGTTACAAAAATAAAATTTGGTCCCAAATGGGTTAACGTCCATGTGCCTATTGATCAGTTTGGAGTTTACTGCTGTGGATATCATCTAAATTTATTTGTGAAATCAGTTTAGTCTTTTGAGCATACATTTTAGATAGGACAGAGAGATATAAGAGAGATATAATTAAAAAATAATACAGGACCAGCTACAGAGCATAGTAGAACTCCGCTAACAACATCATCCCATTTTGAAACTGATTGACCTAGAACTACGCGTTGTGTTTGGTTAGATAGAAAAGAGTCAAGCTCTTTGTAAATTTTGTCAAACGATAATTAATGAAAGGCTTTATCAACGGTTCGTTGTTTGAAATGGATTGAGTTGCAAAATCAAGTGTTTTTAGGAGGTTTGTTGCGGAAGCCTTGTTTAAAACCAAGTTGATTCAATTTTATAAATTTTAAAGGATTTATTATTTTCAGTTTAGTGATCTACAATCTATAATATGCATAATCCAGAACAAATATAGAGGTAAAAATTAAACCCACAAATTGCGAACAAGATTTAGGTGTTCACATAGATTCGCACTATTCAAGCCAGCAAAGCAATTCAAATAATAGGAATAATAAAAAGAACATTTACATCATATCCAGTTTTATTATCTTTCAAAAAACTATTTTTAGCTTTAATCCCCCCTCACCTAAAGTACTTTTGTAACTCTGGACTTCTCAAAGACAAACGGCAAATAGAAAATGTGTCAAGAAGAGCTTCGAAACGAATCATAGGATTATATGATCTACCGTATGAACAAAGATTGTTGGCGTTAAATATGACTTCATGCAGATCTAATTAACGTCTATAAATGGTGTAAAAATAACAATGGTGATAGAAGTATATTTGAAATAGATAACCAATTTATTACTCGCGGTCATGTATATAAACAAAAAATATATATTTCAGGATTAAATCTACGTATGAACTTTTTTTCTCTAAGAATAATAAATAAATGGAACTCTATTCCTAATGACATTGTATCCGCGTTATCTCTAAGCTATTTTATGTTTAAGCTGCTTCTAGACTATCATTTAAAAAATGAATGGCTTCTCTATGACTAATCCACATTTTGTTTTCTATTAGTTATACAAACTCTGTAATTATCAAGTATTCTATAACTAGGTTGACAGGCATGTCAATACAATTTATTGTAAAACTTTAATATTAAAAGAAAAAAGAAAAAAAAAAAAGAAAATATAAAGAGAAAATTGTATCAAAATAGAGTAGCCGTAGTGCAGTGGTTGGAGCGCTTGCATCAGCAGCTAGAGATCTGTGGTTCAACATCACCTCTGTGCAAGTTTAATAGCATTGGTACTTGAGAAAGTGTAAACTTTCAAATGGTCTTCCGTATGCTCTGTGATAAGACCGTAAGGACTTCTTATGGCACCTTAAATGAATAAATAGTATCATACGGAGGGGACCGCCCAAAAAGCCGAAAAAAATGGCGTAATATTAGACCTCCGGTAACCGTAAAAAAAGATAACGAAAAGTTAATCTCCCGGATTTTTTATTGAGCATTTGTAAATGCGAAAGTTTATAAGGACGGAAGCAAAAGCCAAATTTGGTTTTCGCTTCTGTCTTTTTAAACTTTCGTAATAAAAATTAATTATTATAAAAGTATTTTTAAATTGGTTTGCTATTTTTTTAGCCGAATTATTTAGTCGACAAGATTTGCGCAAAAATTATTAACTAATTAAATTTTGAAAACTTTAATCGGAGTTTTGATAATGAACACGGTGAACCATCAAGCAAGCGAGTTCTCACATAAATAATTATAAGCAAGTTGTGTTAAGAAGTTTTATGCAAGTTTAGTCTTCAAGCAGAGAACGTCTCTTGTGAAATCAATTATTGTTACACAAAGTTGAAAAATACTCTGTCTGGGCCTCAAATTCTTGTTAAAATGAATCCTTGCAACACTGACCAACATTTCTTTGAAAGTCCTCACCAATAATTAGCTTCTTATACAAATCTTTTTAAAGCTATTGTGAGCGCTGTTAAACAGACCAAAACATTTCGAAACATTGCAAATGGAAGAAAAAAATGTGGCTTTTAGCTTTATTGGTTGTTTTTTTTATGTCTAAGTTTTGAATCAAATCAATTATTTCATTGAACAGAAAAAAATAACAGTTAAGTTTTAAAGTACGCGGAGGATTAATTAATAAATCATCTCTGCAGTACTTACTCAAAAAGATTTAATCAAAGGGTTAGTCACTTTGAGTACGCTCAAAGGCTTTAGAACTGCAAACTTGACAACAAATATTTGCAGAAAATTAAGGTGGCTTTTTGTTAGAATTCATTTATGTTTTAGAATCTAATTAAAAAAATGTTTTTTTATTAGTAAAGTATCAAAGAAAAAATGTTGAGCGCTGTAAAAAAGAATGTATTTAGAATGCTGTTATTTTGCTCGTATGAGCAGCGGCGATTTAAATCAACAGAGAAACAGTAAACTTAGTAAAATTTTGTAAACAGTAAAATTTTGGCATGACGACCCTTCCTTTTATGTTGCCGGTGACTTAAAAGTTTTTTTTAGTTATTACTTAGTTAAGTTTCTCCAAAAACCCCTAAAGGTCTTATCACAGAACACAGCGAAAGACAGGGTTATCCAGAATGTTCTCTTCCCTTCCAATGACGGTTATTAAGCTAGAGGCAGCATGAAACCTCTTGTTTCTGAATCACAATTTTTATCACTGCGCCACGGCTGTTGTTTATTAAAAGACACCTTTAATAAAAATATATTTTCATTTTGTCCAAAAATTATAACAAATGTTGTCATTTTTAGATGATTTGCTAATAAATATTATAGGGTTTCCTAATATATCGAGCATTTTTCTGAGTTAATATTTAGATATCAATTTCTTGATTTTTTGTAACTAGAAAATATTAATTTTTACCATGTTTAGGTGATTTTCTCGAGACAATTCCTTGCTCAATCAACCTAAAACAAGTAAGAGTTATACTGCCACACCAGGGATTACTAAAACAATAAATTTATTTCTATGTAGCCTCTTATTTTATGTAGTGATGAGGACCGACGGAAAAAAAAAGTAAAACAATAAAGTTATAAAATAATAATATTAATAATAATATTATTATATATTAATAATAAATAATAAATAAATATATTTTAAAGCTCTACATTTATAAAAACTTAAAATTTTTAGAAATAAAAACAAATGTAAAATGGGAATTAAAAAAATATTGGCAGTACCCTCATATTGTATTATGAGATGGATAAAAACAAAAACGAATGAACTGCAAAAGAGTAAGAAAACCCAATTTACTATGTGAAACATAATTTTTTATTTTGGAACAAAGAGACTGATATTGTTACATTAACTATGCACAACATATAACACACAACCAGCCATATAATAAAGACCAGCATTCATCTGATCATTTAAGAACTAATTGACTTTTATTAATTATCACATTTATAAGTAATACCATCTTTCATCAGGTAGATTGTGCTACAATCTGAATTTATACTAGATCATTGACTACCAGTTTCTTTAATGAATTGAAGGTTACAAGATAATTTCAACCGTTCAAGACTAAAACTGTTTTTTACTATGTAATAAATTGGATTGAATCTAAATGATTGAGTTTAAAAAAATTGTTTAAACAGCAACTGTCAAATAAAAATTACAGCCAATTTTATGCCTTATAAAGTAACAATTTAGAATAAATAAGTAAAAATTCTTTTTAAATAACGTTTTTGTTTCACTCATCAACAGTATAATAAAATATTAAGAAAAGTATCGGTTCGTCTAAATTTTAAAAATGACAAGTGTCTTATCTACTAGCAACACAAAAAGTGTTTAACCTGTCAATAACTAAGTAATTTTTCAAACATTTTGAAGATGCCAGGAAGAAAGTATTGATAATCTTCTGAAAGTTATTTTTATTATTAATTCTTGTAGTATATTGACTAAAGCCAGATTAGTTGGTGTGAAAATACTTTAACGTCTAAATTCCTTGGCCCTTCACACAACTTCGAAGTTACATCATCATAGGCTAAAAGACAACTTAAAAGATTGCAAATTACAATTATATAGGTTTAACGCCAGTGTTGCAACATTTTTTGGGTTTGGGCAGGAGCTCTGGACATATTTTCGCGTCGCGGTAAGGAAGGAGGCGTGAACTTCCTGGTTAAATGCACTTTCGCGGTGCTCTGTGACAAGACCGTTAGGGCTTCTTGGGGCATCTAAAAAAAATAAATAAATAAATAAATAAAAAATGGCATTTTTGATGTTTGATGACATCGATTTCCTAAAGATGATTTTTTTACAACTAAATGCCCTTTAAGATGTTACCAGTTTTGCAGATCAGGAATTTGTAACATTATAGTACCATCAAGAAATAAAAAAATAAAAAAAGGAGTTCGATAGGAAATTTGATCAAATTTTCAACTTTTTAGAGGATAATAGAGGATTTTAGAGAAGCTTTTTTAAAAAAAGAGGACTTCAGAGGATTTTAGAGGAGCTGTGACCACCCTGATATATATATACAATTAATTTTAAATGTATACTACAAAATTTTTTTTTTAATTCTGATTCAATCCCAATAAGGCTGCAAGCAACCACTATTAAGTTGGGAGTTACTGGAAAAAAACAACAACAGAGTAATCGAGCAAGAAAAATGTTGACAGAAAGTTTTAATAAGAGTACTCAATGTTCTTAAAAGAACAGAGCAATAATCTGTGTGTTATGTGTAATGCAGCAGATTCATTAATAAAAAATAAAAAAAACTTTAAAAATAGGATTTTTTTCAACTATTACTAAAAGTATTTAAAACTAAATACTATATAAAAACAAATGGGTTTAAAAAATCTCCAACACTAGCAAAACTTTTACTAAAACTTCATTCAAATTTTTGGCAAACTCACTGGCTGTAAGTGTTTAAAAAGCTACATATAAATAACAGAAGTTACCATAATAAATAAAAACATTAATTGTTTATTATGAAAACATCAATATATTATGTTATTTATAATATTATAATAGAGTTTGATTGTAGTGCAAAGATGTAAAGTGAGCATTAAATCCAAGAGTTTGATTGTAGTGCAAAGATGTAAAGTGAGCATTAAATCCAAGAGTTTGATTGTAGTGCAAAGATGTAAAGTGAGCATTAAATCCAAGAGTTTGATTGTAGTGCAAAGATGTAAAGTGAGCATTAAATCCAAGAGTTTGATTGTAGTACAAAGATGTAAAGTGAGCATTAAATCCAAGAGTTTGATTGTAGTGCAAAGATGTAAAGTGAGCATTAAATCCAAGAGTTTGATTGTAGTGCAAAGATGTAAAGTGAGCATTAAATCCAAGAGTTTGATTGTAGTGCAAAGATGTAAAGTGAGCATTAAATCCAAGAGTTTGATTGTAGTGCAAAGATGTAAAGTGAGCATTAAATCCAAGAGTTTGATTGTAGTGCAAAGATGTAAAGTGAGCATTAAATCCAAAAGTAAGAGCCAAGGAAAAGTATTATTTTTCAATAACAATTTTTTTTGGCAAGTTCATAAGCAAAGGAATTGAAATCTTTGGAATATTACACTCAATCACAATCATCCAAGTATCTTAAGATTTTGATGTTGTGCCAAAGTGATTTAATTCTTTATTGTCTCAAACTGGACAGTTTAGAAGCAGTCTTTTATCTTTTAAATAACCTAGCAAATAATCTGTTAGGTCAAGGTTCGGATGCAGTTAATAAAATCAAACGGATGAAATGAATGACTTAAACATCTTAAACATTTTCCAACACTCTGGAATGTAAATGCTTCTTTAAAGTGGTTGAAAAAAAAATGTTTTTGATGATCCGTATAAATTAAATTAAGGCGAGCTTGTAATTTGTAATTTACTTTTTAAAAAACACGCCAAAACTTCTTTACCATAATTGTCATCATTATCATTTAAATATCTCATTTCTTTTTTAAGCTCTATTTTAGCTTCTGAAGTACCCAAGCGATTTAAAAAGTACTCATCTGCATGGCAACGCAACTTTAACAGTGTTAAAGCGTTATCAATTGTGGAACTGTTTAAAACCAAACCAACACTCCACTGTAGTCCTCTTGGAATAGAATGTTTTATTTTAGGTGCTGTAGATTGCTTATTCTTTTCTAAACAGAAACTTTCATTTTTTGGAACTGCAAGTTTACAAAAACTCAATGTTTTTAAATTTGAATCAATATTACATTTCCTATGGGTTTTTTTGCCTTACCTTCTCTTAAGCCTATTTTTTTGTGTAAGTGAAGTTAAATTTTAATTTTTTCCCTTTAAAGTGTTCTAAACTATTTACATTTTCAGAGAGATATTGAACAGCTAAAACGCTTACACAATTTTTAGAGGCACCACAAGTACAATGTGTAGGTGGATTCAAATTGACAGAATGGATAATTGTTTCTGATTCTTTTGCTGACCAACTTCGATTTTGGGGAACAAATATAACTCCATTTTTATTTAATATATCCTTCGCTAATAAGGATGTTGTATAAACAAGTTTTGGAAGTTCACTTTTAACTGGTTTTTCTACTAACATCTCTATAAAAGCGTAAGGAGAAGAAATATTGTTATGATCTTTGTGATGTATTTCAGTTTCTTTTATATGCTTTACTTTGTCATCTGGTAGGATAGTTTGATTAGCGCTAAGTTCATCTCATGATCTTAACATAAAGGCAAACTCATCACTCAACTGATACAAACCATCATTATAGTATTCCTTTTCGACTTCTCTTTAAAAATAGGCGCTGAGACAATTCATGGCCAAAATGCAAGAGTCCATTTTTGTTATTTTATTATCAATAAGATCTTTAACAACTTCATTTAATGACTCTGATCATTATTGATAATTTAAAATTTTGGGTACTTTATCCCTTCCGCTGCTAAAACAAATGCAGCAGCACGAGAAATAACATCGCAGTGCATGTATTGAGTGTAGTTTTTTTGAAAATTTTGATCATTCCAAGGCTTGATATTTCCTTTTGTTAGACTATTAAGTCTTGAATCATATTCAAAAATAGATTTTGATCCAAGAATGTATTTCATAGCTTTTACAGCTTCATCATACTCTGATGATGAAAATTTATTCTTTCTCATCCATTCCTTAAGATTTTGCAACAAATGGTTACAACTTACCAAACTTTTGATGTTATCAAAATATTGAGAGCTTTCAAACTCACAATCAGAAATAAATAAATTCCTGGATTTATTAAAATTTTTTTTGCAAACGTAATCTTTTAAAGTTTAGAAAAAGTATTTGTGATTTTGCGCTAATCTTTTTTCCTATATAAAAAATGCAAATGGAATCTTTTTTTTTTCCTTGAGCCAAAACTTGATCAAAAACATAATGAGATGATCTGTAAAAAAAAGCTTTTGATTTTGTTGAGTTTCCATGACATCTATCAACATATGATTTTTCATTGCCCAAGTAATGAATCAATGCTTTTTTTACATATTGCGAGATATATTCATGTTTTTCAAAACTGTTAGTATAGGTTTTGCCAACTCTTGCATAAAAATATGCCTTAATAACCATTTTCTAATGCATTTTCTACTGCTAAACCATTTTCTAATGCAAAACTTTTTTTGTTCCTCCACATATATACATCTGCTCGCAAATGCTTTTTTAATGTTTTGTCGCAGGAAATTGTAAATCTATAAATTTCTTCTGCTTTGGGACGTACAGGTACAGCGTCTTCTCCATTCTTAAAATTAGTAGCATTCTATAATAGATTCAGAACTTCATTAAAGGTAAGTATCTTTGTTTTTTTAGTTATGGCAGGATTTGCTGCTGTTTTATTCAAGTTTGCTATTGAATTTTCTGATGTCACGGAAAGTGGAATAAAAACTTTGTCAAAAGTTTCATTATGCTTACATTTTTATTTAAATAAGCAGTTAATGTCTTATCATTGATTGTATTAGAATGAGATTGATTAAAAAGTGATATTTGCAATGTATAATTGTGGTCACTTTGAAATGCAAATAGAAACTGGTGTCGGAAACTTTCTATATATTGAAGGGAATATTTCTGCTCATAAAACAAGAATCTTTCTTGTTGGTTTGCCATAAATTTTAATTTTAAGAAAGAAATGTTCTTTTTTATAATTTTGAATTTTGAGATTTATTAAAAGATACAAAATATAATTTAGAAAACAAAATTTTTTTTTTGATAAATTAAATTTAAAAAAAAAAAACAATAAAGGCGCTAAAAAATAATATTAAATACTTAGTAAAAACAGTTATACATTATAGGCATACGTAAATTATATTATTATGTTCAAAATTATCATGTTTATTTGGGTTTTTGTAAATGTGTAAATTTTTGTAAATGTTCATATCTAAAAATTATCATCTACATTTCATAAATTTAAAAATCTACATCTCATTATGAATTCCAAAAAAAACATAAAAAAAGTTCAAACTATCCTACTAACTTCATCTTAAAATTGATTGGTATAATATTTGTCAATTTTATCTATTACTATTTTTTTTTTTTGTTGTTGTCTCAAAAAAATAAAATAAAATTTCAAAAAACTAATTAAATATTGGATTTTTAAATAAATACAAAAATATAAACAAAATAATCTTTTGCTAAATTTAATATCAGTGTCACACCATCGTATCTACTTAAATTGTCTATTTTAAAACTATGATGATCGTATTAGTTACCTTCTAATTAACAATTTAAAGAGATTGACAATATCTTATCAAATCAAGATTAAATTTATTTAAAAACATAAATACAAACTTGTATGGGCAACAGGCAAAGACTTTGCTATGTTATTCAAAAAAAAACAGTGTCATCTGACACTGTGACCATAATTTTTCTGTGTTCCCAAAGTGTTCCATAAACTTGCTACTCTGTTTATAACGAATTCATATCCAGATTTAAACTTACTTCCTTCTTTATCGTATTTCTTATCAGGACTTCTGCATTATTTTGAGATTATTGGTTTTTTTAAAGTTCTACTTTTTCAATTGAATTGAAAATCTTGAATGTATAACAAATTTTTTTGTTTTTCATTTGTAATATATTATTTTTCGTCTCATAATAAAGAACTTAATTAATTCCTTTTAACGCTCAAAGAGTCCTGATTCCTCAAAGATTCCTGATGCATATAAAAGTTTTCTTTCCAGTTTTAACAAAGTATTAAACTTCATATACAAAGTTCATTTTGTTTCTAAACATAACAAATTCTCCTCTTACTAGACAGTTTTACTATAATAATTTGATTAGGACATACCTTTTTTCATAGACAGCACTTTCCAAAACTAAAAGCTCATTCCAATGCTTGCATTCCTTATCAATTTTCTAAATATAAATAAACAAACAAAAAAAAAATTAGTATACTTATAAAGACTTCATTGAATAATAACAATAAAGTTTCTTTAACAAACAAATTTTTGTAAACAAATTGAAGTTTGCTGCTAAACTAAATACTCTATATTTACTGTCAATAAAATAAATATGTTTAGCAATCATTTAAAATTCTAAAACTCCTTAAAACAAACTTTCAAGAATTCTTTCTAACATTTTTAATATCTCTTTCTTAAGTGGTGTTTTCCCAGAAAACTTAAAAACTACCAAATTTATATCTATTTTTAAAATTGGTTCAAAACTATTTATGCCATGCTATAGGCCAATTTCCTTCCTCTCCAACATTGATAAAATTCTTGAAAGGCCAATGTTTAACCACTTATATGAATTCTTCAAAGGAAATAAACTGTTTTTTGAATTACAACTTGGTTTTCAAACAAAGTACTCTACATCACTTGCTTTACTAAGTGTAGCAGAAAAAATTCGTTGGATGAAGGAACGTTTGGATGTGGTATTTTTTATCAAACTTCAAAAGGCAATTGACACTGTAGATGTGAACATCCTAATTTAAAAGCTGCCCTACTATGGTGTTAAAAAGGTTTTAAACTCTTGGTTTAAACCTTTCCTTACTAATAGTACTCAATTAGTATTCATTAGTAGGATAAGCTCAAACGTAAACGATATCAAAGTAGGTGTTTCTCAGGGATCTTTGCTTAGCCCTTTGCTGTTCCTTACATATATAAATAACATGTCAAAAGCTTTTAAGTCCATAAAAAAATTTAACAAATACGTTAACTATGACCTTAAAAAACTATGCAACTGGCTAAACGCCAACAAAATTTTCCTTAACTCTAAAAAAATTGATTTAATATTATTTAAAAGTTGTCACAAAAAATTAGACCAGCAGCTCAAAATTAAGTTAAATGCGAAAAACTTTGGTGCAAAAAATTTGTAAACCACTTGAGTATAAAGCTAGACAATAGCTTAGCCTGGACTTATAACGATATCTCTAATAAGTTGAATACATCCCTTGTCATTATGTCCATGCTAAGACGTTTCATACAACAAAAAACTTTAAAATCTTTTTACTATGCTTTATTTCACTTTCACCTCACATATTATTTTCTATCATGGAATCAAAACATTAGTCGCCTATTTATCATACAGAAAAAAGCGGTCAGGATTATGAATTTTTACCGAAAATACATTCCTTTAAATACTCTGCATTAATGGACTGGAATCAAATTTAAAATAAATCAAAAACAATCTCTCTTTAAAAAATTAAAAAATATGTCCTCAAAACTAAATTAAAATACTAATTGCTACATCAAGATAAATAGAAACAACAATTGTATCCTTGGTGATAAAAAATATATCACCATAGATAGGTACGTAACATGAAATTTTTAAATTGATTAAACACTAAGTTGTTATATATCATTGGAAAGGTTTTTAACTCAGTATTTTAATGGTGATAAAAATATCAAAATTGAACAATTCTACAAAATGTTATGGCATTTTGAGTACCGAATCTTTGATATAAAGATTTCTTGAAGAAACTGTGATCAAATTTTTTTTAACTTATAACGCCATAACTTGGTCAATTCTTATCAAAACACATACAATTTGGTATCAAAAGATAGGTCTAACAAAGGGCATTACGTATACATAAGGGGTATATGAAGGGCGAGAGGGTCGTCTACAAAACTCTTTATTATGTTGAAAAACGTAGATTTTTTAAAGAAAATATTATTATTCAATTGAAACTTATAATTTTTATTAGTATTTGTTAATATATTCTAACAGGGTACCATCAAATATGGTTTGGGTACTTTAGATTGACAGGATAGAAGTCCTTTTGGCTTCAGGCGCACCCTCTGACCCAATATCAAGATTATTACTTTGTATTTTCATATCTAAATGCATGCAATTTAGTATAAAAAGAAAGAAAGGTTTTAGGGATAAACGCGTGAAAAGGGTGCAGGAGTGTATTATTCGGAAGCTGTACACCTCTCGCACCTCGGGTAGGTGCGTTAATACTTAAGTATTATTTTTTTGTAATGAAAAATAGTATTTTTATAAAACACAAATTTTTCATAAAAAAATCAAACTCAACTATATACAAAAATTAATATACAAGTATCAACTTAATAAATATATACATACACACTATACATACACCTTTCTTCAATAAGTGTACATAGATTCAGCTAAGTGAATCTATATAAACTTATTATGAGTATATTTATAGTTGTTAACAACTACATTCCTGAATACTCTGCCATCCCTTCTGCCACCAGGAGGTTTGTATTTAATTTGAGGCAGGTCCTTACCTCCGTTCTGGGCCCATATGCGGAAGGCCCTTTTTGATTTAGGCCCAGGGTGACTTTGGCGCCAAACCAAGAAATCACTCCTAGACAAGTCTATATTTAAAACAAAAAAATGAAACAAGTATTTGAAAAATTAAAATGAAAAACAAAAATTAAAACGCAGTAAAAAACTTACCAAGAAGGTCTTGGTTTTCAATCTGGGTGCCAGATAGCAGTGATGACGTGGATGAAGCTGGAAAATTTAATTTTTTTAATTTTTTAATATGAAATAAGTTTAACAAAAATTATTAAAAAAAGAGTGTTCATTAAAAAACGAATTTACAACATCATTAAGATATATCTACCAAGTTCCTTCCTTTTACGTCTCTTACCTTTAGTGTCACTGTAATAGAAAGTGAGAAATACCTTTTATATTGTCGCTTTAAGACAACTTGCACAGCATCAAGACAAGCAGAAGTAATTTTTTTAAACTAAAAAAATGACTTCTGCTTGTCTTGATGCTGTGTTAAATATTATTTAACACAGCATCGGTTATAAATGAAGCTTATACGAGTTTTAGTGGTTAGCAATGGAGCATATATTGGTTTTAAAATGTTAGGGGCAAGAGTATTCCCAAAAAACCTGCTCTTCTGCAAAACGGAGCAGCTGGATTAGATTCACAGTTTATAATTATTAGCAAAATCTTTTTTCACTAACTGACTACCAGAAACATGATTAAGAGTTGCATCCTTAGCTAAAACATAAAAATTTTTTATTCAAGGCTCAGTAGAGAGTTTTCCAAACAATGGATGCACATTTCTTTTATGGCAGTTTTATTACAAAATGCCCCTCTTAGAATTGCTTGTAAACTTTTACATTTTACTGTTCCAACAGTGAGGAAATGTTTAAACTCACTGTAATGCTTCAAAAAATTGAAACAAGTATGAAAAAGAATATGAAGCCGATTTCCACAATATCCAGGAATAATACTTCATAGTAGATCGTTTTTATCTAAAAATTTTACAAATCCTTTTGGATCATTTTTGACGTCTATAAACCTTATTTTGCTCATGGTTAAAACAATTATAGCTGCGATACAACCATTTCCAAATAATTAACAACTCTCACACTCAAGAGACTGTAATGCTGAGCGATATGAAACTGCAATTGTGTCAAGAAGGTGCAAACGGCAGTTCAGCACAAACTTTGCTTATAGTAAGATGGTTGACTGCAACTCTATCTGACATTGTATTAGATATATTTTCAATAATTAAGTTACGACATTCACCAAAGCTACTTTGGTAAAAAACTGAATAAACAAATCCAATATAATCAATTGAAGTGCATATATGACTTTCATAATCAAATGCTGTTCCTTCTGGTAACTGATCTAGAGCAAACACAAGACATTTATCTTTAAATGTTAAGTTAATGCTATTAATGTGGAGTGTTTCTTGTGTTGTAGTATCAAACCTAAGAGAAGGATTATTATTATGCGTAGCCCACTCTGGTGCTTGCAAATCTGAGATACTGCCAAGTTCACGAGCTCTTTGCTAGACAATACTTCGACGAGGAATATTATTAAAAATAACACCCAATTAATGCCCTATTTTGCTCATAAAACATAGAATGTTACCTGTTGATATATTACACAACAATATTTTATAAATTATTATTGTTATTTCTAATAAATATGTTTTTTCATCTTCTAGCATAGTTACATTTCTTTTCTCCTTGGAGCAAATCATTCTCCAAACTAACAATTACCCTGTTACTTTTCAAAGCAGCAGCATTATGCTTAGTTTTGAGTTGTCTTAACTTATACGTTTTCATTTAATTTCAAAGCTTTTTTTGTCGTAACTTATGCGTTTTCATTTAATTTCAAAGCTTTTTTTTCAGCTTTATAGTGATGAACCTGCTTACTGTAATTTGTGTGTGTGTGTTTTTTCAGAGCTGGTATTTGTGCCCTTAAAGATTTAATTATTTTTTCTTTTTGGTTTAACATTTTGTCTTAGAACACGTAATTGATTTGGAATGCTGTTTAATTCAGCTTTTAATAGTGCTATCTTGTTTCGACGTTCTTTGCAAGAGTTAGCAAACCAAGAAGACAAGTAAGATAGCCTACTTTTCAGTTTTTGTTTTGTAGGGCTTAATTTCTCTCTATATGTATGTTTAGTTACGTCTCATTCGCTATAACCTGCAGATGTTAATGTTCAATTAGATAAAGGAGGTAAAACATTCATATTGGTATATGAAACATCTGAAAAGCCTGATGATAATACAATATTAGGCAAACTTGATATATGGCTTAAAAAAGGTTTATTGCAAAATTCAAAAAAACACTTACTGTCCTCAGCACTACTAAAATTTCTCGACCAATTCAATGGTTTATTTATGAGACTCCTAACCTGATTTTTACATGTTTCTATCTTAAAATGTTTAGTGAATTGTTGAGATGTTTTGAGAAACGAATCACTATTTTTTGTATATAGTAAAAAAATATGTTCATTTCTACGAACTGTATTACACTCTGTATTAGAGTCAATACCTACTTGAGGCAATTCAAAATTAGCTGTTAAATACTTTTTTTATTCACCATAAAACACAAACTTTGTTTTTGGCCCCATGATAGCAAAAAAAAAAGTTTAATTTTTATAAATAAAAAATAATATATTTAAATAATGGTAAATATAATGATATTACAATTGCTAACTACATTATAACTATTTAGTACAATTAAATAATCTATATCTAACATCGTTATTGTTATTACTTGTACATTCTAGCCCACCTTACTGCGAGTGTATCGCATTATTGAAGCCTAAAAAGTTATCTAATTGGTGTTTAATGTTAAGGTGTCTGAGTATGCTATTTTTTCCAATGAAATCAGACAGATAGTAATAAAAAAGGTTTTTAAAGGTGAGAGAATATATTAGAAAAATGAACAGCATTCCTTCGACATATGATGTTCAAAAAATAAGCAAATTTTTAACAACAATCGAATTCATAATAAATAAAATTTTACATCAAAAAATCCTTGAAAAATTAAAGTTCCATATTTCTAGTATTCAAAAAATATCTATGTTAATACATATTTCTAAAAAATAACAGAGCAAAAAAAGTTCAACTTTTCAACAAACTTGAAAAGCGTATCACAGAATTTGGCCGAAAAAACGGTTTCGTAAAATCAGGATTTACGCGCACCTACCATAAAAGATATATGAGATATACATATAAATGTCAACTAAAACCAACCTTCTGTGTGTGTATTATTTATTTTATTTGATTTGTTTATGTTTTGTTTTGTTTATGGCAGCTCTTCTCTATTTAGCCAGGCTATTTTAGAGTGAACCATCCAGAATATAGACTGTATATATATTTTTTATAATTTATAACATGCTAATGTAAAATATCTATATATCTGGTAAATATATTGCTTTTTATTGTTGTTTCAACTTATTTAAGGAAAACATGACTGTTCCCTTATATAAGTAAAATAAAGTACTTGAGGTTTGTCAAACTGATGGATCAACTATACTATTGATACAGGCATACTTTAAAAATTACTTTATATTATGTAAATAAAAATTTTAACCAAAAAAAAGTAAAAAAAGAAACTTTCAATTCTTTTATTTCTAATTTTTCTGATAAAAATTAAAACTAACGCAGACTAAAAAAATACAGATTAATTAATCTTGAATCTGTGTTAATTAACACAGAATAAAGAAACATATAGAAAAAATTAACAACAAAAAATTTACTAAAAAATTTATTATTGCTGTGATTCAAGGTTGTCCCATCTCCAAAATAAAGCTTTAAAAATAATAAATTTTCAGAACAATAACTTTAAATCTAATGTGTTATACCTAATTTCCAATATATTAAAAGTAAGCGACCTTGTGATATTCCTTAAGTGCCAATTTGTCTGGAATTATTATCACAAAACCCTTCCTCTATCATTCAACAACTTCTTTACAAGTACAAATAGTCACTATCCTCTTCGCTCCATCAGTAGCTTAAACTTAGTTATTCCAAAATACCACTCTGCTTAATATGGAAATAAATCCATTAAATATTAATCTATTACCTCATGGAACAAACTACCTCTTGATCTAAAATTGCTCAATTCAATCTCTGAATTAAAAATCAAGCTTTTTAACTATTTAAAAAAAAATACAATTAAATATTTCTACAAATTAATATTGGAATTCTTTATTATGTATATCAATTCATGATCCTTCAGTTTTTTATTTGATATTTTTAACATTTTGAAATTTTTTTCCATCTGCCATTTTAAAACTTTTTTAATTCTAATATTATTAATATTAGTTCCAATATTTGCCATTCCTTATTTATCTATCTATTTATTTATTTCTTTTCATTCAACCATTCTCTACTTCATACTAAATGTTTGTTGTCGCTGTCATTATTCACTAAATTTTTGTTGCTGCTGTTACTGTCCTTATTTATAAAACTCTCTTTTTATTATAATTGTTATCATTTTGTTACTATTATTATTATTATTATTACTATTATTATTATTGTTATTATTGTTATTATTATTGTTATTATTATCATTATTATTATAATTAGTATTATTGTTATCAGTTATTATTACTATTTTCATCATTGACTATAAGGTTATGTTGTATATTCAGGTATTTACTTTATATTAGTACTTGTACAATTGTAAATTTCCTTGAAATGTTATTAAAAACTATTTCAAAATATATTTGATTTGATTTGATAACAGATTTTCTCTTATTGTGCATATTTAACATTAGTGACAGACTTTTCTCTTATTGTGCATTCCACTAAACTTACTTAATTGCTGCAAATCACTCTAACTTTGATGTACGATACACAGATGCCATAGCAATATAAAACTTATTGCTACACTATTTTTTTAATTTTACATGCTTTGAATTTTATAATAAAATTCAAAACAATAGTTTAAACATTAATTCGGGGGTTGACTTCCGGTTTTTCATTGCTTTCATTCCTTTTTTTGTTCAGTTTCTCTTAGAAGGTTTTTCAGCATTTCGGCGTTTCCGCTCTTTAGAATTCGGCGTTCTAAGAACCTATACGGAGATATGATATTCTGGAAAAGCTTAGATACGGAGAATCCAGAAATGATATTCTGGAAAAACTCAGATATGGAGGATCCAGATAAGATATTCTGCAGCCGTATTCTCATCTCTCCGTTAAACTTAACGGAGTGGTAGTCAAAAAATTATTATTAACTACATTAATAAAAAAATTCTTTAAAAATATGATTTTTTAAACATAAATGTTTTATTTTGGTATTAGTTTTATTTAAACGAATTTATAGAAATTTTCATCGTTTCTTTACTTAGAAATAATGTAATGAAATTTAAGACAAAAGCTCCGTTAACCTTAACGGAGAGATGTGAATACGGCTGCTGGAAAAGCCCGATATAGAGATATGATATTCTGGAAAATTAAAAACGCAGACGTGATTTAAAGTTATAACATTTAGAAGTGCATCTTAATGTCCGAAATTAATTTGTAAACAATGTGACTTCAATATGTTTTCCTGATATTTTCAGATTTCTGTTTTTATACAATTCATAATCAGCATAAAGTTCTCTATTAAAATCAATCTATCGAAATGATAGAGGTAGGCAACTGAAACAGTGCCAAGGATTTAAGCATGATATGGTATTCTTAGTAACAGGTTGACTTTATATTTTAATTTTATTAGATTTTATGCAGGATACGATTGTTATACACGGGATATATGATATTCTTAGTAACAAATTAATTTTATATGCTTTATTGTACCAAGTTTTATGTCGGATGAGATTCTTATACATAGGAGGTTTGATATTCTATGCAAATATTATACGCAATATTTTACAATTATATGCAATAATTTACAAAGTTTTATGTCGGATACAATTGTTATATGTATAACATGAGGGATATGATAATTTATAATAAAAGTCATTTTTATATGCTACATTTTAGTGTCATAATTTTAATGAGGAGGGTCTTTTATTTATTGTATATATTAAATCCCCTATGTATATCAATGGCTTCTATATAAATTTTGTAATATTTTTACTTAGAATATCATACTCCCCATGTATATCAATATTGATATAACAAATATTAATTTGCGTACAATTTGTTTTCACCATACTCTTTTGAGCATAATCAGCTAAACAGTGCTTTAATTCCTGGGGAAAATGTATGTTTTTGTTGTGTAAGAAAAATCAAAACTGTTAGAGTTTTGATTTTTCTTACACAACAAAAAGTTAAAAAGAGACATACACAACAAAAGTTAAAAAGAGACATTACCCAGATTACTTATTACCTAATAACTCTGTTATAGATATTGATAATTTAAATTTTTGTCTTATTATATGGTATGTCTCCTATTAATATAATATAGTGTGTATTATATAATATGGTATGTCTCTTATTAAAAGATCATTCAGCATGATTATCTTAGTTCGTCTTTATTAGTTATTTTAGATTGGAAAATACAGGAAACAATATAGGAATTTAAAGCAATTTAATATATGGTGAAGCAAGCTAGAGCTTTGCTAAACTTTTAAGGAGTCCTTACTAAGAGATCAACTTTTCAAATTCTGCTACTACTATCATCCTCATTAAATTTTCAAGTTTAATGAGGATGATAGTAGTAGCAGGTTATTGCCAGAAGCAAAGGATAATATATACATCTAGGCAATTAGACAGTACATTCAAAATCAACTTATATTATGCAATCTAATGATATCGCTAAGGTAGGATTGAAATCATTTACTCTTTCAACACCACAATATTGTATACTTGCTGCACACACACAGTCTGTGTTTGTATTTATCATCAAAATTAAAATCTTTTATATCAAAATCATCAAAATCTGATGACCTTAGCTGTATGCTTATTAGAAAATGAAGCATGTATGCTTTATGAGTATTAGGTGTGGAAATAAAGTAAACAAAAGATTGAAAAAGAGTTAAATAACCTGATAGAGGCTTTCTGAAATAAATTATAAACAATGGTTGAAAACTGATAGGTGCTCCTTAGAAACAATAGTTAAAAGCCTTGACTAGTTTCTAGAAAAGTTAACAAACAGCTTATATGAACTCACAAATCATTATTATGTCAGCAAGGCCCATACATACTTTTTAATGCAGCTTAAAAACAACCCGAAGATGATAGAATGTATTATACAAGTTCAATCATCTTGTTTTTTCCAAAAATCAGGCGACTCTTTATCCATTTGTTGTATATGTTAAATCTTTAAATGAAAATCTATCCTAGAAAGGAAATGTTATTTTGTGTTATATCTGACCATTCACAATACTGAGTCTTCTGTTATGTTTTAAAAATTATTCTAATTCTGATAAAAGATTTTTTGATTTATATTTAAATTTATTTATAAATTTCTCTTTATGTCTAGAGTACTATTTTAGCAAGTACTTTAGTACTTTATACTGAAGTACATCAACTGCAATAATGACTAGATTTTGTTTTTTTTTATTGTTTTATACTGTTTAAATTTTTTTTTTAATTGACAGTAGCATACATATATTGACTAACTTATATAGCTAGAACATGCAAGAAATGTACTTACATCAACTGACTAAATAGGTACAACAAGCAAAGAATGTTGCTGCATCAACTGATAAAAACAAAATGAAAAGTTTATATAATAAGTATATGTAGTTAGAGTGATGATTGTGATGATAAAAAGGGTAAAATCTGAATGAAATTTTTCACTATTTGTAAACCCGGACAACAGTTTTTTATAAATCATCATTTTGTAATTAATAGTATGGGTGGTTAGAGATTTTAAGTTATTGGTTAAGATAAATTGTTTAGAATATAGTTTTATATTGTATAGTATTAATAACATGGCTGGTTAGAAGATTAAAATTAAATAACTGGTCAAGATTAATTTGGATAGGTTGAGATCAGTTATTTAGAATACAATTTTATATTATATAGATTAAAATTGCTTAATATAAAATATGTTAAATAAAATAATGTGTTTACTGATATTCAATTTGTATTGATTACAATTAGGAAAAAGACGTGAGTTACCACCATTATGGAAAAATACTGCTGGACAACCAAGTGTCCCTTATGTTTTAGATATGTCAAAAGGCCAAGGTAAATGTATTTTATATAAAATAATTAAAATCACAAAAATACAACTTTTAATGATATACCAAGATACCTATATATCTTAATGAGGTATATATGTATCTAGGTATATCATAAAACATTATTTTTTTATGATATACCATAGATCATAAGTTATGATATACAGTGTATCAAATACTATAGATATTTGTTTTATACAAGCATTAAGCCACTAAAAAATAACATGAACTTGCAGTGAAAATTTATTTTTAAATAATTTTTTCAATCCAAAGTAATTTTGTATTTCAATCAGATACAACTTAAAACCAAAAAATTTTTTGTTAAATTATGTTTATTATTTTAATTATGCTGATAAAAAGTTTTAAATTGTTTGAAAATACCTTCAATAATAATTTTTTTTCAAAGGTTTTAAGTATTATTGTCAATAATACTTGTTTTGCATACGTATTTATATTGGATTTTTTTTCCTCATTTATATATTTACATATATTTTCATTTATATATTTACATATATTTTCATTTATATATTTACATATATTTTCATTTATATTTTTAAATATATTTTTATTTATATTAAAAACTTATATTATTGATTAGTTTTTATTTTTAATTTTGTTTTTACTTCAGACTATAGTAATGTCATCATACAATCTATTAACATGTTAAATGCTCACATGAAAAATTACTCGTGTGTTAACAATCCTCCAGTTTGGATACCATGGACTTATGAATTAGATTATGTTACTTTTACGACTGCACCTAATGGGTATGTATGTTAATTTTTTTTATAAAATCAACCTGTTTCTCCATGCACCACCTTGTTTATTTCTAGAACTCTATTGAGTGGAACAATGTATGAAAAAAAGTTACAATGGATCTTTTCTTGCTCCTGCATGTTTGCATGAGATGGAGGGTTTTGGCAAAGTACAGTTTGTTGATTATAAGATTATCATCAATTCATAACCTGGGCACTGTTACTTAAAGTCTGCGTTCTAGGTTTAACGGTTTAACAAGATTTTGTAGCTTAGGGTTGAGAGAGTTTCAAATAAATTTATATAAAAAAAAAATGAGTAGCCTTATCAACTGTCCTACCCCCTCTGGAGCCTTGGGAAGGTGAATTTATGAATTAAAAAAAATTAATTCTTTTATAATAGAAATAATTCTTTTATTATAAAATATTTTTGAATGAAAATTTCAAAATAGTTATTATAATAAGTTATTATAATATTATTATTATATATATTATTAAATTATATAAATATATATTATTATATATATTTCCTAAATAAAAGTAGTTAGTTATTTCTAGAAAGTTCTTTAACAAGAGAGTATAAACCAGCATACAGAGATGTTGAATTTATATGTAGTACTAAATGGGGCACTATGAAACATGATAGAGTGCACAATGTTGAGGCTCTGACAATGTTGGAGAAAAATGGTAAATAATATTTTTATGTTTACATGGATCATCTAACAATCTTTATTGTAACATAAAATGATATATACATGGATCATCTAATTATCTTTATTGTAACATAAAATGTTATATATGTGGAGGGATAGGTCATTTAAAAGACAATAATGTCAAAGAAAAAGATGTTAAATGGCAGGAAAGAAAAAAAATTAGGAGTGAAATAAATAGGTATTTGAAAGGTATCAATAATAGATAATGCTTTTCAACTCATTTTCTCTCTAACAATAAGAGTTATATCAGTTAAAAACATACCTAGAATGGCTTCTGTCAAAGAGTAGCTTCATTTATTTAAATTAATTTTTTGAGAAGTATAAATAAATAATTTAGAAGTATGAAAGAAACAATGAAGTAGCTTTGACAAAACAAAAAAACTATGCTATCCCATGCACCATTATTAGCTTGCAATGATCAATAAAGAAAAGTTGTAGTTCACTATGATGCCATTTAAACATGTTTTTCACTTCAGCTGTTCTTTACACAAAACAACTCCATAGGGGTTGTTTAGTGTAAAGAACAGCTGGATTTGAAAAACACGCTTATTATGTTTCAAGAACATTAAACATTGAATAATGCACTCATGGAAAAAGAAAGTTGATCGTAATATTTTAAATATGTTGCAAGATTGTTACAGTGAGTTTTGTTGTTATCAGCTTGTGATAATCAACAGGTATATTGTCGTTGTGAAAAGAGTTTAAAGGGAAAAATTTACATTAATAGCTCTTCCTTGAATGGTTAACTTGAAAGCTACCATGTTTGATACTTTTACAATAGTCATCCTTTATATGTTCATTGCACCTACACTGGTAACAATTTTCTAGTTCATTCAATCATTTTGTTGAAAGCGTTTACTTGGCTTATTATTACCAGCATCAAAAATTTCAAGAAAGCTGATCATATGACATTACAAAAATATTAATTTGGTATATTATAATAAAGCCAATTCCTTTGTCTTGAATTATCGGATAGCTTTTTTTTATTTTGTCTTCTTTCCATTAGTTTTTGAACAATTCCTCTGTAATTACTTGCTGATATATATCCTAGAAGGTTCTTGATAAAAATCTTTAAATGATAACCAAACATTCTTCTCGAGGGCTTAAATAGTAACCAACTTGAAAAACAACCAAGTTTTTTTCTTAGGATGAACAGTTCAATGTCCCAATGTACTGTTCATCTTTGATAAGCTGATAAACTTGTGGGCTGTTAAACATAAAAACTTAATTTTTAAATGATGGTCCAGGTAATTAAAAGATACACGAAACAGTCACCATCAGTTAAAAATAATTTTACAAACTTCTTTGTAAAGTCCTACGCGTAGAGATAGTAATATTGTTTTTTCTTATTGAAAAGTGAATAATGCAGAATGTGAAGATCTTTAGTTTAAGGTAACAATTTCTTTCACACCATTTTAAGGTAAACACAGATGATCCAGTTTTTTTTTGCATTGCATTAATGATTTCTTCACATTCTTTACAAGGAATTGAACGATGGTTGATTGGGACTGTGCCAGAATAAGTTATTATTATGTAGATACACTTTAAGGTCTGTTTTAAGCTATCAATAAATATTTGCCATTTGTTTGGCTTGGAAATTAAAAGCTGTAACTTCTTCAGTAAACTAAGAGTGTTATGGCAAAATACAGATCTAATGTTACTTTTGAGTTACTACAGAGATTTTTTTTTTTTTTTTTTTATAATTCACCTCCCCAAGGCCGAGAAGGCCACTACAGATGAGGAGGTTGCTTGTGGTTATAATCTCTCAACTCTTTAACTCCGAAACACAAAACTTGAAGAACAAGGCCGCTGCGCGGAGAAACAAGTTGAGCGCGGTACTACCAGGGACATGGCGGGAATCGAACTCGGAACCTCTCGCTTATGAAGCAAGCGCTCTACCACTACACCACTACCGCATTACTTTCTCTGATTCTTAAAAATGATATCTTTGCTCTTTTTTTAAGTAACTCTTTCTCATTTAGTCTTGATGCTAGTATTTATGAAGCTTTTTTCTTTTTAAGGCCAAAAATCACTTGCCAAATCAGTTAATTCATTTTGACTAATATAAAATCTGAATGAATTTCACCTAAAAACTGAATGTTAATGAAAATCTTCATTATTTCATTAATGCATTTTTTAAAAATCACTCTGATCTTTTTAATAAGGTAATTCTAAATTGTCACTGAGGTTTTTACTGCCGATTGTCATAATTGCTAAGTTTTATTTTAAATATGTAAAATATGTTTGTTTAAAAAATTCTTCAATGTTATTATCCTTTGACTTATAAAAAACTACTACAAATTCTCCAAAATGTGTGAAAAACTACAAATTTACGCAAAGCGTGTTTAGACTGACATTTGTGATGATAAGTAACAGGAGAAGACATGATTTGAAACAACGCTTTTTTTATAAATATCCTGGCATTTGGCGTTTTTTAACTGTAGGGTGCAAAAAAAAAAACTTGATACCTTGGAAATAATCTGGCTACAATCTAGTTCACCGTAGTCTCAGTATAGCCTTTTTTATGTTGAGCAAGTTTATTGAGCAACATTTATTAGATTAAATCTTTATAAATCTAACTTTAAATTAACAAGATAACAATTTAAAACTTTTTTATTCTGTCTTAAAATTTTAAAAAAATTTGGCAAGTTAATTTTACTTAAAATCACCAAAAAATACCTATTGTCTTGTGTTATTTTATTTGATTGTTTTTTAATTATGAAAATTTATGTAATATCTTCGAATTCTAGGTTTTAAACATTTTAAAAAGTTATAATATTTTTTTGTATAATTTCACGAACAGTAATTTTAGTATATATTTTATTGTATGCAAGAACTAGTGTTGACAGTAAAGTTTAGAAAGGTATATCATTGCAGTTATTGTTGTTATCATCATACCGTATGTAGGGTTGTAAGTTGAGATACCTATTGGAGTTAAAAAGTTATAATATTTTTTCATAGATGTTGGAGTTATGTGGGTAGAGTTGGAGGAAGCCAACAAATCAACATTGGTGATGGGTGCCAATATACAGGTATTTAAATGATTACATTTTTATGTACAGATTTAAATAACAAAAAGCAAATTTAAAATACATTAATATATCCACACATTGAACCATCTATTTGGGCATTTAAAGTTTTGATATTCAAATGTGTTTGCATATTTTTTGACTATTTTGTATTTGAATATATTTTTTTATTAATTCACCTCCCCAAGGCCCAGAAGGCCACTACAGACGAGGAGGCTACTTAATTGTGGTTATAACCCTCTCTCAACTCTATAACTCCGAAACACAAAACTTGACGAACAAGAAAAACAAGTTGAGCACTGTACTACCAGGAATGTGGTGGGGATTGAACTTAGAACCTCTCGTTTATGAATTGAGCACTGTACCACTACACCACTACCACACATCCTCAAATAATTTTTCAAAATTAAAAGGCTTTGTTTAGCTTTACAGCAAAATTTAATGTAAATGTTAGAATTAAAAAGAGTATATTATTAAATATATATAAAGAATATATTATGAAATATGTAATTAAAATTTTAAAAAATACGTTATTATTTAAAAGATAAAAAAAATAAAATAACAACAACAACAACAAAAAAAAAGTTCTAAACATTTTTATGCAGCCTTGATGTGGAGAAAGAAAAATTCATTTTTGTGTGGTTTTTATTTTGTGGGGCATTATTTTAGCTGGTTATAAAAACGCAGTCTGTTATTTATGTTGCATATGTGTTAGCATAAATAGTTTATTATATAAATGTTTCATAATATTAATCAATAAACTGTTCCATAAATTTTATTTATTTATTTTAAATGAAAAAAACGTTTTTTGATATAAATAGAATTTGTGGTTGCGTAATTTACGGTGGAAATTAAAATTTGTGAGATTTTCTGTATTAAAGATAATACTTTTATTAGTGCTGAGAAACATTTTGTTAAAAGTTGTTTTATTATTTCTGAGAAACATTTTGTTGAAAGTTGTTTTATTATTTCTGAGAAACGTTTTGTTAAAAGTTGTTTTATTATTTCTGAGAAACGTTTTGTTAAAAGTTGTTTTATTATTTCTGAGAAACATTTTGTTAAAAATTGTTTTATTATTTCTGAGAAACATTTTGTTAAAAGTTGTTTAATTATTTCTGAGAAACATTTTGTTAAAAGTTGTTTTTTTATTGCTGAGAAACATTTTGTTAAAAGTTGTTTCAATAGTCTTTAGTGTTTTTTCACAATATTTTTATGTCAGTGAATTTTAAGTAAATTTATGTTTTTTAAAATCTCTGTGAAAATTATTTTTAAACCCAAGTGTACATACTTTAAATAATATTTTATTTGCAATATTAGCGTTTTTAACCCAAATGCTAAAGATTTGAACCCAAATCTTTACAACTTGATGGGATGGTAAAAAATGGGTTGCATATTTGAAATCAATATGAAAAATGCTCAGGGCCATCTAAACTTGAAGGGAGGGGGGGGGGGGGTTAATATATATATATGTATGTATGTATATATATATATATATATATATATATATATATATATATATATATATATATATATATATATATATATATATATGTATATACATGCATATATATATATATATACATATATAAGTCTTTATATATATATATATATATATATATATATATATATATATATTATATATATATATATATATAGCCTTATTTTAATAGTTTTAGAGTTATATTCTGCAGTTTTTAAATGTTTCCAAAAGTGCCCCTATAACAATAAATTTTTTAGTGGTCAACAACATCTTTCTCTATACTCAAAAGCATTAAGAAATCCCATCTACTATCATTTTTTGTTTGCTGTTCTTTCATTTAATGCTACGCTTATTGGTGCTAAATTACTAAAATATTTAGCTAGTTTATAATTATAGGCATTAATTGAAAAAATAATAGGTCTAAAGTTAGACTGTTTTCAAATTATTTTAATGTGTTTTAGATAAGTCTAAATATTAAAAATAATTTTTCATTTCTTTAGATGTTTTCATAATGTTGTCAAATTTTCTTGAATTATTATTTCTACAATAAAATATTCAATAAATATATCCAATTCTGCTTGAATCGCATTAATGTCTATACATATATAAATTTTGTTTAAAAAATTTTTTTTTTATGTCTGACAGCAATTTCTTATGTTTAGGGAAACTAGGTATGAGAAGTCAGAATACTGAATCCAGTAGTCCTTGTTTTTACCTGGAGTCATGCCTTCATAAAAATTGTCCTCCTCTAGGATTTTTTAATTTTATATTGTTAACAAACTGCTATTAACAATCTATAAGTTTATTAATTTAAAATTGTTTAACAAACAGTTACAAAACTTTAAACCAGTAAAAGCACAAATGTATTAAATTACGCTGCGTATGGCAAGCCTTCCAGTATTCAAAAATGTGCAATGTGTTTATGTCATACATTGCTTTTAAAGAATATAAGAGGCGAATCACAGCATATGTGGTGTACAAAACCTTTGGTGTACACTAATAGCTATATACCAAATTGCTTAGGCGCAATTATTTACACATTTAAACCTGTGTTGATGCTAAAGTAAAAAAAAGGTATTTTTCTAATGCGTTTTTCTAATGATATTGTTTAAACTAACAGAAAAGTACTGATAAAGAAAGTAATATATTTAATTATAAGTTGTTTTCTTTGCTCCAAAATTCTTTGTTGTAAATTTATATAAGTAGTAAATTTTTGTTGTTTTCAATCTGAAACAAAATAAAATGGAAACACGGGGATAATAAAGTGAAGCACACAATTAGCATAAAGTATCTGGAAATAACAATATTTAAGTAACACGATAATGAAACCCAAAAAAGTTTAAACTGTAAATAGACAACAAAACAAACATAACTAATAAAATGCATAGAATTGTAGTTATGTTTTATTCAAACATAGCTCTTGGGTCAAGAAATGCCATTGCACTATAATGGATGTCAAAACAAAAACAATAAAGTCTAATTCCAAAAACTCTACTGCAAAACATGAACCATGAAAAAAAAAAGTGGATGGGTGAAGAAACAAGTTGAGCACAGTAATTGAACTAGGAACTTGGTGCTTACAAGGTGCTAAAAAAATTCAAAATTTAGCTACGACGCCACTATCACATGTAAACTTGAAGTTAACAAATCTGTTTTCTAAAGTATATTCAAAGAAATACCTTCAACTTGAATGAATTAGTTTTTTTTAGCAAAGAATTAAAATCAATAACGAATTATAATTTTTTACACCATAATTGAAACTTTTATAGCTTACTCTAGCATTTCAGGAACTATTTCATATTGTTTACTGTAGCATTTCAGGCACTATTTTATCCCTAAAATCTCCACTTAATTGACTCAAAAAAGATATTAAAAATAAAGTCCGGTGTCCAAGGAGTTCCTATTTTTTAACTCTAGAGTCCATAAAAATTAATCAAATTTCACATTCCTGAGGAGAATTATAAATTTAAACTATTAAAATAGCATAATTTTATTGTAAAATTAATTTAAAAAAAAAAGATTTTTTTTTTTTTTGAAGTTAAATTTAGTAGTATAACTTTTATAACTTTTCACATTTCAAAGCAACAATCTATCTTTTCACACTTAAAATTTTTTTTAATTAAATTGCAAATTTCTATCTGACCTTCACAAATAATTTAACCTTTGTTGCAATTTCTTTTATTTATTGAAATCTATTTATGTTTTTAATTTATGTGACGTAATAAGACTTTTTGCGAATTTGTTTTGAGGGCAATATACAAACCATGCTTCAAGTTTAATACTTTAAATCAGACAATAAAGAATTAAATTTGTGGAATCATAAATAAAGTTAATAAAAATTTATTTGTTGATCATTTTCAGCATATAGTAAAAATTTTTTCCCCATAAAGCCCTTCTATTATGGGCTTAAGGCCTATTTTGGATTCCATGCATAGATGTTTTCATGGGCTTAAGGCCCATGCTGGATTCTATGCATAGCTGCTGGGGCTAGCACGCCACTGTATGTTTAATATAAACTTTACATTGTGTTAATGATGTAATGTTAAGTCAATGATTTAATGTTAGCGATGTAATATTAATGACCGATATTATGTCAATGGTGTAGTATTAATAACCTAACATTACATCTATGCTTCATGCCATTTTTAGCATAAATTTTACAAAACATTACATTAATGTGAACTTTATTATTAAAAATCATAAATAAATCTTTTTAGGTATTGTATTGCACGAAATGCTTCATGCTATGGGTTTTGAACATGAACATAGTCGATGTGACCGTAATACAGCAGTTACAATTGTATATGAAAATATACGCACAGGTATCAAAAAATTTTAAAATAAAAATAAAATTACAAGTTTTAAATAAAATTTAGAATATTCTTATGAAATGTTGTTTTTTTTGGGATGAAATCGTATATATATTTATATATATATATATATATATTTATATATATATATATATTTATATATATATATATATATATATATATATATATATATATATATATATATATATATATATATATATATATATATATATATATATATATATATATAGATAGATTTAGAATAAATTAAATAGGTATAGAAATGATTTTAACAAGAATATTCTTATGAAATGTTGTTTTTTTTGGGATGAAATCATATATATATATATAGATAGATATAGAATAAATTAAATAGGTATAGATATGATTTTATAAAAAGATTGTAAATTTTACAGCTGTTGGGTGAGAATTTGAGTTATGGATAAATATCTAGAAACAAAATAATTATACAAATTATTTGCATTCAAGCCAAACATAAACAAAAGTCTATTTTTTTTTTTTTTTTATTTATAAATATATTACACACAGATTTATTCTTGCAAAAATAAAAACAAAACAAACAAAAAGATGATAAGCAAAAAATAAAATTGATTTGCCATAAATCATAATGGCTAAATACGCAAAATTTTATTTTTTTTTTACTTTTATTATCTTGAGCTTTTTTTTCTCAATAAAAAAAAAAAAAAAAACATTGGAAATTATTTCTTTTCAGACACAAGTTTGTTTAAATTTTCATAAATGAAGATTTTGTACTTCATTTACATTAACAGATGCTAACTACTTTTTGATATTCTTGAAAACCAGTTTTTTATGTTATTAATTTATTATGGTTTACTTTGTTATCTCCACATCAACTTCATATTTCCATTATCAAACACCATAACAAATACCAAGAAGATTTTGTATTTAATATCAGATATTTTTGTGAATTTTTTATTAAAACTTTCAAATTTGGTTCAGAAAAACAATATAAAAGTTTTATCTCGCAATCAAAAATTTGAAAAGAATATAAATTTTTTTTGAACATTTGTTTAATTATTACAGTATGATGTCCCATGTAATGAGTACAATGTTTATGAGTAGTGTATTTTATTAGTAATTTTTTTATTACTAATTATATTAGTTGGATTTTATGCCAATTTGAATTAAGGTTCCTCATGAACCATCTCAGATTTTGCTGAAACTTTTTGTGCATATATGGGAGAAAAGCATGTTCTGCAAATTTAAATCCTCAAGCAAAAAGGTTTTAAATTTTTAAATGAACAGCGCTATCTTATTAAATTTTGCAAATCAAATGTTTAAAAATAAATTTAAAAATTTTCAAAACAAATGTTTTTAAGAAATATTTAACCAAAACCAATATCGAAATGCTTCTTTCTTTGAGAAGTAAAATGCACAATGGCTGATGATTGCCGGAAAGCATGAAACTCAGAGTTCCATCAAGAGTTGTTTTTATTTGTTATATATATATATATATATATATATATATATATATATATATATATATATATATCAACTTGTTTCTCCGCGCAGCGGCCTTGTTCCTCAAGGTTCGTGTTTCGGAGTTATAGAGTTGAGAGAGGGTTATAACCACTATTAAGTAGCCTCCTCATCTGTAGTGGCCTTCTCGGCCTTGAGGAGGTGAATAACAAAAAAAAAAAAAAAATATATATATATATATATACAATATTGTTGAGATTTAACACCATGTTCAATCTTTTACAGATAAAACAAGAAAGCTTTAAATAAGATTTTCAACTTCCACTGCTACAAAAGTTATTTGTAATTATCACACAAAAACTTACTTGGTGTGATACAAGGTTAAACATCAAAAGTATTGTTGTAGTTCTTTGAACAAGCACACAAAAATAGTGAAAAGTAAATTTTAATATTTAAGCAAATACCATCGTTAATAAATAAATGTTAAACAATATTTAACAATCATTATCTTTTACTTCATAGATTCTCATAGATGTATTAGTCTTTCATATACCAAAGATTTTGGTTTAATTACTGGTCAAAGAATCTGCTCTAGTTGCAGAAATAAACTAAATTACAAACATTTTGATACCACAGAAAATAAACCCCAAGAAAAAGAAATTTATGTTAGATTAAAAGAAGATTTAAGTATTTCTAGATGCACACCTTTCAAGCTTGTTTCAAAAAAAGAGTTACACACAGAAGACATAAAATTGATAACACACTGTTGCCAATATACTAGTTGTAGAGATAGCTACGTTTTGTAAAATTGAAATCGCTTCAATAAAAAAGCAAAGAAAGATTAAAAGACAAAGACTATATTATGACTCAAATCAAGTCAAAATTTGACAAAACATTGTAAAAGTCTAAATAAGCAACTCTTTTTACACTCACTCAAGACAGGTGGACAATAAAGAATACTCTTTTTTTAATTCACAAAAATGCAAGCTAGAAAATTAAGAAAATTATATTCAGTTCTCCTTGACTTTGAAGAAACCTCTAATTTTCTAATACAGAATGCAAGTCTGTCAATTTTGTCATAATATTAGACAAAACCTTTTTATACCTTATATATTAGACAAAACTACCCTAACTTTTTTTTTTTAGACAAAACCTATTCTACCTTTTTTATTTTAGACAAAACCTACCCTACCTAACTAAACTAATAAATTTTGTCTATATTCCACTGGAATAACAGATAGGCATTTTTGCACCCCTTTGTTTATTTTCTAAAAGGTGAAAAACAAAGTTGTCAAAGTTACAGTGTCAGACCATTTGAAACATGGAACAGATGCTGTTCATGGCTTTATCAATAAGAGGTTGACTGTAAAGTACTTACATCAAAAATTTAATTTGACCCCTTTCGCTCCTGTTGCTATGCGTACTTTTAAGTTCCCCTCCCCCCTATAAAAAGTAGGTCTGTTTTTAAAATACACTTTACCACACCCCTCCCCAACCCCCACCCCAACCCTTTTGTATTAGTTAAAAAAGTTTTAATTTAGTCAAAGAGGCTTTTTCAAAATTGACTTTTCAGGCGTTATTCATAGCGATGTTTAAAATGATTTTGTTGTAGCCCAGAGTTTTTGCACGATTGTGCTCAATAAATATAACTTGGATATTGGTAAGCTGGTTTTGAGTCATTATAGATCTTTGTGCTGTTTTGACTAGACCAAGTTTACTGAAAGACCACTCTCCTTTGGCAACTGAAAAAGGGATTTTGTTGAAAATATGTATCAAAATGCATATTAGTTCAAAGAGAGAATATTGACCTTTCTGTTAGATCCCATTTAACAGCTTTACCAAAATTAAAAATTCTTTTAGATTAAAAAGATTGGCGGGCTTCAGAGTGTCCAGATGATGAACCTCTCTTAAAAGTTTTTTCTCATCCACATTGTTAACATAGATAAAGTTCTCCTCCAAGTTCTCCTCCAAGGTGGTGGACTAACTTCTCCAAGGTGGTTTGACTTCTGCTTCTTTACTCAATCTACTATTAGTTTCTAAGAGCCATAAGAGTGAGATCATGTTTGTTGTCTTTTCTGCAGCTTGTCTCTTATTTGTTGAGTATCAAGTATGGTATTGAATACATTCACCTCAAACTGCTTCTCTTCATTTTTGTGGGAATGAACTTTGTTATTGGCCTCTTTGTGAAAGGTCTAAGACATTGAAAAAGCTTTGAACCAAAATATTATCATAATAATGAATTCAAATGAGTGAATTCATTTCTCCGAAAAATTTCCTTCATTGAATGAATCAGCAGTTAATAAGTAAATCAAAACAAAAAAAAAGATTAAAAGAGAGCCCAATATAGATTTATAAGTTTATAGTATTGTATAGTTTATACTATAATAATAATCTTTACTCAGGGGCTGTCCATTAATTATAACCACAATGTTTAGCAATTTTTAGCAGCCTCCCCTCTTCCCTCTTGTCAAAAAAAGTGATGTAATGAATTTCAACTTTTCTTGACCTGCCCTCCAACAATTGACCATTGTCAACAATCAACAAAAATTAACAGCCCCCCCCCCTCCTCCCCCTATTTTTTTCCTTCAATAGTCTCTGACTTCTGCTTATAAATTCGGCAAATGACAATAATTGGGTAACTAAGTAACTTTAATTGTCAAAAAAAGTAATAATTGGGTAACTAAGTAACTTTAATTTTAAGAAGCTTGACAAACAAAATCCATTGATTTATATATTAGTAGAAAATCACTTAACAAAAATTTTTTCCATTTAACACTGTGTTTCATCAACAAAGATTCATCAGAATTGAATGATCAAATTAATAAAACTTCAATTAATACCAAAAATTAAATTACAGGAAGTTGCAAATGTCTTAACTACTGTAAATTTTCACACATTTGTGGAATTTGCTGACAATATTATAAAAAGAATTCTTTAGAAATGCTTACTTATGCTATTTTTTTAAATGTTTTTTTAAAAAATGGTAGTTAATGTAAATATTATTTGAACTTATTTATTTTTATAGTTTTTTAGGAGAAACTTCTTTTTGTGCCTACGTTTAGAAATTAATTCCGATATTTTGTTTAATCAACAAAAGATCGGAATTATTTACAAAAGACTTATTAAACAAAAGACTGGTAGTTAAGACTGGTATTAAAGACTGATATATATATATATATATATATATATATATATATATATATATATATATATATATATATATATATATATATATATATGTATATATATGTATATATGTATATATGTATATATATATATGTATATATATATGTATATATATATATATATATATATATATATATATATATATATATATATATATATATATATATATATATATATATATATATATATATATATATATATATATATATATATACTTATACATATGTATTAGAGGGAGTCAAAAAAAGTAAATTTTGAAAACAAAAAAACCATACCTCTAAATTTGGGGCAAATATATAAAAAATAACCGAAAAGTGGTCATTTTCAGACCTCTTGAGGGAGGAGTTAAATATATTTTTTTCAAATTTTTTTTTTTTGCTTACTATATAAAGAACTATATTTTAGTTTAAAACTGTATGGTTTTCTTATTACGCCTCAAAAATTTTTATATATATTGAAAAAACTACTATTTATTTTTATTGAAAAAAATAAACAAAAAGATAAATGTATATTCAAAATATTATAAAAGATAAAAATACATTTGACTAACATTAATAATGTTTATCTCTTTATCTTTTTCTGCATCACACCACCCCATCATTTAACTTAATCTTTGAAATTTTACTTGATTTTTGTCCTGGTGATCTGAATTCAGATCGAACTTTGTCTACAGTAAGCAATATTTTGTTTTTCAGTTTCATTAGAATATCTTTGAATATACTGCGCCATCATACCTATAGACTATTCCGAATGGTCATTTACAAATATTAAAGTTTCAGCATATTTTTAAAAACTTTTAAAGCATGATTGGGTATGCCAATAGTTTGGTGGAAGTGAGAGTCAGTCTTTAACTCGTCGCTTATCAAGACCAATCATGTCCAAAATCAGGTAAGAAAAGTCATTAACTAAGACAGACAGGGATGGTGGTTTTTTTCCAATATTTAAATTCATTTTATAAATTTTCTTGATATCTTGTTTTACTTTGTTCTCAGACTTATAATAGTCAGAGCTAGGCATGTCAAATTGCAGAATTGCTGATGCAATTTTTGTCTTCTCTAATGTTGAATCACCATCTAGCAAAGCTAGAGGTATCATTGTTGAGTCCAAATACTAACAATGTTTATACTGAGATTCCAATACAGCATCAACAGCAGTTGGGTTTGTACATACCTTCTTGTACAGATGCATTTGATGTATGGCTGTAATATCAAGAAAAAGAGCTTTGATGACATCCTCAGATTGTTAATACCATTTTGCATAAAAGCAAATAATAAATTCTGTAATAAACCTAATTTCAGTTTTTAGTTTATCATTTTCTAGAACAAATGTAAATTGGTTGAATAGAAGCTGAAGCTTTAGATAATAATTTGCTTTTCTTAAAATTCTTGCATGATGAATAGCACCTGTTTTGTGTACTTTATATGTAACAGGGGATGAGTAAGTGACAACTAATTCTGCAAGCTCACTTCTATTATCTCTTTTAATACCTGGTTTACCAATGTAAGCTCTGCAAAATATTAATGAATTCTCAGCTGCCTTCTTTAAAAGATTGCTTTTAATGTTATTCCAATCAAACCGTTATAGTTGTATTGGATTATAATTAAAATTAGGTTCTTCAATAATATTTTTGAATTTTTTGAAAAGAGGATTATCAGGTTCATTTGTTTTATCATTGATCACTAATTTCCAAAAGTGAAGCATTCTTAGTTCGTTCACATAATGTCTACAGCCTATTTTGAGAAAATATTTTTCTTCAGTTCTTTATAAATTCTTGAAACGGACCCTTTATATGTCCCAGTATTGGATGATGTTGTATCAAAGCATATTCCTCTAGTTTTTGATGTAAGTTGATATTCTTTAATTAAATCTATTATACCAAAAAAATGATCTTCACTGGTGGATGATGCCAGTGGAGGCACTCCAATTAGGTAAGAATTTCCATTAATGTTAACTAAAACAGTCATTCTATCCCTCTTTAATATTTTTCCTTTGTTTAGTTCAAACGATGTCTTGCAGTCGAAATGAATTATACATGGGTATGGAGATGCATCAATGGCTACTTTAAGATCTTAAAAAATGAAAAAAGAAAATAAAAACATATCAACTGTAATGTTTCAACAATTACAGTTGATATGTTTTTATTTTATTTTTTCATTTTTCTATATGCGGTAGACTGACTGCTT
>NC_088926.1:2512500-2522500 GCF_038396675.1 Hydra vulgaris | reverse complement strand
ATATATATATATATATATATATATATATATATATATATATATATATATACATATATATATATATATATATATATATATATATATATATATATATATATATATATATATATATATTTATATTCAATTTCTGAGATTAGACTGAAAATTGCAAAATACAGATTCTTGAGAGTAGTTCAATATAATTGTAGTTTAACATATTGGTTGTTCAACATATTAATCAACATATTGGTGAATTATTGAAAGTATACCATTAGCTTGATTAGGTTTTTTACAGAGTGCATCTATATGAAAATTCCATTAGAGGTTCGAATTTATAAAAATACCAAGATATATAACAACATATGTTGGATATAAACGTCTATTATTAATTTTGATAAAAGTTTTTGTCTTGGAGATGAAAGAAATATTAGTTCAGTTTTTTCCAAGTTTAGAGAAATTAAGTTTGCATTTAACCAATAAACTAAACCTTTTAGATCTAAGTTTATATTCTTACACAAAAGTATGATGAAACTTATTAGTATGCATAATGTAAGTATCATCAGCAAACAAATTGACTGATGAGAAGTGGACACAGTTATTTAGATCATTAATATAAATCATGAACAATAAAGGGCAAAGAACAGAACCCTGGGGAACACCACAAACTATGTGTTTGTTATTTGATTTGTAACTTTTAATGCTAACAAACTGCATCTGATTTGAGAGATAAGATTGAAACCAATTACAATCAACTCCTCGGATTCTGTTATGTTTAAGTTAAGAAATTAAAATGGTTTGATTAACGGTATTGAAATCTTTTTGTAAGTCAATAAAAAAACCACTTACGAAATGACCAGTATCCAGTTCTTTTTTTATTTTTTCGATTATACTTATTGAAGAGTGGCAAGTAGAGTGTTTTGATTAAAATTTAAACTGAAATTCATTTAAACAGAACTCAAAAATGAGTATAATCTAGAATACATTAGTTTTTCCAAAAGCTTGCTATGTTAGATATTGAAATTGGTCTATAGTTAGTACATGAGAGTTTTAACCATTTTTATATACTGGAATGACACAAAAAAATTTCAAAATGCCAGGAAAAATTTTATTTAAGAAGGAGATATTAGTTCTATTAATAGCTCAGAGAGAATATGAGAAAATGCAGAATTAATAAATCAATAAGAATGTATTTTTAAGGCTTTTTAAGACAGAATTATTATCATGCATTTCTGCAATTTTGATTTTTTATTTAATAAACATTCTTGGTTTGCACACAGTCAGCCTTAACTAAATTTAGTTTTTTTGAATTTTTTCCAAGTTAAGGTCAATTGTTTCTGAAAGAGTATAGTTTACTTATCACTATGTATATAGTCTACCAAATCAAAAAACTCCTATTAAGTAATTATGTCAGTTTTAGGATTTTTTTGCAACCTTTTTTTTGCGCATTTTTGAACTTTTATAACCATATTTAATCCGCCATGTTTTCTGCTACAGATTTTATTGCAAAAGACAATCATATAACAAATTTTGTTTTTAAAAATGTTAAGCATCGGAAAATTCCATCCTCAGACTTTTAAATCATCAAAAGAGCAGAGAAAAAGTATGCCTTTTCTGTGGTCGCAAATGTCAGATAAAAATGAACAGCCAAAGCCACATATTTTCTAAATTTCAAAGCTATTTTTTGGATTATAATATTGCTGATAACCGATATCTTACTGGATTGTGTCTAAGGTTGGCACACTTTATGATTTTTAACTGAATAAACATATATAAAAAGTAAATTAATGATTTTTAACTAAATGAATATATATAAAAAGTTTGTCATAAATGTAAAACCATTCATATGACTGAAAAATTTGATAACAATACATTATCTAATAATTTCATTGGAAATTTGACATTAGAGCTGCTTTTGCATAAGCTACCATAAAATAGGGTGACTTTGGCCCAACTTTTAAACATGTAAGGCTTAAAAAACTTGTTTAACTCAAAGAAATACGATTTGATAAATAAATCAAACCACATTTTGCATGGTACTAGTATATCTTTATCTATTTAAGGTGTAGGGGTATAGTTGAAAGAACAGATGTTGGTTGACCTCAGGCAGAAAATTAAGTTTGACATTGACTATTCCAGCTAAAACACGAAATGGGTAAATTGTTTTGTTTTTTTAACATTTGTTTTATTTTTACATCTGTTGTAAAGAAATATAAAATTATGATAATTTTTATAATCTCAGGAATCTTAAAACTTGCAATTGTGAAATATGTGAAATTGCAAGAAGGGAAGGATACCCAAGAAAAAATCTGGTATTAAGAGTTCTAAAACTGCAGTTATTAGTCTGCGGTCTAGTTCTTGCCTAAATAAAGTTAAAAGAGGATTGTATCATAAATGCAATCTAACAACACTGAGATAGAAAATGTACTTATAGCTTTGAATATTTGGCTGTGAAAGGTTCTATAACATGTTCTATAGATAACAAGCTTTATTTAAATTTAATTTTTTAGAAATAAAAAATCAGCTGCATCAGGATATCAAGGTATTAGAAAAGCCTTATTATTTTATGCCACTGATAGAGAGATGAGAGAAAGAAATGTAAAGAGCTTCCTCTTCCTGATAAATTTTAAAATGATGATTTAAAAAAACCTCTGTAATCTTTTGGCTCTGTAACCTTTTTGCGCTGTAACCTTTTTAACAATGTAACGTTGTCAAAAACATTTTTCCATCAGTCTCCATAGTTTTATTTAGATGTCAAGGTACAAATGGCTTCTCGCGTTATTAAAGAAAAGTTATTTAGTGAAAGTGGTGACACCATTTTGTTGAAGACAGGAGGTAGTAAACTAAAATTATCTATTGGATCTGGAAATATTACAAAAACAACCAATTTTACTCACAAAAATCTTCTTTGTATTCAGAATTCTCTTTCCTTAAGTAATCATCAAATGATAAAACTTGCTAACATAATAGGGTAAAATCACAATAATAATACAAATTTAATTCTGCACAATGATGCAATTTTTTTAACAAAATTTATTTTTAAAGAAAAATTAATTACAGTTGTTAATAAAAGGCAAAACGCTGAAGAACCTGGACTGAAAGGCTATGTCTCTGATTTTGATAGTTATCTTCTCCTACTATTTACCGAAGAAAATATTTTATTTGAATTTAAAAACAAAGATTAAACTTTAGGATATAAGAATATTTTAGTTGCATACTGCATTCATCCCTGTTATCTATGTTAGTAGGATAGATGAGAAACCTGTACAAATGCTCCATACAGAATATTTGAGAGCTGTCTAGAAAACTATAAAAAGTTTAAAGAATCTGGTTCAAAACCTAAGTCTGTACAACATTTTAGGAATTGTAAAAATCCTGTGTTAGTTCGTGGAAACCCCTCTGAATTTCTTGTAGATAGATTTGTTTTAGTGGAGCTTTATAAAATGGAGGGAACAGTCAATCATGTAATTGATAAAGTGGAGTGGATTTGGTCGCTAATGAATATGGATAAGACTTATGAACAGTTTTAAATTATTAAGACTGGTCAGCATGGTGGAAATTTAATGGAAATTCTTCTTGAAAAATTCTAAAAAAGTGGGTAGTGTTTAATGATAAGCTCCTAATTAAACTAAAGTCTTTTGGAGAATGCCTAAAGTTGTTAAATTTAGTTGTTGAGTCTTGCTTTGGATCCGGACTTGATGAAAGCTTTCAAGCTAATATTGAAAATTTAAATGCTTTTTATAAAATGTTGATGTTGGAACATGGTATTACTTTAACACTAAAATTTCATATCCTGTTCAATTATGTGTCTGAATTCTGTAAAACAAAAAAAAATGGGCCTTGAAGTTTATTCAGAGCAATCAGGAGAAAGTGTTCACTACCTCTTCAACACTGCCTTTTGGAACTGCTACAATGTGCCTGCTAATAATTGTAAATATGGAAATAATTTAGTTCGGGCATTGAGTTCTTTTAATGGAAAATATCTTGTTTCTCTTGGCAATGTTGATCTAAATGTTGATATTTTATAGTCATTATAGTTTTCAAATCATGAATAAATTACTTTTATTTTTATTTTTGTAAATACATGATTCATTTGATAATTTAAAACATGTGATTATCCACTCTTTAACAATGTAATAAAACAAAATACCTTCTATATTAATCATTTCCAATAAATTGTCTGTAACTTTTAATTAAAATTGACAATAAAATTTTGAATGAAAATGCGGCAGAGCAAAAAAAGGTGCAGAACACTTGCAAAAAATGGCGCAAAAATATCTTTAAAATGCTATAATTACTTAACAGGAGTGTTTTGATTTGGTGGACTATATACATAGTGATAAGTAAACTATACTCTTTCAGAAACCATCAACCTTGACTTGGACACAATTCAAAAAACCTAAATTTAGTTAAGGCTAGCCGTTTCCATGTGTAATTATTTTCAAATTTTTCATGATCAATACAATGTAAGTGACAAAGGTTGCAAAGTATAGTGTCTGTGGATTTTGAAATTTGTTGACACACATTAACATAACTTTTTTTGGAAATAATATCGTATGTAGATGATATTTTAAGGATGGACCAATTTAATATAAAATCATTTTTTTAATCTATCAATTTCCATATGTATTTTGAATGCTTTATTTTTAATGTATCGCATTTGATTAGCAAAACGTTTTGTCCATGCATTAATCAAAACAATATATTCACTTTGTTAAGAGAACATATTATTTATAAGGTACATACTTTAAAGAAACAACCCACGTATATATATATATATATATATATATATATATATATATATATATATATATATATATATATATATATGTACATGTATATATTCTTTGATGTATATGTATGTACATGTATATATAGATATATATATATGTATATATATACATATATATTCATATAGTTTGGCATCTAAAGTTACTATTTGTGGTAAAAAATGGCTCTTAATGACTCTTTGTGTTTAAAGAAGACAAAATGTATATATGTACATATATATATATATATATATATATATATATATATATATATATGCGGTAGTGGTGTTGTGGTAAAGCGCTCGCTTCATAAGCAAGAGGCTCCGAGTTGGATCCCGACCACGTCCCTGGTAGTACCACACTCAACTTGTTTCTCCGCGCAGCGGCCTTGTTCGTCTAGGTTCGTGTTTCAGAGTTATAGAGTTGAGAGAGGGTTATAACCACTATTAAGTAGCCTCCTCATCTGTAGTGGCCTTCTTGGCCATGAGGAGGTGAATAACAAAAAAAAAAAAAATATCTATATATGTATATATATATATATATATATATATATATATATATATATATATATATATATATATATATATATATGTGTGTGTGTGTGTGTGTGTGTGTGTGTGTGTGTGTATATACTGCTCCCAGATGGTTTAAGTTGAAGGTGAAAGTACCTGGGTTTTTTTTTTGCAGAAATATCAGAAAGACATACTCAAATAACAAATAACGTAGCCATAAATTAAAGTTGTACCTGCTCCTCAATTGAAGTTTCATGTTTTTTTATTTTTTTTATTGATAACTAATTATGTACCAAAACATTGTTGTCTTTGGCACTACAGGTAGCCTAATAAATTTCAAAATTTAGCGAGAATGCATTTATTTTTTAGAATTATATATGTTATTTATACTTACATATATGTAAACATATATATTTAAAATTTAAAATGTGTGTGTAAAGTATTTCATGTATTTTAGCAGGAAAAAATTAAATTTGAAAAAAAGTAAATGTATTGAAAAAGAAATCATCAGGAGTGCAAAGTTATAATCTGTTTTGGATGTTGCAATAAGAACTAACAATGACTACGCCTAAAAAACCCAGCTCAAATTGCTTTAAAAAATCTAGTAAGGAAGCATATAAATAAAGGTTTTGATGTTAAAGTGAACTCCTTTCCTTCTGGAATGTGTCCGAAGTGCAAATAAGAAGTAACATAGAGATGAGCATAAGGGAGTACATTGACCTCATCTTTCCCCAGGAAAAAAAGGAGTTCAAATTCAAGTTCTTACCTTATCAATATAATGCTAGGATTATCTGCCCATGGTGGGAAATATGCATATGCTTATTTTATTGGTGCAAAGAACAAATTAGAAGAATTTAGAACCTTTGGCAATTTATCTCATCAGTATCAATGATTTGTTGATGCAGGGAAACCACGCAAGTTAGAACTTTTTAAATATCAACCCATGCCTTTTTGATGAGAGCCCAGACAGCCTGGTATCGGATGTTATACCTTCACCAGCTGTATCTCTATGAGCATATTATCACACAGGTGTTTAGAGTACTATTTTCAAATAAAACCTTAACTAAGTTCTTAGAAGAAAAAACTGTTACTCAGCATGGCTACAATGGTGGAGGACTAGATGGACCTAATTGTCAAAAAGTTCTAAGGTCATTAGATGAGATGATAACTGTAGCGTCGCTGAAGTACCACAAGTGTATTAACACACTAAGAAAATTTAAAGCAGGTAAATATTCATAAAGAAAATATTATTAACATACTTAAAAATCTTAATAAGATGTATCATTTTATTTGTAGTGACTGAGATATTAGATCTGCCTTACGGTTACAAAATTAGAGCTTTTCACCGACTACATGGACAATTATGTTGAAGAAAGGTTCAACAGCAATCAGATCTCTCGATCTGACATCAGAGCAAACCTTAAAAGCTGTTCACATGAACATTAATAAGACTATCAAGAGGTTTAGTGTCTTGGAAAGTTTTTCTTGTCATGAAATGTATGAAAAATAAGTTTCGGAAAGTAATCCTTCTTAAGGAATAAAACTGAGAAGAACAGCTGAAACATACAGCTCAATGAGAGTATTAAGGTTATGAATTGGATAACACTTGGTTAAGATGAAAAACTTGTATATATATAAACTGCTATAATTTCCTCATGAATATCCTTTTAATCTTTTTTTTTTCTTACCTTTTTAAACTTATGTTGGAGGTATGAGAAATTTTGATGAGACAACTGTAATAGTATATTTTTAAACTATTAAAAGTATTTGTAGCTATTGTTTAGATTTAAATTCATAAAAAATCTTTTTTTCTTGGCATTTTAAATTTAATATCAAAATTTCATTAAAAAACTCTAAAAAAATAATACATTAATACTGGAGTGGCAGAAGGAAATAATAAGAGGGGATTGTGCTAAAAACATTTTTCAAGTTTTATTAAACTAATTTTAATCCCTTCAATATTTTCTTAACCTTATAAGCAAAATATAATAAAAAAAATATGAAAAATGAGGGGGCTGAAGCCCCCTAAGCTCTGCCTGTTCTGCCAGCTCAACATTTATGCATTATCATTATAATTTTAAATTGTATGATTACTTCTTCTCCATAGGGTCTATTTAAGCTCTATCTGCAGCGCCAAAGACAACAAGGTTATGGCGGTAAAAATATTATTACTATTAAAAACTAAAAAATTCATTAAGTTTTCAATTTAGGAGCGGCTCCGATTTTAAATTTTGTTTAGCAATAATCTACTAAACCCCCTATCTGAGTGCAGTGTGTATATATATATATATATATATATATATATATATATATATATATATATATATATATATATATATATATATATATATATATATATATATATATATATACAGGGCTCAAAATAAGCGCTAGACATCGGACATTGTCCAGTAAAAAACTATATCTTATGGTCATTTTGTCCGACATATTTTATGTGCATTTATTTTCTAATCATTTTAGTTGTTTCAAAATCATTAATAAGTTCAGTATTGCATAAAATTTTTTTTGAACTTTTTATTTTTTAAACAAAACAAAATTGAAGTTGAACACATGGCTACATTAACAAATATGTCAGTTTTTTGAATTAGCTTATTTTTTAAAAGACGCCAAAGCATTAAATTAAGTAGCCCAGTTTTTATCATTCATATTAAAATGTTGCAATTATTTATTAGTTTAAATTTATAGTTTAGTATTTTTTTTTTTTTTTTTTTTTGTCAGATGGTTTTTATAAATTTCAAATAAATATTTTAGCTTTTAAAACCTCTTTTAAATTTATTTTATAAAAATTTTTACGTAATAGTTATTTTTATCCTTATAGAATGCAGTATTTTTTATTACACTATTAAGATTGAGTTGTTATGTAACGTTTGTTTTCACGCTAATAATTTTCGCCATTAAAAGTGTTAATAAAATTAGTCCTAGAAAAAGTTTGAGAAGATTTATAAAAAAAGTACATATTTATATAAACGTAATTATGTCTAATATACTTTAATAATTTAAATAAAATGTGTTTATTGTAAACATTATAATTAGTTTGTTACTTAATTAATAAAGTAATAGTTAAACTTAATAATTTGTGTATTTAATATATTTACGTAGTAATTGATGTATTTAATAAATTAGTATTTTTGTTATACATTTTTATTACATATCTAATTATGTAATTAATTACATTATTTATGTATTTAATATATTTATGTAATAATTTATGTATTTAATAATTTACAAAGCATTTCGCATAATATAGTAGTTCCATTGTTTGTAATCTACACAATAACCATCATCTTTATCAATATCTTCTTGAGAGTAGAACTCATTTTCAAGATAATGTCTTCATATAGAATCTTTTGGACAAAAAGAGCAACAATTTATCATGGAATTATTGTTAGCCCAACTACAAACAAGCATATCAATAAGTTCATGATAAACCTTTGATAATTCAACTGCACTAATCATTAACATTTTGATGGCAGGTACACATACTGTATGCGTACCAGATACTCACACTGTAATGCACCATTTTGGACGATATGAGCAAGAGTGAGAAAAACAAGTCTTTGTATGAGGATAAATGGTTTTAAAATTAGCATAGAGTGAATGCGCTTATGTACATATGAGATATTTCCTTTCCTTTTATATTTTTCAGGGAAAGATAAAATACAGCAGATAAATTCAGCAGTTTGCTTGGTATCTGCACCATATAATTAGTAACATTAAATTGTTTTTCTATACATGCGGTAGTGGTGTAGTGGTAAAGCCCTTGCTTCACAAGCAAGAGGTTCCGAGTTCGATTCCCACCACGTCCCTGGTAGTACCGCTCTCAACTTGTTTCTCTGCGCAGCGACCTTGTTCATCAATGTTCGTGTTTCGGAGTTATAGAGTTGAGAGAGGGTTATAACCACTATTAAGTAGCCTCCTCATCTGTAGTGGCCTTCTCGGCCTTGAGGAGGTAAATAACAAAAAAAAAAAAAAAAAAAACATGTGTTAGTCCAAGGTATTAATACTAGCAGTAATTGAATTTTTTGATTTTTTTGATCATTTGAAAGTTAACACTTTTTCTTTAATTTTTTCTATAAGTATATCCGTATCATTTGCTTTACATTTAACTTCCTCAGATAATTTTTTGAAGGAATCTTCTTGGCTTAACTTATCAGAATCTTTATTTAAAGTCCTTACTTTACCTAACTTTACAGTTTTTTGAAACAATCACAAATCCAGAGCAACTCTTGAGTGACTATTCACAGCATGCGTTTTGAGTGGACTTATGCTCATAGTTTTCAAAAAAGAATTTAGATTTAAGAAGTTTATTATCTTTATCTTCATAAATCTGGTTGCTAGTTGGTTCTCCTGGTCCATCATCCTTAAATGAGATCAATTTAATTATACATTATGGACATATCTTTTCTCAAGGAATAACATTAATACCAATTTTTTTTTAATTTTCTAGCAAGTTGTTTATTAATTTCTTTACATCCTCCTAAAAGCACAAGTGATAATTACTACTTCAGCGAGTTTTTTGCAAAAAAATCTAGTATATATAATTATAATAAAGTTTAAAAAAAGCTTCATGGTCAAGTAATAATGTCTTTTCTTCTTGTGTAAATTAAATGGATCACAGCAAGTTATGTGGATTGTGGAGTAATGTTTTAAGTAAACATATTTATGGAAGCAAACCATTGCATTTTTATCACTTTCAATGCCAGAACAGCTAATTATCAAGTC
>NC_088926.1:2430000-2507500 GCF_038396675.1 Hydra vulgaris | reverse complement strand
TTGTACTAACTTCATCCCTCTTTCGGCGCAATCATTAACAACTTTAAGAGACTTCACTACTTCTTTAGAGTCGGCATACAAGTCATTGTTTTTCCAGTTTAAAGGATCTTCTTCAAGAAAGGAAATGTCAATATTTAAGAAATTAAAAAATGAAAGTGATTTACACGTTACAAAGTCCTCAAGGGATTTACTCATTACATTTGTAATATCTACTAATTTCTTTGATGGCCTATTATTGTCTACGCATTGATGCTGAAGGGCAGTTATCATTTTTCTTTTAACTTCAATCTCTACATTATCACTAAAAAAGGCCAAAGATATAAGTTCTTCACTTAAATACCATAGATGCCGCTTCATTGCCTTGGTTGCAGCGGTCGCTATATTTTCATTCATTTCACGATCTTCCTCAATATTTTTTAGAAAATCTAAATCATTAAATGGGGCCGAGGCACTGAGTGGTGCAGTAAACCACTGTCGAACATATATTAAAGCAGCAAACATGCTAATATCTCTTACTGCGTTTAATTCATGTTGCACCATTTTAAACTGATCTCTAAATAACCATATTTTAATTAATAATAAATAAGTTTTGCCATCCACCAAGCATTATGGAAGGCTCCAGGTGCTTTAAATCTTATTCCACTAGGAGGTTGCTCTCCTAAATATATTAGACATAATTCAAGAAGTTCTTTATAATCATCTCGTGGTTGTGAGTCTTGCAAACATTTTTTTAAGAAATTAATTATAGACGATTTTTTTTCAATCGAGGCGTTTGAAAGATATCTTTCAGCTTCTACATCTTGCACTGTTGGGCTAAAATCATCTTTCTTGATATTCTTCCAGGCTTGTTTAAATCGTTTGAAAATAGCAACATTTGGTCCGGACGTTGTTGGAAAATAAATTTTAAACACAGATCCTGCAACAATTTCAGTAATGTGATGACGACAAGCTAAATTCAATAATTCTTTTCCTAATTTTTCTTCAAGTAAATTACAAGCACCTTTCTCAGATCCTGTATTGCTAGCTGTGGTATCAAACGACATGCCACAGAGATTATTAATAAGATTCGAAGCGTCCCATTCATGAAGGGAGGCTACAACTGCAGTAGCAATGGCTTCTCCTTTTGAATCAGGAAGTTTTGGCACTCCCAGAAGTTTTTCAACACCACGCCCTGTTACTAAAACTGACAAACGCTCAACATTACCACTTCCATCGATGTCTGCCATCATTTTTCCATCCCAATGAACTACGAGAGGTACATCAGATTGGAAATTTTCTTTTGTTTCATTGTAATGAATTTCACGATAATCAGTTCTTGCCCTATGAAAAGTAGTAACAGATATAGAGAACTCTTCAATGGGAGCTCCTAAACTTTGCATTGTAGCTGCTATAGTTCGCATTGCCACACGATTGCTTACTTTTCCTCTATCTAAGGAAGCGACAACTTCAGGGGTAATAATTTTTTTTATAGAACGCTTCCTTTTCAGACCAGAGCTTTCTGCAACATCATCTTTTCCTTTCAAAACTACGATATCATCATGATCGCTACTAGCAGAACTTGAAGGCGAAGTTGAATTCTCAAGAACAACTACTTCTTCAGAGCGTTGTTTCCTTAACACTTCTTTTTGCAAACGTTTATCCAAACTTATCTCTCTGCAAACTTTATTTTCTTCCTTCTCTGCATCATCTTTATCAATGGAACCCAAGACCCAAAATGTTTCTATCATCTCGTTGATCTATGAGGAAATCGCGATCTTCAGCAATTTTTATTAAATCAAAAACATTAGTTGGCGCAATATCAAAAAGTTTCATAATTCTCTTTTCAAAGTCTGCTACTTTGCTTCTAGCAACAGCTGATTTCTTATTTCTGTCTTTTAATAGATCCGTATATTCTTTATAAAATTTTTCAAGCCTTGTAACTGCATTTTCCTTTCGAATTGTAGGAATTTTAGCTTTTTCCCAAATTTCACAAGTTGATTTGATAACTGTTACCAAACTTTCATGTATACTCAATCCTTTCACCTCATGGTGGAAGAAAAAACATTTTAATACTTCCAAAATCGTTGGAAGCTTAAGATGGGAAAGCATTGATATTGGTTGACCAATTAACCATTTTGCTGTAGAACTGTGTGTTGACTTTGCGACTGCAGCCATTTTAAATTTTCTTTAATACAGTGTATGAATGAAAATATATTTTGTAGTCACCTATATTTCCAAACAAAATTAGTTTCGTTGAAACTCGCAATTATATCACTTTCTTAAAATACTGTAATTAATATTATTAGTCAAGCAAAATAGATAAACTATTGTAATTTTATTTCAGGAATCACAACACTCTCGAAAAAGTCTCAAACTAAACTAAACCATATAATAAACCAATATAATAAAATATAATGAAATTTGGCTTAGTTTGCAATTTATTTTGCCGCTTTAATATGCATTTAAAAAGGAAATGTTGTTAACAAAAATTATTATGCGTAATAAGAGCTTTATTTTCGTTTTTATTTTATTAAAATCGAACGGTAAATAACCGAAATGTGCACAGAAAACGAAGGTCAATATTTGACTGAACTTTTGAAAATTCCAATTTTAGAGGGGTATAAAGATCGCCCCAGCGCGACCTCTAAATATTAACCGATTTGGCTGATTTTTTTGGTACAATGTTTTCTTTGATAAATGAACACATTTAGACCTTAGGAATAACAAAAAGTAAAAAAAAAATTTTTTGGTCATTTTTGGATCACCCTAATATATATATATATATATATATATATATATATATATATATATATATATATATATATATATATATATATATATATATATATATATATATATATATATATATATATATATATATATATATATATATATATATATATAAAATATAATATATAAATAACTTATATAGTGATGTATACTTGTAGAAATGCATTTGTTTCACCAGTAAAAGCCAGGTCATAAAGGCATGAAACTAGTGACGATATATATTATATATATATATATATATATATATATATATATATATATATATATATATATATATATATATATATATATATATATATATATATATATATATATATATAAATATATATATATTTATTTATTTTGTATGTGACCATGCTACCCGAAATTTTAATAAACAATACATGTGACAAATAATAAACAGTTGAATCCTGTTAACTCGAACTTTGAGGAGATTTATATTTTTTCTTATTTAACAAATTAAGTAAAGCTCTTATGGAGGATAGGAGACTTAGTGTTTTGAATTTTTCTGTTATTGTTCTAATTTGTAGCTTCGTTTAGCAAGAACTTTTTTAATAAATAGACTTTAATATAAGCTTGACCAATTTGAAGATATCATTAAAAATATTTAGTTTGTTAAATTATTTTTGACACAAAAGTGTTTGATATTTAAACGTTTTGAATTTTATTCTTTTATTATTATTATTTTGTTTTTAAATTTCAAGTATAATTGTCATTTATAATTAGAATTTATAATTTTTATAATTAAAACCTGTACGAAAGCTATAAATAAAATCTTAGTTTAATAAATTATTATAAGTAAAATTGCTCTAGATACTTAATTTTTAAACGTTCAAAGTTTGGAATTTTTAGAAGTGTTGCAAGTTTTGATATTTTATTACATAGACTTTCATGCAATTCAAAGTAAAGATTCTAGTAAGCAAAGTTTTTTGTCAAATGGGCCCAAAAAAACTGTGCGAGTTAGTGAATGGCTTTACTTAACCAGGGTAGGATTAAGGGATAACATGATTTAACAGGAATTTAAAAAATAAACATCATGCTGGATTTAACTTTCAAATTTAAGAAATAAACCATTAGCTCTCTTGCACTGAGATTTTTAATTTTAATTTATGCGTGACATACTTTATAACAAATAAAACTTTGTTGCTAATATTCAAGTATTATATAACAATATGCAAATTCTACTGTTTAAATAGATATATTTTGACTTCAGCAAAAAAATTTTACTAAAAATATTTTCTATAAAATCAACTTATAGTTTTCTCCCTCGCTAGTGCTTCTAATTAATGCGCTTTGTAGTTAATAAATGACGTCAATACAAAAAATTTCTTTCTCTATTTATAAATCTTTTGTTTGGGTTTTCTATTTACCGTTAAATTTTATGTAGAAGAATTTTATTATTTTTTTAATAAAATGAACAAAACTTTTGTAACCGATTAAAAATAGCATAAATCTTATGTTTAGGTTTTTCATTTGCCGTTAAATTTTATGTAGAAGAATTGTAGAAGAAAAATATTTTTTTAATTGAACGAACAAAACTTTTATAACCGATTTAAAATAGCACAATCAACAAGTAAACGCTTTAAAAGCCCAACTTATATTAATTTTATTTTAAAAACAAAACTAATACTAGTGCTATAAATATGAGATATATAAATTATTTTGATTTTTGTTAAAAACAATATCTGCTAATAACATCTTAAAACCGAAAATACTATTATTTCTATTGGATAAGAAATAGTGAAAATACATTAGGTTTCAAGGTGAATGAAAATAAAATATTTTAATGGAAATAAAAAAAAACAAATCCAAAAAGCAGTAATCTTTGTTTAATTACAATTTTCATTTTGTCAAAAGCCAGTTGAACTAAAATGCTTTAGGTAGCGCAAATGTTTTTTTATAAAGAGAAAAACCCAATCAAATTGTGTAGTTGTGTAAATTGTTTAAAAAACTCTGCAATTAGTATATTTAAATCACTTTAAGAAATTCAACCATAAACAAGTGTCCCCTCATTTTAAAAAAATAAATAACCATAAACAAAATAGGAAGAAAAAAAAAAAACTAAGTATAAGATTTTAAAATAAAGAAAATTTGTTTTCCTTTAAACAACATTAAAATTTTATTTATAATTTTTTTTTATAACAATATTGTAATTTTTTTTATAACAATATAATTTAAAAATATTTTATTTCAAAGATTTGCAACAATTTTTAAAGTGGTTTTAAATTTAATTTCAATGAGATACTTTGAAATACGCAACTGACGTAGTTAAACTTTTACCAAAGTAAATATCTTTATTGAGTAAAGTTATTTATTCATGCTACATTTTTTCCGTTATGTAACAAAATCTCATATATATTTTATAAACTAGTTTAATTATATAATCATTATTTATTTATATAATAGTGTATATATATGTATATTAGGGGGTTGATTTTTCAACTTTTTTTTTTTTAAATCAATGGGTATATTTTTAAAAGCTGACATTTTTATATTTATTTATAAAAATGTATACCTTGAGACATTTGATTGCAAAAATGTCACCCGTAAATATGAAATTGTAATATGAAAATAAAAAATTGTAAATGTTTTTTAACAATTTTTAATGTGTAGCACAAAGATATTGTAATTATAATAATTACAATATCTTTGTTGTAGTAGTGTAGCGTGATATAAATAAACAAACATATAAGTATATAAGTTTGAGTATACATTGTTTGAATGCATCCGATGTTATCACTTTCTGCAAGCACAAGATTGAATTATTGTCATTAGCAGTCAAGATAAACATGTTCCAATCAAGGTGATTTTTTGTGTTTACTAGATTTCATTTTCATTTTGCATGTAACTTAAAATTGTTTCAATTTACTTTATATTTCAGAATGTCTAGAATAAGCTCCGAAAAAACTTAAAATGTCAAAGCCTGGACAAAAGAATAAGCTCCTGAAAAACCTGAAAATATCAAAGCCTGGACAAAAAATCTAGTCCACTTTGAGAAATCAAAATCAACAAGATCTCACATACACAAAGTTTTGCAGCCACTTGGCATTATGAATAAAATGCCAAAAGCTTATTCTGTTATTGGTTGGTATAATTAGTTATCAAATTTAGAGAAGTCAGTGTATTCCAGATGTAAAATGGTTGGCGCAGAATTATCTGATTTATGGCTTAAACTGAGTTTACCAAAAATTAATGAAAGGTCTATAACAAAAAAAGTAGAAATTCTTATTAAGAAATATCATTCTGTTCAAAAATCCAAACAATGTTTTGAAGGAAAGTGGGATTATTTTTTTGATATAACCAAAGTGAATGGTAACTGGCTTAGCAATGAAGATAAAGAATTTTATATATTACAGGTGAAAACTGATGGTCCCGCTGGTTATTGCACATCAAAAATTGTTTAAGTACATCCATCTAAAGCTGGCAAGAAGAGAACTATCATAGCTGAAACAGGTACAGTAAAGGTCAGTGATGACAATAAAGGAGACAATGAACAAGATGATGAGCAAGATTCTGATTATAATCTGCCAGGCCAAAAAACAAAGAGAAAATATGAGAACACCACTGTTGCTGTTAACTTAGTTAAGAAGTCAAAACTAAGTATTAAGAGATCAGAAGTTTGCAAAAATTTATCTGAATGTGGTGTTAATGTGCAAGCACCATCCAAATCTGGGGTTTATAGAGCGCAATGTCAGAAGCTCAAAAAATGGAAAAGCATATGATTAATCATTTAAAAAATGATGATTAGGTGTTGCATTTTAATGGTAAAAGAATTTCCGGGATTGAGTATCAAGTCTTGATTTTAAAAAATGCAGAAAAGGAGGTCAAGTTAGCCATTTTGAAACTGGGTGATGGTAAACCTAATAGTGTTTACAGTGGAACAGCTGAAGTGCTAGATTTCAACTATGGAGTAGTATTAAAGTTATAATATCTGATACCACAAGTGTTAATACTGGAAGTAAAAATGGAGTTGTAAGCCAACTTCAAAGAGAATTTGAAAGAAAAAATTTTGAACCAGTTCAATTTATTGGTTGTCAGCATCATGTGTTAGACACAATTTTGAAGCATTCCATGAATGAAATTTTAGATGAAGGAAAAAGCTCATCACCAGAAATACATTACAAATTTATTGTAAATCTGCAAAAAAACTATGAAAATTTAAAATCAAACTTTAAGCAAGGTGAAAAAATTTGTAAAGTAAAGACTAATAAATGGAGAGATGATATGGACTTTTTGTTTGAGTTGGTACAAAGTTACCGATACATGAAGGTGAATGGTAGCTATCCGGCTATAAAATTCAAAAGTCTGCCATCATTGAACAATGCCAGATGGAATTCAAAAGCAATCTATGCTCTTCTGGCATATATTTTAAATGAATCGAATAATAATCAACTTCGCATGGTTTGTGACTTCATTATATCAGTCTGGTCTGATATATGGATATATATGGTATATATAAAAATTTGTTGAGTTTCATTAAGAAGGCTGCGTATAAACTTTTTGTTTTAAATATATTTTAATATAATTATATATTTACAATATTTCACTGACCTATAGCGGTCAGCATCATCAGGTGTAAGACCTGATGATGCTGACCGCTATAGGTCAGCAAAATATTGTAAATATATAATTATATCAAAATATATTTAAAACAAAAAGTTTATATGCAGCCTTCTTAATGAAATTCAACAAATATAATATCGTATAACAAGAATATGATTTTAAAAGATTATATATATAAATATATCTATATATATATATCTATATATATATATATATATATATATATATATATATATATATATATATTATATATATATATATATATATATATATATATATATATATATATATATATATATATATATATATATATATATATATATATATATATATATATATATATATATATATATATATACACACACATATATAAAATCTATATATTTCTTTTAAATATATTCATAAATTTACCCATATATATATTTATGCATAAATACATATTATTAAAATAAATCAAAACATATATCAATAAAAATTTATGATAAAGAATAAATGTTAGAATTAAATATACAACTCTATAATTAGGACTTGATACTTTTCTTGATAAGATTAGAAGTTCTTTTGAAAAATGGAAATAAAGTTACTTATCCAATTTTTTATACAAAAAAACTTAATAATGCATACTTTCATTATTGGTGGAAGATTTTATACTGAAGTATTTACTTGAGTATAAAATGTTAAGGTAAGGTGGTCAAAGTTTTTCAAATAAATTGAAAAATTTAGTCTGTTAACAAACTAAATTTAGTCTGACTATGTTTTATTATTTTTGATATTACTTTATACATCTGAATCTTATTAAAATTAAGTACTATTTCTAACTAAGAAATAAAATATTTAAAACAACTTAGCATTTTATTAAAATTTTCAACTTAAAATACATAAAACATCAACAAAAATAACCTGAATAAACCGAATATACCCTGAGATTTATGTATATTATATACAATTTGATACTATAGTCGCAATAAAAATAGGTTATAAAATATAAATTTATTAAAATATATTTTATACTATCTGCATGCATTCTATTAACCTATCCTTGCCTTTTCATTACGGCAAATTATTTTTGTAAAGGCTAGTTAATGAGACAATAATTGTCAATGTGCCACTTTCTCAACGTTGACAAAACAAGGTTTTATTAACGTTGGCAAAGTAACACTTTTTCAACGTTTTTCAATTACCACTTTTTCAACGTTGGTATATTTAATGTTGAATAAACGTTGTTTCATAAATAGCTTAAACACATTGAAAAAGCAGCAAATGTCTAACATTGATAAATCTATTCTTTGCGACGTTTTTACAGTGATTATTTGCGTACTTTTATTCAACGTTGCATAAACTTTTTCTACGCTGCTACCAGTTTTCAACGTTGATTCAGCGCTGACATGTTTGCTGGGTATATATCAACTTGTTTCTCCGCGCAGCGGCCTTGTTCGTCGAGTTTCGTGTTTCGGAGTTATAGAGTTGAGAGAGGGTTATAACCACTATTGAGTAGCCTCCTCATCTGTAGTGGCCTTCATGGCCTTGAGGAGGTGAATAACAAAAAAAAAATATATATATATATATATTTATATATATAAATATAAATATATATATATATGCATATATATTTTATGGGATCTTTGGCTGCAATAGAGGAACACATGAAAAAAATGAAAGCATAAGAAATTTTTACTTATGAACCTTGCACTACTCGATGTAGTTAATGCATATTCTGGAAAATACGTGAATTTTGTGATTTAATAAAAAGGATATGTTTAATTGAATTTTTTCAGCACAACTAAAAACATAAAGACAAAGTTTTTTTATTATTTTCAATCCTTTTGTATGTAGAAACTATTAAATTTAAAAATTTGTGAATTACTCAAGTTTAGGTATAAAGTTTTGCTTCATAGTTGATCATTTTTTGGTATAAAATTATGTTGATGATATGCAAAGGTAAAACATTAACTAAATAAAGCAACATTTTTAAACAAGTTTTAAATTATGTATTTAGTTTCTAACCACTTGTATGTCAAGGGCAAAAAAAAATTAGTTTCTTCAAGTTTAAAACCTGTTTTTTCAATTTATTATGAAAGTTTTTACTATTTTAAATGCGATTAACACAAAATTTGACATACAGCTTGTTTAAAATTTAATCTCTTAAGGGTTATTTAAAAGTCTAAGTTCAAATTTTAAACATTACTGTGATGCGCATTATCCCTATTTTATAATGCCATAATACCATTAAACTAAAAATCTGGTCTTTAAATTACCAGAGATTATTGCAAATGTATTTAAAATAGCATGATCCCTTGACATGCGGTTTTAATAAGTAATAAGATGTTTGGTTTTATATTGTTGTTTTTTTTGTTGTTGTTTTTTTTTCAATTTTTTTGATTTTAATCTAAAGACCTTTTAGATTAAAGATTTTGTGGCTTTTATTTATTTAATGCCATCATGTAAATGAAAATTATAAGGTTTTTAGATCAAGGCTATTAAATCATATACAAAAAAAGATATTGAAAAAATCCGTTATTTTATATTGCTTATAAACAATTTTAAAAACAAGACCATTTTATTGTTAAGCATTTAAAGCACTGAAGGAGAATTAGGTTAAAATTGTCCTAAAAGACTGAGAGTACTTTTATGCTGCATAGCTTTATTAAAATGTTGCATTGTCTTCTTAGCTGTCAAGAATGTATGGTTAATAAAAAATTAAAAGCAGTCTCATAAAACTTTCCTGTCAAATGTAAAAGGTTTAAAAATGAAGCAGAAAAAAGAGGAATGAATCTCCAGAAAAAACTTTCAGTTGTAATTAATAAAGCGCTTAATGAACTCGAATAAGATTTTCTTTCACTTTTAAAAAGAATAATCTACCCAATGTTTCATGAAATGAAAAATTGAAACATTGATATCATAACAAATAAAGCAAATAAAAAAAAAAAATACATATCAATGGAACACAATCTATAGAAAGAAACTTTAAACAAAAAAAATACAATCAATAAAAAGAAACCTTAGTAGATAGAAAATATGAAATCTTAGGCAAGCGGTCAATTTGACCGGCCAATACACGGAATTGACAGTCAATTGTTTTTTTTTGGATGGTCAAAAATTTATTATCTTTGTAATTGTTCTTCATGATTGAAAATTGATGAATTCATATTAATTAATTAATTTTTAATAAAATCAATGACTTTTTTAAAATTACAAGTTTTGATTATTTTAATTTATTAAAAAATAATTCATTTCATTGCAATGACTTTGCATATGGTGGGAAAAGCTGCAATAAAAATAATTGAAAAGAATTAAATTCTTTTTAATTATTTAAAAAAAAAAAAAAGAAAGTATGTTGAGATGTTCTTAATTACATACAACAATTTTGAATAATAATAAAAGAACTTCAATCTCTGAAAAGAACTTCATATCTGAATAAAAGAACTTAAATCTCTGAAAAGAACTTCAATCTCTGAAAAATGAAAAACTAGAGCATATTTTATATCTCTTGCTCATTAAAATCATTTCAAAAACCATTAATGTTATATTTTGTTCACACTGACGAAAGTTATAAACTGTATAAAACATCAATAAAAAAACATGACAAGGTTGTTTTATATTAAAACAAGCTTTTTAAAGTGACAAAACAACCTTTATTGTTTTAATGTTGTTTTATACACCTTTATATAATAACATTTTAATGTACATTTAAAATTAAACTTTAGTTAATAATAATGTTATTAACTCTCGTTCACAGATACTATTTAAACTACATATTTAATACTAAGAAGGCGATTGTTTTATGAAACATTACTGTAGAAGTTACTGATGTTACATAAAACGTGATTTTACTAAATATGTATTTTTTTAATAATTCTATTATAGAAAAAGAAGGTTAACGCGCGATTAGTAATTTCAATTTTATCTATAAATTATTCGTTCATTTATATTCAATTTGCATATAAATGTAAAACATACGAGAAAATAAATAAAAAGATTTGAAGAAAAATAAAATAAATTTACAAAAATTGACTTATGGATAAAAAATTAACTTAACGCAACATTTTAAAAATGTTAATAAAAACCAGACAGCCCTAGTATGCATGCATCGTCCAGGGGATGTCTGTCCAACATTTTGTGGACATCCAGACATTTGCAAAACATCCAATTGATGTCCCCTGAACAACACATGCCCTCTGGGGTATTGAAAAAAAAAAAAAACGTCTTTTTGCTTTTAAACTTTTCGCTTTAATGACCCGGTAGCAATAAAGTAAATTTTATTTTATTTTACCATTATAATTATTGGTATAATATTTTAGGTGAAAGTTATAAAACTTTTATAAAAATAAAATTTATGAGTTTTAAATCACTACATCTACTATCACTAACAATCTTCATCTACAATGTACAACATTCATAACTCAATAAAATTATGTCAAATTATTCAACAATGTTAAATATGTTATTTATTCTAAAAAAAGTATTCAACGTTCTTAAAGATCAAAGCAGTAATAAATTAATTTTAAAAAAACATCTAATTTTTTCCTCTACTGTTAGTTTGAACTTGACCTGACCTGGAGTAGTCATTAGAAGTTACTTCAAGTAAGCAGTACTTTGCAACATTAATAGGAATTTTTTAAAAATGCATTAGGAAAAACATTCTAATAGATTGCTAGAGATCAAGGTGAGTGTAGATTTTATAGTTGGAGTTACTAGTTGTTTACTGAGCTCACACTGCATCAGAGATTTAAATAGAACACAAACATACATAAAGTAACTAACAGGTAAGTGAAAAGTGTGCCAGAGGTTCATACGGAACTCAAACATACAGATTGCAACTTATGGGTTAGTGAACACTGCGTCAGAACTATAGGCATGACAGATATTAGATGACAGGAAGCACTCTTTTTCTTGACTTTGCATAGAAAGTGAATCCCACAAAGCAGCAGACTATGGAATAGGTTGCACTAGGTTACATGTTGCCGGTAGAGGGTATGGTCATGATGACCATACACCTGACCTTACAATAAACTACAAACTATAAATGATAATGATGCACATTATCATTTATAAAATTGCTATATACTTACTTGGTTTAACTTCCACATTAAAGCAGAACGTTAAATGCCACAGTTAAAACAGGATGTCTTAACTGTGGCATTTAACTTTCTAAATTTAACCCTGAATAAGATTGGATAACTTTTTGTTGGTGAAGTTTATTTTATCATTAGTATTATGCATACCTTATTACAGAGGGGCTTAAAATTTTCAGTATTTGTTTTTTTCTGAATTAGATTTAAATAAAAATAATTTAAAGAGTGAACTCTATGTTTATTTAACATAGGGTTTACAAATGAGGTTTTTATAAAAACATATGATGATTGATAAATCAAAGCACTAAAAACCAGCTAAAAATTAAGGAACAATATTATATAAAATAAAAGACATATGGCCTCTAATATAGTAAACAAGTTCTAGTAAGTAAATTATAAGTTTATATAATAAGTTTTTATTATATTTAAAAATCAGTTTATATTATACTTTTAGTTATAATTTTAATATATTATATAGAATATGCCATGCCTTATTAAGTTGCTTAACTTGTTTTTATAAAAATTATTCTAGTGATTGTAATTACATGACATATCTTACTTTAGTTCTTTTTTGTTATTATCATAATTATAATTTTTATTGTCACCATGTCTTTTTTTAATTTACTTCCATTAGTAAAATTAATTTAGTCTTTATGACAATAAATCCATAGTTATGTCTGTCTGGATGGCCTTTATGGAGTCTGGACTCCATAAAGGCTATAAATATGTCCATCTGAATAAACCTTCTAAAGTATGTAAATAAAACTAGTTATATGCTCTCTTAAGTAAACTTTTTATAATTTAGTTTGCTGTATATTTCTAGAATTTTTAAATTTATCTAAAAATTATTTACTAACAGTATACTTTAAAAAGTTAAAAATCTTTTAATCTTTTAATAATATTTTATATATACTCTTTATTTATTTTATTTATATGTTCCGTATTTTATATATATTTTATTTAAATTATGTATTCTGTAATTTAAATATATTTTGTTTAATTATTTTATTTTAAGTATTTTTTTTTTTATGTATTTTGATTAAATATTCTGTATTATATGTTTTATACCTAAAATATACAAAATACAGAATGCATTTGTATTTTTTATGTTTTATACTTAAAACACATAAAACGCAGAGTGTATTTGTGTTTTATGTTTTATACCTGAAATATAAAAACACAAAATGTATTTGTACTTCATATGTTTTATATTTAAAAGACATGAAATGCGGAACACAATACAGAAATATGGAATGTTTTTGTATTTTATATATAAAATGCTTATTTTGGTTTTTTTACCGTTGTTTTATTTTTTAGTTTTTAAAAATACATTTTTTATTTTAGTTTCTAAATGTACAGCATCTTGTGATGGCATTTTAAAATGTTCAGGTAAATAGCACAATATTTAAAAATAATTATTTTATAAATAGAAAATATAACATGAACAGATATTTAATTTTAATTTTTTTCTCGATCAAATTTGAAAAAAAATTATTAATGACTCTGATTAAATAGGGAGAACATGCAAGGAGTACCATTATTTTGACTAAGGATTTGGATTGAAGCAGCAATTCTTTTTTTTTTTTGAAAAAAAAACAGTATGGAATTAGACTAACAAAAAGTGTCACCAGATGTATATTTATATGCTATGTATATACATACACTTACTTTTGCATATTTAGATCAGCATTTAGTCAAATCAGCAAAATGCTGACTTGAATCTATACAGATTTTTTTGGAAAAAAAGAAATCAAAAAGTAATGAATATAGCAATTACTGCCCCAACCCAACCCTCAAGTCAGATAGAGGCGTTTCTTTGCATGTTTTCCTTAGTCAGGTAATGTATGTACTCAAAGCTCCCTAATTCAGTATGGCATCAGATTACTTACCTAAGTGCCCAATAGTATTTGTATATGTATATATTATAGAGTGGCCAATTCCAATTCCACCCATTCTACTGATTCTCAAGGAATTTTTGGAAACAAAAAAACTTTTTTTTCTTTTAAATTGTTATTTTTCCTCTTTAACAACTTCACTTTTATAAATGCTCCCTTGAGTATATTCTATTGAAATAAAGGTGTACACTCTCACTGCAGTAAATAACAAAAAGCATTGTTATTTATTTATAAAAATTATTGTATTATTATAATATTTGTTATTGCTTTTATTATTATTGTTATTTGTTGTTGAAAATGTTATTTTTATTTCAGAATATATACATATATATTGATTGATCACAATGCCGAAACAAAAAGTACAATCAATGTAAATGAAACTAACACTGCATTATGCAACTTTTGCAAAACATTTATATCCAGGGTTGGTGGTGAAATTTCTTAGTCATATGCAGCATCAAAGATGCATTTGAACAAAGAACTTTTCATAAATTTTATATCAAAAATTAGAAACAAGCTAAAAATAGCTTTGTTGGCTTAAATGTATGGAAGGATAGCTCTAATGCATGCTCATATTCTAATTCCAGTCCTGACCTTACTTTTGAAAGTCCTATAACCTTGCACCTAAGGAACAATAGTTTACTGCACTTACACCTGTATTCATAAATCAAATTCCTAGATTTGAGAGCACCAAAACCAACACAAGAAGGTCTTCTTCTGCACTCAGTTCTGGAAAAATTAGGCCTAGACCTTTATTTCATAATCAACCAACGATAACCAAGTGTTTGCAAAGACCAATCCTCTCACATCTACAGATTTGGGGCAATAAAAATTACAAGGTCTATTGCTAAAATGTTTATGCACTGATAACCAACATGTTAGCAAGGTAGAGAATCCAAATCCAGTAATTAGAATTCTGGCTCAGAACCAAAAAGGTCCAAGGTATGATTCTGGCACTGGCCAAATAGGTGATATTGGCATGGAAAGAAATGTGAGCTTTCTAGTTAAATGCTCTTCCATGGTGCTCTTTAGCAAGACCAAAAACCTTCATGGAGTGCCTTATTAACCTCACAAAAAAAATCCTGGTTTTGATAGGTTACTTCAGTTTTTTGAGCCAAGGTATACTTCCCTAATAATTGAAATTTTTAATATTTACCAAAAAGTAACAGATAAAGTTCTCTTCTAGCAAGCTAACCATGTTATTAAAAATACTTACATGTGAATCTCTAGATAATGTTGATTACATCAGGCAGCACACTTCGTCACAGAAGATATAAAGCAACTTCATGTTTGTTTAAAGGTTTCCATACAATTGCCATGATGCAACCAATCTTTCTAAATTTATGAGTGTCTTGAGCGTTAAGGACTACTTGAAAAAATCAATGTAATAGTAAGAGATAATACCTCATCAGAGTTTATTTTATATTTTAGTTACAAAGTTGCATATATGAAAGTAAATATTTGATTAGTAAGAATGAAAAAATGTATGAAATTCAAATAATAGATTATTTAAAAATATCAGCCATTTTCAGCAAAATAGCTATCAAAACACAATGTTTTTTGCTCTTAAACATACTCTGGTGTGCAACAACTTAAGTGTTATTTAGCAATATATATGATGTTTGTTCTAAAGCTTTTGGTAAAAAACTTCAAAAAACAACCAAAGCTATTGAAGAAAAAATAGAAATTTTTATTTAGGACAGCTATGTTCAGAAGCAAACCATCCTGAAGTGTTTGTAGCATTTGTTTAAAAAAATCTTTATTTTTTCATCCACTCATTTAAAAATGTTCAAATTCAATGCGAAAAAAATTTTGTCAATGCAGCAAATGCATTATTATCAGTAATTGCATAACGTGTTGCTTTAAGTATTCAAAAAACCAAAAGAGAAATGAAAAATATTTTTAGAGGTACAAGTTCACTATTACCACCCATGGGTGAACATTAACTATTGAAGCTGGCACTACAAACAAAAATAGCGTAAAACCATGAAATGTGTTCTATATTTAGAAAAAGTCTTGGGTTTTAAAGTGGCATTGAATGAAATATATTTAAAATAAAAGAGGCTTCAAAAGCTGATGGGTTAAGTGTGTTTTTTATTGTTGCTATTACAGAAAAAGCATCTAAGCACAATGAAAATCTTAGGAAGAAGATCAACTAAATCTTAGTTGATCTTCTTAATCTTCAAAGTTTTAAGAATTGCTGCGAATTTTATTAGGAAAAATGTTTAGCAGTACAAGTCATGGCAAAAAATATAGTTATTTATGACATAAATAAAAAAGTTTTTAAGATGATAGAAAAAACTAACTCTTGGTTCCCGTAGTTAATACTAAAGTGAATGTGTAGAAGCAAAAAAATCAAAGTTAAAGATGGCTGATTATAAAAATGTTAATAAACCAAGTTTATTTACATTTTTATAACCAGTTTAAAAGTTAGATGTTGTTTCTCATCATGTAACTGATTTTATAAAACTTAAATTATTTCCAGTTATTTATTGTTCAAGAAAAAAAAAATTAATTATATTGAATCTGCTATTCTGGAAATCACCACGCCTTATGCTAATTTATCAAAGTATATTATTCATTAATTTAAAATATATATACATATATGTTTGTGTGTGTATATATATATATATATATATATATATATATATATATATATATATATATATTTATATATATATATATATATATATATACATATATATATATATATATATATATATATATATATATATATATATATATATATATATATATATATATATATATATATATATATTATATATAATATGTATATATATAATATATATATAAATATGTATAAAAATATATATATATAAATATATGCATATATATATAAATATATGTATATATATATATATATATATATATATATATATATATATATATATATATATATATATATATATATAAATTATCAGGCTGAAAAAAATATATAGACCAAAAAAAGCTGATTTCAATTATTACCAATTCCCTGTATATAAATATATATATATATATATATATATGTCTTACATATTTTCTATATTTTTCAGATATAATGACAACAAGTTCAATTATATATCAATCAAGAACAGCTTCAAATTCAACAACTACCCAAACAACACTAGCTTCTGTAAAATCAGCAACTACTACTCAACAGACAATAACAACTTTAAAGCCAGCAACTACTACACAACCTAAAACAACAACTGCGAAATCAACAACTACTACTCGACCTACAACATCCACTCAAATTAAAATAACAACATCAAAACCAACAACTACAACTAAACCTAAAACAACAACTACCAAGTCAACAACTACTAAAGAACCTACAACAACAACACCAAAGCAAACAACTACTAAAAAGCCCACAGAAACAACATCAAAGCCAACAACTACAACTCGAACTACAACACCACCTGCGGAGCCAACAACTACTACTCAACCAACAACTACAACTTCAAAGCGAACAACTACTACTCAACCTTCAACAACAACTACAAAGCCAGTTACTACTATTCAATCTACAACAACAACTTCGAAAATTTTAACAACTACTCAACCTACAACAGTTATTAAATACCCAACAATAACATCAAAGCCTATAAATACTACACAACCTTCAACTACTATTCAACCTATAAGTAATACTCGACCTACAAACACAACTCAACCTACAACTACTAATCAATCTCCAAATACTACTCAATCTACAACAACATCCTCAAAACCAACAACTACTACTCAACCTACAACAGCAAATGCAAAGCCAACTACTAATACTCAACCTACAACAACTACATCGAAACTATCATTTACTACTAAACCAACAATCGCTACACAACCTGCAACGACAACTTCAATTCCTACTATTAATACTCAACCTATAACTTCAACCTTAAAGGCAACAACTACTGCACAACCTACAACATCTACTCAACCCACAACTACCATTCAACCTAAAACCACTACTCATCCTACACCCACTACTCAACCTACAACTACTACACAATCTACAACAACAATATCGAAAATTTTAACAAATACTCAACCTACAACTACTATTAAATATACAACAACAACTTCCAAGTCAAATACTAATACTCAACCTATAACCACAACCTCACAACCAATTACTACTACACAACCTAAAACATCTGCTCAACTTACAACAACAACATCAAAGCCTATAAATACTACACAGCCTTCAACTACTACTCGACCTACAACCACAACTCAATCTTTAACTACTAATCAATCTCCAAATACTACTCAACTTACAACAACATCCTCAAAACCAACACCTACTACTCAGCCTACAACAACAACATCAAAAGTTTTTACAACTACTCAACCTACAACTACTATTCAATATACGACAACAACTTCAAAGTCAAGTAGTACTACTCAACCTATAACCAAAACCTCACAACCAACAACTACTACACAACCTAAAACATCTGCTCAACCTACAACTACCACTCAATCTGCAAATACTACTCAACCTACAACAACAACTTCAAAACCTGCAATTACTACTAAACCAACAATCATTACACAACCTGCAACAACAACTTCAATTCCTACCACAAATACTCAACCTACAACATCAACCGTAAAATCAACAACTACTGTACAACCTACAACATCTACTCAACCCACAACTGCTACTCCATCTAAATCCACTACTCAACCTACAAATACTATTCAATATACGACAACAACTTCAAAGTCAAGTAGTACTACTCAACCTATAACCAAAACCTCACAACCAACAACTACTACACAACCTAAAACGTCTGCTCAACCTACAACTACCACTCAATCTACAACTACTACTCAACCTACAACAACAACTTCAAAACCTGCAATTACTACTAAACCAACAATCATTACGCAACCTGCAACAACGACTCCAATTCCTACTACAAATACTCATCCTATAATTTTAACCTTAATATCAACAACTACTGTACAACCTACAACATCTACTCAATTCACAACTGCTTTTCAACCTAAAACCACTACTCAATCTACATCTTCAAAACCAGCAACTACTACTCAACCTACCACAATAACTGCAAAGCCACCTACTACTCAGCCTACAACAACAACATCAAAAGTTTTTACAACTACTCAACCTACAACTACTATTCAATATACGACAACAACTTCAAAGTCAAGTAGTACTACTCAACCTATAACCAAAACCTCACAACCAACAACTACTACACAACCTAAAACGTCTGCTCAACCTACAACTACCACTCAATCTACAACTACTACTCAACCTACAACAACAATTTCAAAACCTGCAATTACTACTAAACCAACAATCATTACGCAACCTGCAACAACGACTCCAATTCCTACTACAAATACTCATCCTATAATTTTAACCTTAAAATCAACAACTACTGTACAACCTACAACATCTACTCAATTCACAACTGCTTTTCAACCTAAAACCACTACTCAATCTACATCTTCAAAACCAGCAACTACTACTCAACCTACCACAATAACTGCAAAGCCACCTACTACTCAGCCTACAACAACAACATCAAAAGTTTTTACAACTACTCAACCTACAACTACTATTCAATATACGACAACAACTTCAAAGTCAAGTAGTACTACTCAACCTATAACCAAAACCTCACAACCAACAACTACTACACAACCTAAAACATCTGCTCAACCTACAACTACCACTCAATCTGCAAATACTACTCAACCTACAACAACAACTTCAAAACCTGCAATTACTACTAAACCAACAATCATTACACAACCTGCAACAACAACTTCAATTCCTACCACAAATACTCAACCTACAACATCAACCGTAAAATCAACAACTACTGTACAACCTACAACATCTACTCAACCCACAACTGCTACTCCATCTAAATCCACTACTCAACCTACAAATACTATTCAATATACGACAACAACTTCAAAGTCAAGTAGTACTACTCAACCTATAACCAAAACCTCACAACCAACAACTACTACACAACCTAAAACATCTGCTCAACCTACAACTACCACTCAATCTACAACTACTACTCAACCTACAACAACAACTTCAAAACCAACAATTACTACTAAACCAACAATCATTACACAACCTGCAACAACAACTTCAATTCCTACCACAAATACTCAACCTACAACATCAACCGTAAAATCAACAACTACTGTACAACCTACAACATCTACTCAACCCACAACTGCTACTCCATTTAAATCCACTACTCAACCTACAAATACTATTCAATATACGACAACAACTTCAAAGTCAAGTAGTACTACTCAACCTATAACCAAAACCTCACAACCAACAACTACTACACAACCTAAAACGTCTGCTCAACCTACAACTACCACTCAATCTACAACTACTACTCAACCTACAACAACAACTTCAAAACCTGCAATTACTACTAAACCAACAATCATTACGCAACCTGCAACAACGACTCCAATTCCTACTACAAATACTCATCCTATAATTTTAACCTTAATATCAACAACTACTGTACAACCTACAACATCTACTCAATTCACAACTGCTTTTCAACCTAAAACCACTACTCAATCTACATCTTCAAAACCAGCAACTACTACTCAACCTACCACAATAACTGCAAAGCCACCTACTACTCAGCCTACAACAACAACATCAAAAGTTTTTACAACTACTCAACCTACAACTACTATTCAATATACGACAACAACTTCAAAGTCAAGTAGTACTACTCAACCTATAACCAAAACCTCACAACCAACAACTACTACACAACCTAAAACGTCTGCTCAACCTACAACTACCACTCAATCTACAACTACTACTCAACCTACAACAACAATTTCAAAACCTGCAATTACTACTAAACCAACAATCATTACGCAACCTGCAACAACGACTCCAATTCCTACTACAAATACTCATCCTATAATTTTAACCTTAAAATCAACAACTACTGTACAACCTACAACATCTACTCAATTCACAACTGCTTTTCAACCTAAAACCACTACTCAATCTACATCTTCAAAACCAGCAACTACTACTCAACCTACCACAATAACTGCAAAGCCACCTACTACTCAGCCTACAACAACAACATCAAAAGTTTTTACAACTACTCAACCTACAACTACTATTCAATATACGACAACAACTTCAAAGTCAAGTAGTACTACTCAACCTATAACCAAAACCTCACAACCAACAACTACTACACAACCTAAAACATCTGCTCAACCTACAACTACCACTCAATCTGCAAATACTACTCAACCTACAACAACAACTTCAAAACCTGCAATTACTACTAAACCAACAATCATTACACAACCTGCAACAACAACTTCAATTCCTACCACAAATACTCAACCTACAACATCAACCGTAAAATCAACAACTACTGTACAACCTACAACATCTACTCAACCCACAACTGCTACTCCATCTAAATCCACTACTCAACCTACAAATACTATTCAATATACGACAACAACTTCAAAGTCAAGTAGTACTACTCAACCTATAACCAAAACCTCACAACCAACAACTACTACACAACCTAAAACATCTGCTCAACCTACAACTACCACTCAATCTACAACTACTACTCAACCTACAACAACAACTTCAAAACCAACAATTACTACTAAACCAACAATCATTACACAACCTGCAACAACAACTTCAATTCCTACCACAAATACTCAACCTACAACATCAACCGTAAAATCAACAACTACTGTACAACCTACAACATCTACTCAACCCACAACTGCTACTCCATTTAAATCCACTACTCAACCTACAAATACTATTCAATATACGACAACAACTTCAAAGTCAAGTAGTACTACTCAACCTATAACCAAAACCTCACAACCAACAACTACTACACAACCTAAAACGTCTGCTCAACCTACAACTACCACTCAATCTACAAATACTACTCAACCTACAACAACAACTTCAAAACCTGCAATTACTACTAAACCAACAATCATTACGCAACCTGCAACAACGACTCCAATTCCTACTACAAATACTCATCCTATAATTTCAACCTTAAAATCAACAACTACTGTACAACCTACAACATCTACTCAATTCACAACTGCTTTTCAACCTAAAACCACTACTCAATCTACATCTTCAAAACCAGCAACTACTACTCAACCTACCACAATAACTGCAAAGCCACCTACTACTCAGCCTACAACAACAACATCAAAAGTTTTTACAACTACTCAACCTACAACTACTATTCAATATACGACAACAACTTCAAAGTCAAGTAGTACTACTCAACCTATAACCAAAACCTCACAACCAACAACTACTACACAACCTAAAACATCTGCTCAACCTACAACTACCACTCAATCTACAACTACTACTCAACCTACAACAACAACTTCAAAACCTGCAATTACTACTAAACCAACAATCATTACACAACCTGCAACAACAACTTCAATTCCTACCACAAATACTCAACCTACAACATCAACCGTAAAATCAACAACTACTGTACAACCTACAACATCTACTCAACCCACAACTGCTACTCCATTTAAATCCACTACTCAACCTACAAATACTATTCAATATACGACAACAACTTCAAAGTCAAGTAGTACTACTCAACCTATAACCAAAACCTCACAACCAACAACTACTACACAACCTAAAACGTCTGCTCAACCTACAACTACCACTCAATCTACAACTACTACTCAACCTACAACAACAACTTCAAAACCTGCAATTACTACTAAACCAACAATCATTACGCAACCTGCAACAACGACTCCAATTCCTACTACAAATACTCATCCTATAATTTCAACCTTAAAATCAACAACTACTGTACAACCTACAACATCTACTCAATTCACAACTGCTTTTCAACCTAAAACCACTACTCAATCTACATCTTCAAAACCAGCAACTACTACTCAACCTACCACAATAACTGCAAAGCCACCTACTACTCAGCCTACAACAACAACATCAAAAGTTTTTACAACTACTCAACCTACAACTACTATTCAATATACGACAACAACTTCAAAGTCAAGTAGTACTACTCAACCTATAACCAAAACCTCACAACCAACAACTACTACACAACCTAAAACATCTGCTCAACCTACAACTACCACTCAATCTGCAAATACTACTCAACCTACAACAACAACTTCAAAACCTGCAATTACTACTAAACCAACAATCATTACACAACCTGCAACAACAACTTCAATTCCTACCACAAATACTCAACCTACAACATCAACCGTAAAATCAACAACTACTGTACAACCTACAACATCTACTCAACCCACAACTGCTACTCCATCTAAATCCACTACTCAACCTACAAATACTATTCAATATACGACAACAACTTCAAAGTCAAGTAGTACTACTCAACCTATAACCAAAACCTCACAACCAACAACTACTACACAACCTAAAACATCTGCTCAACCTACAACTACCACTCAATCTACAACTACTACTCAACCTACAACAACAACTTCAAAACCAACAATTACTACTAAACCAACAATCATTACACAACCTGCAACAACAACTTCAATTCCTACCACAAATACTCAACCTACAACATCAACCGTAAAATCAACAACTACTGTACAACCTACAACATCTACTCAACCCACAACTGCTACTCCATTTAAATCCACTACTCAACCTACAAATACTATTCAATATACGACAACAACTTCAAAGTCAAGTAGTACTACTCAACCTATAACCAAAACCTCACAACCAACAACTACTACACAACCTAAAACGTCTGCTCAACCTACAACTACAACTCAACTTACAACAACAACTTCAAAACCAATAATTACTACTAAACCAACAATCATTACACAACCTGCAACAACAACTTCAATTCCTACTACAAATACTCAAACTATAACTTCAACCTTAAAATCAACAACTACCGTACAACCTACAACATCTACTCAACCCACAACTGCTACTCAATCTCTAACCACTACTCAACCTACATCTACTACTCAACCTACAACTACTACTCAACTTACATCAACATCTTCAAAACCAGCAACTATTACTCAACCTACCACTACAACTGCAAAGCCAACTACTACTCAGCCTAAAACAACAACATCAAAAGTTTTTACAACTACTCAACCTACAACTACTCAACCTACAACTACTACTCAACTTACAACAAAATCTTCAAAACTAACAACTACTACTCAACCTACAACACCTACTCAACCTACAGCAACGTCCTCAAAACCAACATTTACTACTCAACCAACAACATCTGCAAAGCCAAATACCGCTACTCAACCTACAACAACAACATTGAAAATTTTAACAACTACTCAACCTACAACTACTCTTCAATATACAACAACATTTTCAAAGTCAAGTACTAACACTCAACCTATAACCACAACCTCACAACCAATTACTACTACACAACCTAAAATACCTGCAACAACAACATTAAAGCCAATGAATACTACACAACCTTCAACTACTATTCAACCTACAACCTCACAACCAATTACTACTACACAACCTAAAACACCTACAACAACAACATCGAAAATTTCAACAACTGCTCAACCTACTACTACTATTCAATATACAACAACAACTTTAAAGTCAGGTTCTACTAGTCAACCTATAACCACAACTTCACAACTAACAACTACCACACAACCTAAAACATCTGCTCAACCTACAACTACAACTCAACTTACAACAACAACTTCAAAACTAACAATTACCACTAAACCAACAATCATTACACAACCTGCAACAACAACTTTAATTGCTACTACGAATACTCAACCTATAAGTTTAACCTTAAAAGCATCAACTACTGCACAACCTACAACATCTACTCAACCTACAACTGCTGCTAAACCTAAGACCACTACTCAACCTACATCTACTACTCAACCTCCAACTACTACTCAACTTACAACAACATCCTCAAAACCAACAACTACTACTCAACCTACCACATCAGCTGCAAAGCCAACAACTACTACTCAACCTACCATAACAACTGCAAAGCCAACTACTTCTACTCAATCTACAACAACTACATGGAAAATTTTAACAACTACTCAACCTGCAACTACTATTCAATATACGACAACAACTTCAAATTCAAGTACAATTACTCAACCTAAATTCACAACCTTACAACCAACAACTACTACACAACCTAAAACATCTGCTCAACATACAACTACCACTCAATCTACAACTACTACTCAACCTACAACGACAACTGCAAAGCCAACTACTACTACTACTCAACTTACAACAACTACTTCAAAACCAACAACTACTACTCAACCTACCACAACAACTGCAAAGCCAACTACTACTACTCAACCTACAACAACATCGAAGATAATAATATCTACTCAACCTACAACTACTATTCAATATTCGACAACAACTTCAAAGTCAAGTACTGCTACTCAACCTATAACCACAACCTCACAGCCAACAAGTGCTACTCAACCTAGAACATCTAATCTACCCTCTAGCATTACTCAACCTTCAACAACATTTTCAAAATTTATAACTACTACTCAACGTGCAACTACTACTCAACTCACAACAATAATTTCTAATGCAATTGTTACTCAACCTACCACAATTACTTCGAAATCTACATCCTCTCGGCCCTATCCAACATTAACTGTATAATCAGCATTTACTCTTAAACTGCAACAACAACTTTGACATTTGCAACTGCTACCTTACCTTTAATGCTTTCTTTGAAACTAATTTCCACTGAAACCACAACAGCATTATTAAATCAAACTACTTAACGTACAAAAACAACTGCCTTGAAGCCGACAACAACTTCAAATTTATTGCAAAGCGATTCAAGCCTTAATAAAGAATAAACTTTAAGTCATTAATTAAACACGTTTTATGTAATTCCGTATTAAAATAAGTTTGTTCGAGGAACGGACTTAATAATTGATAACTTTTGTAACATTTTTTTCTTGAGCTTTTTGTTTATGTTTGATCTATATTTTATGTTGATCTGATCCATGTTTGCGAACTAAATTAATTATTTTTAATGTATTTAAATTGGTATAAATATCTTTTTTACTTTAAAGTTTAATATCGATGATTAGTATTAAGACTAAAGGCGTGTGCCTCTTAATTAGAGCGCAGTTAAATATGAGAATAATTAGCTCATATAAAGTTGTTCTCTAAATTAATTTTGTTGAATTTGCATCTCCCGATTCAATAGGGTGTCTTGTTTCTGCAATTTTTTTTTTTAATTTTGAGTTTAAATTTTTATGTGAGATTCATAATCACTCAAAAATAATTATTGTAAACTTTTGGGACAATCACATTAATATTTTGGGGTTGCACAGTTACCCTATTTGGGTAAATTGTAGTTTTCGCGCCTATTTTTCAACATTTTGAAAGATTTCACTGTCAGTTTTTCATAATTCATTCGATAACTTTAGTTTATTATTTTTCAAAAAATAACGTATTACAGGTAAAAAAAATTAGGGCTGAAAAAAATATTTAGGGTGCGCACAGTGCTGTAATAATATAATACTTATGTACAAAATTGCTTAAAACAATGGTAAAAAGAAAACTATATGTTATTTAAGTTTTTCTTTCTTCCAATGAGAGACACCCGTTTGCAAAGGTTTGCAACGATATAAAGCGCGTATTGGAGCTACTTTGGATATTTGACTTTGTTTTTAAAATCTTAAATTAGCGTGACTCCTCGTTCATCGCAGTCATGAACCACTTCTATAAACACAACTACTTTTTTTAACGTGGTTATGGTCCTTCTTCTTTGTCCATTGTTCTACAGGTAGTTACAAGCAATCCATTGAATATGTTGTATTTTAAAAAAATCAAACAGTAGCGAGGAATTTGGCAAAATCAGCGACACAAAATCAGGAACTTTGTACTAAACGTTTTTTGTTTTATATTCAAAACTAAGAGTACATTTTTATTTAACCTGGTTTTAACAAAACAATACTTTGACTATAATTTAACCTAATCAGTTCTTCATTTTCTTTATTTTTATTGCGCTAAGGAGACCTAACGGTCTGGTCACAGCACCAAGCAATAGCATTTAACTTGGAAGTTTAAATCATTTTCTTTGTTTTTGGTGCCCCAAGAAGACCTAACGCTTTTGTCACAGAGCACCGAAAAAACGCATTTAACTAGGAAGTTAGAAGATCCTTCCGTACCAATGGCGCAAAATATGCCCAGAGCTCGCGTCGAACCCTGGATCTCTTGCTTTTAAAACAAGCGCTTTAAAAATTGAGCAGCCATGGCGCAGTGGTAGCGCACTTGCCTCAGAAACAATGGGCCCTTGGTTCGAACCCCACCGCTGGGCAAGTTTTGCGACATTAGTTAGGAAGGAGGCGTGAACTTCCTATTAAATGCTCTTCAGCGGTGCTCTGTGTATATAACCGTAAGGACTTCTTGTGGCACCTAAACAAAATTTAAAAAAAATTGCGACACGATCGTTCTACCTAACCAGTTGACTAAAATAACAACTGCAAAGCCTCGTTATCATATAAATATAAATATAGTTAAATTTTGTTTTTTTGGTAATGCGTGAAAATAATATTTTAATATAATAATTTCATTAATAATTTCTTTTTGTTGGTTGTGCTAAATATAATACTTTATAATATTTTTTTCTTCAATTTTATAACAAACAGATGATTCATATTTAAAGTTTGAATAAATATTTTTGGAAAAAGCAAAAATTAAAAAATCATTGAAAGAAAAAGCTGAAAACAAATGTTTATGAACAACTTTAAATGTTTCACCAGAAAAAAATTTACATCAAGATAAGAAAAAAAAAATTAGTTTTCTATTGGAATAATTGCAATAACGATAACGTTTATAAGAGAAGAATGAATTAAAAGAGTGAAAATCTCTAAATAGAGAAAAACTTCTTTGTGTTAATTTCGCTTTACCTACCAATGTATTCGCATCTATGCAGATTTTCTTCTCCAACATGACGTTTTGGTAATGAAGCCGTTTGCTGGTTTAGATAAAAGCTATTTGTACTTATTTTAAACACACAAGTATAACATAAACAACGTTGAAATAAATTTTGTTAGGAAAAAAGTATTTTGTTTTAGATCCACATTTTTGAGTTTTGAGATATGACAATTTACGCGACGGCATGTTAAAACATTTTTTTTTAACATTTATGTTCTCCAAAACATTTTCACTAATAGCTTAGGTTTCAATACAATAGAAAAACGCTGTTTTGAGGTATATAACACAATCAGTAACATAAATTTTTTAAAAGTCTAGATAAAATAATATAATTCTAACCTTGCAATTTTTTAAAAACTTATGTTGCTAGACCATTAATTAATTAATGGCTTGGCAACTTAAGTTTTTGACAGTTTAATTAACTAATACAATATACAAGAACTCTATGGAATTCAATAATTAATCAAGCGATTACTAGAATATAAATTTTCTTTGGTACATAACTGATCATGCTTCTTTTTACACCTGCTCACCTTACGGACCTTATGGAACAATAAACGGTTGCATAAGACGGATTATTCTGAGACGTTTAATGTTTTTGTTGTTGTTGTCGTTGTTATTGTTGTTGTTATTGTAACATTGATTTTGAGACGCTTATTGTTGCTGTTGTTGTTGTTGTTGTGAAAATGTTGCATATTTGGGTTAATGTGGTTGTTGTTGCAACACCTGATGTAAAAATATTCTGACGTGCCACAAGTTAGTCTCTAGAGAATATATTGCAGCTAATTGTTGTTGGGCGTTTGTATCTACCTTAATCGATTTTTTTTGGAGAGCCAATTCCATGGGGTTGTGGTTTACATTTATTATAAAGTTTACATTATGAATGCAGTTATTCAATCTAACTTTTGTTTAGTTTTTCGTGAGTGAGCACTTGAGTGGTTTTTTAAGAGAAAACAATTTTTCTATAACTAGAATAAATAGGATAGAACTCAATAAACTTAATAAATCTAGTTCTAGATTCTTACTTGAACATTAATCTTAACAATATGAAAGGTGGGATCAAAGGATTTTAATTTCGTGCAAAAAGAATGTGATAAAGAAGAATGATCTCATAAACACCTTCAAAAAAAAAATTTTTTTCTCATTGAAAATATTTTAATTTCATTAAAATTGAAAAAAACTATATAAAAAAAGGGAGGAAAAATATACAAGATTTTAACTATTGAAAAAGCATTCTTTATTAAACATCCATTTTTACAAAAGATCTAACTAGAAAAAGCAAAACTCAAAGATTATATTCACATCATCTCCTAATTTCAATGATATAATTTTCAATTATAAGCAAAACTACTTCCAAACACAAGCCCAAGCGTCTATCAGCTAAAATGCGAATTGATATATATAGATGTGTGTGTGTGTTGTTAATTCTTGGCAGCAATAACATTGGATTCATCTCTTCATTTTTTATCAAAATGTTTAAAAAAGTTGTACATAATTATCATACTATATGTAAATCAAAACATTTAAATTTTCGTTTGATAAGAGAGATCATTTTATTTGACTTTCTTTTTAGTGTCACCAATATATATATATATATATATATATATATATATATATATATATATATATTGGTGACACTAAAAAGATATATATATATAAATATATATATATACTTTCTTTTTAGTGTCACCAATATATATATATATATATATATATATATATATATATATTGGTGACACTAAAAAGAAAGTATATATATATATATATATATATATATATATATATATATATATATATATATATATATATATATATATATATATATATATATATATATATACCTATAAGCGCAATAAGTTTCTCTAGCAATTAAAAGTCAAACCGTTGAAATCATTAAATTATTTTAGAGGCCAAAAATATTCCTTAAAATTTTAAGATAAGTTATTAATTTAAGATAAATTATTAAATTTGTTGAGTAAAAGTAAATTCTGGCTCACAGAGTGTTGGTGCCTTGTCAAAACAGCTGACTGCTGTTTTTCTGTTACGGGTATTCAGGAAAATTGCTGCTTAGGTTTATGAGTAGAGTCAGGGTTATTATGTAAGAGGTCAGTCAGTAACTTGTCATTTTTGTGCATGAATTACATTTCACACACAGATTTCCGTTCATGCCGAGCGTCAGATTGATCCCAATTAGCGCGAATATACAAATTTATACCGCTGGTGCTAAACACTGCTTAATCTCAATTTTATAATTATTTTTTTTTGAGATCCTTTAGACATGAACTGATTTATTTGTAATATAATACATTTGTAATACAAGAAAATTATTTAAATCCTTTAACAAGTATAAACTCTTTTGTATCAAATAAAAATAACATTGCGTATTATATAATAATAACTCCCCGTGTGGTGAATAACCTTGTACCAAACTTAAATCAAATTTTTAAGCCCTAATAGAAGTAAAAATGTTTAAAGCATTATAAATGTGTTCTGTATATGATTCAACTGATTCCATGATTTCAGAATTTTTTTTTTGTCGTTGTTGAATCTTAAATTGAAGACTTGCAGTTTTGTTATTATGTAAAAAGTTATTAAATTAAGATGAATACTTAAAATACCGATAGACAATTCTAAGATACTGATAGACATTCTTACAGTATACATAAATAAAGTTATAATGAAGCTACATGTATTAGCAATGATTCTAGTGTGTGAGTGGCATAAGTGTTTTGAAGAAACTGAAAATGAATAAATATTTAAATCCTATAGGCTAGGTATCTGACAAGATACCAAACATAACATATATTGAGCAGCTTAATAGAATTAATGCTTATTCGTGCGTATTTGCGCAGAATTTGCCGCAGCCATTAAAAGAGTTAATAGCGAGAAAGTGTTGCAATATTTTCTTGACATTTTTCAGAATATTTTCTTATAAAAATAGCTTTTTATGAGAAAATTTCAATTTAGTGGCCTAAAAAAAAATTTTATTTTTGAATTTAATATCGCATTGATATTTGGTGAGTTTTCATAAAAAAAGTTTACAGTTAAATTTTTTTGCAAACTGATAATGGGAATTGGTTCCCCAGACATGCTTCGTAAGCCCTTTAGATCCTCGTTTTAGTCTACGATGACATAATTCTCATAATTCTGAAATGTATTAAAATAAACTGTTGCCAGTGTTACATGTATCATTTTTACTTATTAGGGTGAATACAATTATATGCATGTATTCAGTAGTGGCCCATTCCGAGACCCATTCTAAGGATGCCAGGACACGGACCTCCTTTGAGGTAGTGTGGTGATAGTGGTATGATTAAAAAAAGGCTTTTCTAAACATTAAAAAACCTTCTTATTTTTAAACATTTTTTATTTTTATTAACTTTTGTTTAAGGGTGATTGTTGCTTAACTGTCTCTTTGTAGCTTCAGTGAAAAAACGTTTTCTATGATACTCAACTATTTGGTAGAAAGCTGACGCTGTTTGTCATTTTTTGTCAAAACTTCATTAAAGCCAAAGGCCAATTTAACTGCCCGTTTTGCACAGAGATTAACCACTTTCTTGGCGCGAACTATATTATACGCAGCCTTGTAGTCATCACGAATTACCCATGTTTCTGGAGACTACGGTATGGATTTCTGTTTGTAGATTAAAAGAGTCAAAAAAATTCATTAAGTGTCGTGTAACAAAAGAGAGAGTTCACAAAAAGTATAAATCTTCTCTGGAGCAAGTCTTGTCATTTGGTAATGGTTTTTTTGTAAGGTATTTACGGTTTCCACTTTTCTTGAACAAAAGTTTTATCATCAAATTTTGGTAGAACTGCTAGATCTTCACTCAAATAACATAACTGAAGTTTAATTTTATTTTTTGCAACAGCTGCAATTTTCCTGTCAATTCGACAATATTTCTCGATTAACCTTGAAAGAAGAAAATCGTTTTTTGACGCTTCTGTTGCAAGAGGAGCCGAAAACCAGAAACACGCATATATTGTGGTTATGACGAGACATATTCTTCTTAAAATCTCAATTTCTTTCTCCGTGATATTTAACTGATGACAAAAAAGCAACAAAAATTTTCAATTTATTTTGCTTTTTTGTCAAATAGTTGTTGTACCATCATCTTCTCACAAGAGACTAGCCTAGTCTTCCAAACTCTTTATAAATTTCACACGGTTGAGTGCCCTTTAAGTATTCTTTTAATTTCTTCACCATACAGCCACTCTTTTTCAAGCTTTGTAAGGCATCCAGTTTAACTTTTATCACTTTCAGGTGGTTCAAACTGTGATTTTTCTTATTAGCCCACTAAGACTTCAGTCTACAAAAAAATTCAATGTTTGGTCCTTTTGATACAAAAAATGCATTAAACACTGCATTTGCGCATATTTCAAGAATACGATGCAGGCTAAAGACAGAACTCTTTGATTCATGACTTTCTGTATTGCTTGCAGACGTGTCAAAGCAAAGACCAGCAAGATGCTACTCAACGCTGAATGAACTTAACTATCTTCTATTACATCAAAGCACCACTACCGGCAGGTATCTTAGGGATACCTAATAATTCTTCAATTCTCAGGCTAGATACAACAATTGGCAGACATTCACGTCTGGTTCCATCAAAATATGGCAATATTTTACCATCAAATGGAGCAACTAGTGGAACCAAGGGTTAAAAATCTTTTCTTACTGCTATTACAAGAGATTCACAGGATGTAGTTCGAGCTTTTAATAAAAAAGTAGAACAAAAATGTTAGTTTATTTAGATTATTACCAACTGCAGATAGAGCTGGTGTGGCAATCATCATAGCTTGTTGAGGTGTTGTTTTTGTGCCGTCTAACGCTGCATTAAAAAGTTGATTGTCATTAATACAACGCTTGGATACCGTAAATGAAAGCTGACTAGTGTTAAAAGTAGAATGTTGTGAAAGAGTTGGTAAAGTGAAGGCCTTATGTATTTGAATTGACACGTCACAGTCAAAAATTTTATTCAAAGAGTAATTTAAATCCATTAAGAGTCCTGTAGATTAAACTTTACTTTCTTTTTGCTGTTCCCAGCTCTTTTTTTCTTCAAGCTTACGTTTTCTATATTTAACAACTGCTTGCTTATATATTAAATCTTCGGGTGTCATTAACATTTTTCGGGAACCTCGCTGGTCTATCAGGTGTATTCATCTTGGCGCACCAAGATAAATACACTTTTTGAAATTGCTCAAAGTGAATGGGATTATCGCATCAAGATAAATGAAAATAAAAATTCCTGATAGAAAAAAATCACCGCCATGGCGGTGAATTTTCCTTCATTGCTATGTTGATGAGCAGCTTTTCTATTTTTGTGCTTAGACACTTTAACAAACTGCTGGTGAATACTCTTTAATTTAGCTACTACACGAGGTTTTGCTATAGAAGGAATATTAGTCTTGTACCAGAAAATCATAACTTCATCTGCAGCTGTGTTGCAGGAAATTGAAATTGTTGACATTTTTTTGAAATTGTTGACTATTATTTCATAAAAAACTCAACGTAGAGCAACACCACTACTCTACTCTCCAGTCCTTTACACAAGGGGAATTGTAGGGGAAAGGGGGTTGTAGAAATTTAATTAGATCTGAAATAAAATTCGTACAACCCCCTTGTTTTAAGGACTCGTAGGTAAAAATAAAATTTTAACCATTCAATAAAAAAGTATATTAAGTTTACAAAGCCAAAAAGAAACAGGAAACCAACGGTAATTAATCTAAGTCTTTATATTTACTAACTTTAAACATCTTGTCCTGCTGCCTTGTAGGATACGCCTTTTTAGGCAAAGGCTAGGAGATGCCAACTCCGATTTAAAACACCCCCTGCCTTGGGGCTCTTGGTTGAGTAAAGGCTAGAGATGGTGTCTCGATAAAAATACTCATCTTGGGCAGATGTTAAATGCACCCAGCTACTGTCTTGTAGAAGGCCTCCTAGGCAAAGACTTAAGGGGTAAACAGATTCTATCTGTTGACCAGCCTCGCACCCCTTCTTCATCTATTAGACTGGCGCAGATGTATTTTTAATACATTGTTTCCAGTTTAGGATGTTGAATGCTGGATCTTCTTGACTCAATGCATGGGTTTGATTGTGTCACTGTTTTTATGACTAGGCAACTCATTCTATTATCTCCTTATGAGGGTACAGCTCTAAAACTCAGTTTTATGGTTCTGAGGCCGGCTGGTAGTCAGGTTTCCCGAACTCTGTGGTAGCTCTCAGAGAGGCTGATTCCATCAACAGCTGAAAAATATCAAAGTATTAACAGTGCCATGTTGCGCATGGATGGTGTCCCTGTTTGTACTTTTGGTGTGCATTGCGGAGGCCACATTTGGAGCCCTTTGTTACGGCTTAGGGTTTATTAGTAGTAATGAGGCAATTGCTTGGGCTATTAAACGGTGTTCTGAGTACTATCTATGCTTTGAGTCAAGTTCTTCAATCTAATTTAAAAATGAATAAAGTACCAAAAACTATAAAACACAAAAAACCATCATCATCACCAAGTTCTCTAAACCTATCATTCACTAATATTCGTGGTCTTCGAAGTAACTTTTCTTCTGTTGAGTCTTATCTCTTGCAAAGTTCACCAGACCTACTTGCTCTTTGTGAGACTAATTTGAGTTCGGCTGTCTCATCTTGTGATCTTAGTGTTGATGGTTATCTTCCTCTGATTCGTAAAGACTCCAATAGTCACATGCTTGGCCTGGGCATTTACATTCGTAAGAATTCACCTGTTTGTCGTGAAACTAGGTTTGAATCCACAGACTATTCTTTCATGTGCTTTCGTTTAGCACCACTTCACTCTATTGCCTTTCTCTTTGTTCTATATCGATCTCCTTCATCTCAAGACTGTACACTTTTTGATGTTATTTCTGATCATATTGACCAAGCCCTCTCTCTTTATCCATCAGCTAATATAGTTGTTGTCGGTGACTTTAATGCTCACCACTCTGAATGGCTTGGCTCTAGTGTCAGTGACTCTGCAGGCATTAAAGCCCACAACTTTTGCCTTTCTCAATCCCTAACTCAAATAGTCAACTTTCCAACTCGCTTTCCTGACAACCCGAATCATTTACCTTCTCTACTGGACTTATGTCTTGTTTCTGATCCTAGTCAGTGCTCAGTTTCTCCACATTCACCCTTAGGTGCTTCTGATCACAGTTTGATCTCTTTAAAACTAATATCTTATTCTTCTTCATCACCTGAATACCCCTACTATCGAACCTCTTACAACTACAGTAAAGCTGACTGGGATTCTTTCCGTGATTTTCTTCGTGATGGCCCTTGGGTAGAAATCTTTCAACTTCCTGTCGACAAATGTGCTTCTTATATAATTTCGTGGATTCAGGCTGGCATGGAATCTTTTATTCCCTCTCGACGATTCCAGGTCAAGCCTCACTCTCCTCCATGGTTTTCCTCACACTGTGCTGCTGCGATTGCCAATCGAAACCGTTACTTCCATATTTATCAGCAAAACAATTCTCCAGAAAACAGACGTCTGTTCATTACTGCTAGAAACAACTGTAAAAAGGTTTTGTCTAACGCCAAAACCCGCTATTCTCAGGTCATGAAATCTCGTATCTCATCTCAAAAATTAGGCTCTCGTGACTTCTGGAGAATCTTTAATAATATCAATAATAAGGGCAAATCTATAATTCCACCTCTCTTGTATGGTTCAGACTTTGTCACCTCACCTAAAGACAAAGCCGAACTGTTTGCTAAAAACTTTTCATCAACATCATCTCTTGATTCCACTAATTGCGTTCTACCTGATATTGCCAACAAACAGGTTGATTCATTGCTTGACATTCATATCACTTCAGCATCTGTATCTAAAGTGATTTCCTGTCTAGACTCTTCTACAGCTTGTGGCCCAGACAACATACCTGTTATTGTCTTGCAGAAGTGTTCTCCAGAGCTGTCATCTATACTCTCAAAACTATTCAACAAGTGCTTATCAGAGTCTTGTTTTCCAGCCTGCTGGAAAGCCGCATCTGTTATCCCTATCTTCAAAAATTCTGGGGAGCGATCTGATTCGTCTAACTACCGTCCCATAAGTCTTCTTCCTATCATAAGCAAGGTTCTTGAATCTTTAATTAACAAACACTTAATTTCTCATCTTGAATCTAATAACTTACTTTCTGACCATCAATATGGATTTCGATCTTCTCGTTCTACAGCTGATTTGCTAACAGTAATAACTGACAGGTTTTATCGTGCGTTAGATGAAGGTGGAGAGGTTAAGGCCATCGCTCTTGACATTTCAAAAGCGTTTGATAAAGTTTGGCATGCTGGTCTTCTCCATAAGCTTTCTTCTTATGGTGTATCCGGCAACATCTTTAAGATCATTGAATCCTTCCTTTCCAATCATAGCATAAAAGTTGTCCTCGATGGACAACACTCTTCTTCTTATTCTGTAACTTCAGGGGTTCCTCAAGGTTCTATCCTTGGCCCTATACTCTTTTTAATTTACATTAACGATCTTCCAGATATTCTCACATCTAAGGTGGCATTGTTTGCTGATGATACTACCATTTATTCTTGTCGTGATAAGAAACCAACACCCTCTGATTGCCTGGAGGGGGCATTTGAGCTTGAAAAGGATCTCACTTATGCTACAGCATGGGGCTCACAGTGGCTGGTGAACTTTAATTCAGATAAAACCCAATTTTTTTCAGCCAATCGTTATCGCAATAATTTAGATCTTCCTATATTTATGAACGGTGATGTACTCGATGAGTCACCTACTCTTCATCTTCTAGGATTAACTCTTACTTCCAATCTTTCTTGGAAACCATATATCAAATCGGTTGCAAAATTAGCATCTGCTAAGGTTGCATCTCTTTATCGAGCTCGCCACTTTCTTACTCTGGATTCTATTCTCTACCTCTATAAATCTCAAATCCGGCCTTGTATGGAATACTGTTGCCATATCTGGGGCGGATCTTCTAATGATGCCCTTTCTCTTTTAGACAAGGTGCAAAAACGCATTGTAAACATAGTTGGACCTGCTCTTGCAGCCAACCTTCAACCATTATCACATCGTCGTAATGTTGCTTCTCTTTCTCTTTTCTACAAATACTATAATGGGCACTGCTCGAAAGAGCTAACGTCTCTTGTGCCATCTACTAAAATTCATTCTCGTGTTACTCGTCATTCAATTAAGTGTCATCCTTTTTCTGTGACTGTTCCTAAGTGCTCCAAAAACGCTTATTCGTCTAGTTTTTTTCCTCGAACATCAGCTCTTTGGAATTCGCTTCCTTCATCTTGCTTTCCTGATTCATATAATTTGCAATCTTTTAAATCGTCCGTCAATCGTTATCTTGCTCTACAATCTTCATCTTTTCTCTTACAGTAACTTCCAACTTTAATTAGTGGCTGCTTGCAGCCTTGTTGGAAGCGAAGATGTTTAAAAAAAAAAAAAAAAAAAAAAAAAAACCCCTTCGAATCCTTATCCACCCCACCCCCCGACAACCAAACATGCCATCACTGTTATTAAAAAAATGTATCAAGAATTAATTTCTGAGCTATTTTATAGTTAGAAAAGTTTGCAACAAGTTATTGCAAGTAAAATGCTTATTAATAATGTAATCAAAATATGCGCTTAAAAAATTTTTTTGGTAATAATGGCGAGAAGGTAAATTAAAATTTGTATGCACTTTCCATCCTCTGTGAACTATCTCTGTTGTAATATTACAATACTTTATATTGTTTATTTTCAGATGTAATGTTAAACAATTTATAACAGGATTTTGTATGAAAAAAACATAGAGTTTTAAGGTTCGGTTTTTAGAGAAATTTTGGTCAATTTAGGGTTTCAAAATAGGGTTTTGGGGACTCCTTCCCATTATCAGTTTGCAAAAAATTTTTGATAATATACTTTCATTATCAAACCTCGACAAATAAGAGCTTTTGCATTTTAAAATCCAAAAAAAAATATATAAATATTAAAAAAAATAACCCTAATGTCAACAAAAGTGTGTGAAAATGTCTAACTAATGACTCTTCAAATTATGTAATGTTAAAAATTATATCAAGTTTTACTTTTACTTAAAATTTGCAACATCTCCTTAGTTTTGATTTATAGCATTTATTTGTCATTTGCTAACTTAATACGTCAAAAATTATTAGAACCGTATGCCTTTGTGACCAAAGTGATTACTTCGCTACGCTTCTAAAGAACATGGCAGGGGTTCAAATCCTTTCACTTGCTCATTCATTTTTTATTTTTTTATATTATTGTTATTCTTTTCCAATTATCTAAAATACAAAATAAAACATTTTTAAGTTCTGCAGATGTTATATATGTAACATATTTTAAGATATTATATACTATAATAAACGTAGCAAGATAATTTTTAAATAAACCTAAAAAATCAAAACACCGGGTGAAATTTGTTGCGCATATGTCATAATAAAGGTACATATGTTATTAACGTGCTTAGATAACTAGTGAAGTCTGCACAACACATTAAAAATAAAACCTTCTTTTAGGAGAAAAGGTTTTACATATCAACTTATATTTTCTAAAAGTTTAATTAATGGGGCAAGGGACCTAATAGGCTTTCGTATAGTCTTAAAAAAAAAGTTTAGTAAAATTTTAATAGAAACTTAATAGAGAAAAAAATTAATGAGCTTGTCCTTGCTGTTTTTATAAAAGTCTACAATTTTACTCAAAACAAAGACTTGTGACGACTCATAAGGAAATTGTTACTAAAAAGTTACGATACTTTATTGAAGGAGAAGGGGTCAAAAACGGTCAAAATTTGCGTAACGTAGTTTATGGCCGATCCCTATGTAATTTAAAAAGTGACCCAGGAAACTTTGAAGCATGGTAAAGTGGCTAACATTTTTTTAATTGTAAATTTTTTTGCATCTACTTTATTGTTTCGAATAATAAATTCCTTCAGGTCTATTTGCGAACCCTTTCCTGACGCGTGATCCGCATCATGGTACATAAAATCTGTTTTTAAATTACAAGTGAACGCCTGGCCGTCCATTAATAATTTTAAATTTGCCTAAAAATCTACAGGGGTTTAAGAAAACATTAAATATATATCTGAAATAGGAATAATTTCTAAAGTTGATACATCAAACCGTTTGTTAGTTGCATTTATAGATCGGTCAAAAGTTAATTTTGAAAAATAGCTAAAAAGCGAACAAGTTATACTAATATGAATGAGATCCTTAATATTTTGCTTGATGATAGTGATGTAGATAGAAATATTGACATTTATTTGGTGACTAGTTATTCTGAAAGTATTTTAGATTAAGTAAGTGAAGAACTTCTACCCTTGTCCGAGCATTTACCAGTTCAAAATGAAATTTTACCTTTACCATCCATTACAAATATCCTTAAAAATCAAAATTTCTGCAATGATATTTTTGCATCTGAGGAGAAACCAGATAATGACCTGATTATAAAATTTGAAACTGAAGAGTAAATCTATGAGGAATCATCTAGTGATATAAGTATAAAATCTGATAGTGAAAAGAAATGTTATAAAACTCAGCAACATAATGTTTCACAGCTCCAGATTATGTTTCACAGCCCCAGAAACGTGTGAGAACCTGAGGTGGAAGTAGAAGTGTAAATGGTTTACATTCTTTTGTTCAGATAGATAGAGGTGCTTGTTATAATCTAAAACCTAATCAAGGCCAAATTAGGGTTAGGTTTCGTTGTGTTTGCGGAAGTCGATCACACCAACAGTTCATTGATTGTGTTGTTCCTGATTAAACAGAATTACAGTTAGAATGGGAGCATGTTAATGAGGAAAAATCTAATGACACTTTTCCATTCTTTTCTACTGAAGGTCTAAATGTTAGAATAGGAGGAGACAGTACGCTTGACTTTTTTAAAGCTTACTTAACCAATACTATTTTAGAACATGTTTCTAAAAGTAACCAAAACTGCAAAGATTTTTTAAGCAATCACCCAGAAAATGCCAATAATTCTTACCTTAAGAATTGGAAACCTGTTACAGTAGTTGAAATAAAATTTCAACTATTGTAATAGGTAAATTTGGTTTATTTACAGCACCAATTAATATAATTAGACCTTTTTGGTTTAATTATATTAATGGGTACTGTACATAAACCAAATTTGAATATGTATTGGTCCACCGATGATCTTTATTGGAAAACCATGTCTCGAGACCGTTTCATGGTTATCCTCAAATTTCTTTATTTCAATAACAATAATGATCCTAATCATAATGTTAATGATCCTAATAGAGATCAATTGCATAAGGTCAGACCATTCCTCAACATGATCAGAGAGCATCGTTGTAAAGTTTACAATCCAGGACAACACTTAAGTGTTGATGAATCCCTTGTTCTTTTTTTAAGTTTCGTCAATATATAAAAACAAAAAGAACACGATTTGGCATAAAGGTATATGAGGTGACTACAGCTGATGGTATTACACTTGATTTTTTAGTGTACTGTGGTACTGGGATGTATGATGATGACAAAAATTCTACAATACCTTCAAGTCAACGTATACCAATAGAGCTGATAAGACCATTTATAAATAAAGGTCATATAGTCTTTACTGATAATTACTATACAAGCCTTTCTCTTGCCAGCTTCCTCTTGTCCAAGAAGACTTATATTTGTGGAAATATTCGCAAACCAAAAATACTACAGCAAATAGATATTAAATGGGCAGCTTGCAAAAGGGACTGCTGCTTTTTACAAAACTTGCAGCGAAGACAATAAAATGTTAGCCTGCAAATATCGTGCAACTTGAGACAAATCGGGTAACAAACAAAAAGTTGTTTACATGCTGTCAACATATCACAATCCAGTGAGGGTGGAAACAGGAAAATCTGATAAGATGGTAACATTATTCTTGGACCGTCAATGGTCAAGTCATACAATATGCATATGGGTGGTGTGGACCGGATAGACCAGCAGTTACATGGAATTCAGACCTTTTGAAAGTTCTATAAATGGTACAAGAAGTTAGCTTTTCGTCTAATTCTTTAATGTGCTCTAAATTCACAAAAGATTTATACACATATAGGGATGGCAAAAATCCCGGAAATTTTTAAACCTGGGATTTCGGGATTGAAAAAGTTGTCCTCGGGAAATCCCGGTATATCCCGGGATTGAATAGAAAAAAACGCAATTGTAGAAAGAGAAGCATAAAAAGAACTAACGTTTTAAGTACTTATCAAATACTTAAAAGTAATTAATTTAATTATGATATAAATAAAGTACTTCATTCATTAATGAACCTAAGTAATTTAAATTATAAAACAATACTTTAAAATGATAACACAGAATAAATAAAAATAATAATTAAAAATATTATGAACATGCATGAATATACATGAGTTATATTTGTTTTTGAAAGTACTACCCTAAAAAATCAAAGTATCAATCATTTCATCGCTTAATCATATTTGATTTTTTAAACATAAAAACTGAGAATGCTTTTTCGGAATTCATACTTGTTGGCCGTATTGATAATATATAATCATATTTTTTTAAGGTGACCTAATCATAAGCTACTACTTTCAAATAACAGTATTTCTTTTTGAATTTTATAAGTTATTTTTTACCTTTATATTTTGTGCTCGTATTTGCTGCCAATCTTTTTTCCGTCACTTTTTTCCGTCACATTTAATTTGTTCATTTTAATTGTTTTGACATTATTCTACTTAAGCCTGCTGCTGTTATTATATTTGCCGAATATAAACACTTTATCAGGTTTATCATAATTTTTTTATTTTTGGTACTTGTATTTGGTAGCAAAACTTCTAGAATTTTTTATAAAGTAATCTGGCCATGAAGATATACTAAGTTCCTTAACGGTGTTCTCCACCCTTACATTCGCTGATTCAAAGCATTATATAATTGTTTTCCGATTTCAGATTGTTGTTCATTTATTTTTGTCAACATAAACTTTTACGCATTGTCAGAAGAAATTGAAGTTGCGTCTTGTCGACAAAGTGCTACCACAGTTGCTTTATTGGGAGTAAAAGTACTACTAAATCAGATATCATTCTACATTCTTTCTCGTTCATCTAAATTGAATCATCGATGTTAAAATCCAATTCTAAATCTAGAAGTGCCTTTTTAGCACAATAATTTTTTTAATTTTAAGTTCTCATTTAAGCTGCTACATCGGATTTTAAAATCCGTGATTAAATGGATGTCCTTTCTAAACTCAATTTTTACGTACTTTTGTAAATAATTTTCATTTCTGTTTGGGAACCTTTTAAACATTTTTACAATTTTCCTAACGCTTTTGTTATAACCAATATTTTGGTGCCTAATTTTAACTTCAGATGTTTCATTAATTAACTATGAACCATTTGAATCTCGAATATAATCTTTCTCTTCAAAAACAATTTCTACTTAAAATAACGATAACTAAAGTTTATTCTTTTATTAAAAATGTTTAATCTTCCAATTAGCAAGTTCTAAAATTTTATTTATTTTTAATAATATATTAGTTTTAATATTATACTATATATACATTTTTTTTATGTTTAATCGTACAAAATATGTACGATTAAACATATAAAAAATGTAAATATAGTATAATATTGCAAATAAGCAATAATGTTTTTAGTTTGCATTATCGATAAAATACAGAAAGGGGGAGAATAAAAAAAAACATTGCAAAGAGGATAAACAGTTACAAAACCAAGCAGCTACAATTCCTAAGCCTATATTTACATTTTATGTCTAAATTTCTTAATTAAAAATTAAGCTAAAACTTTTTGTACTTTTACATTTGAAGACAATCCCAAAATCTCGGGAAATTTTGGAGACTAATCCTGGGATATCGGAACGAATAATTTGTGCGGAATCCCAGGATTTCGAGATCCCGGGATTGCCATACCTATTCACAGAGTACTGGCAGGCACATTTTATACTTGGACTTTTTGCTGAGTAACATAAAGCTGATATTTTTTATTTTAGGGGAACTTGCAATTTGTGGGTACCCTCACAAAAAGCTAAATATCTTTTGATTAAACTATCAAATTTGTTTAATCTTATTTTGCTTGATCACCACTATAAATGCATATCTTATTTAATATTAAAAACTATATGTTTATGAATTAATCTATAATATTTTAAGGTTAAATTAAGAAATTATATATTTCTATTTATTCAATATGGTACATTTTTGATTTCATGACCCAAAATATTTTTTTTTCAATTATATGAAAGTCTATGATCTAACAAAAAAAAACTTATTTGGTATATTCGGACAAGTTGTTTTTATTTTCAATTGTTAAGGCGGTTCTCCACTAGTCGAAAAATGTAGCGACGCGCGATATTTTTCACTGCTCCACATGCGCAAATGAATCAAACTTGTGTACCGCAAAAACGTGTCAATATCCACATGAAAACAAAAGCGTTTTTTGCTTTATAAAAAATAATAAAAATTTGCGATAAAAAAGAAGATGGAAGAGTTAAGATTTTTACTTCTTGACAGAAAGTTATTCATGAATATTTATATATGGCAAAGAGAAAAAAAAGAAAAAAAAAAAAAGACGTTTTTGGATAAGAAAGATTTACAACGAGAGAAAGTTAAAGGGGGAATATCAGACTCTTTTTAATGATTTGACACTTTATGATCATGAGATTTTTTAAAAATATTTTCGAATGTACCTTTCAACTTTTGAAAAAATTTTACAAATTGTGGCCCTTGATATAACAAAAACTAATACGAAAATGCGTAAACCTATTTGTGCAGAAGAAAGACTTGCGATAACAGTAAGGTGTTTGGCAACTGGGGATGCACATTAGGGCATGCCAAAAAAAAAAATTTTTGGTCGCGCTTTAAAAACCTATTCTATACATAAAAATAAGCAAAAATATGAATTTTCATTGTTCTATCTCAATTCTAGGTGCCAGAAGATGAAATCAAGATTTTACGAAAATACGCAAAGTATGATGAAATTACATGAAGGATGGCAAAATAACAAGATTGCACCATTTTGTGTTTAGTTTAAGATTACAATCACTACATGACATATCTATTATAAACTGTTAATAATTTTTTATAGCTTAATAGTTAAAAATAGTTAAAATAACATTAACTTTTTCATAAGAAATGGGTCCAAAAAAGAAGAAAAATGTCCATGTAAGTGAAAGTGTCAGACGACCATTATATCTGTTAACTAACCCAATTTCACAGCTACCAAATACACAGCTTCCAACCAATGGTAGTATTTTAAGATATTATCAATATTTAATTTCAAGTAAAAAGAAAAGATTTATTAAAACACAAATTAACATGGCCTGTAAGAAGCAAAAAGGAACAAGGAACTTGGTGTGCAAAAGTAAGACATAACTGTAAAACATAAACATTTTTATTCCTAGATTAAAGAGGACTAAATAATTATTTTTTCAGGTGCAATAAATGTTAAATAAATAAAATATTTTTTAAAAATATAAATTAGGTAGAGATTTTTGTGACCTTGAGACGCAATCAGACTGCTTGATTAGACAAATAGTCAACATTTGGACCAAACCAGGATTTCAAGCATACATCATTTCAGAATATTCAATTCTTGACAAACTTCAAGCTCTACACAAGAAGTATCAACTTTTGAAAAAACGTGTTACCCTGAAAGATACCAAAGATACTAGAGAAAATATTAAGAATGAATTCATTTCAACAATGGAACAGTTGTTTGACATAGGCAAAGATAACTTAGAGCGACTGATGAGAAGTGACAAAATAACACCAAGAACACAAGCTGCTATTGAAGAAGACCTAAATTTCTATCTAGACCAGAAAACAGACAGGTAAGAGTATCAATTATATTGTAGCCTTTTTGTAAATTTCTCTATATTAATCAAATTGTTAGTAGCGCAGCTACTTTATGTAGGGCTTTCAGTCTGTCTGTCTTTCAGCTATCCATCTGTCTGTCCATCAGAGTAAGTTATTGCATTCTAATGTTATACATTTTTGTTTTAGGAAGTGGTTTATTTCTAAGCCAGATAAAGAGCTAGCTACCATCATTGAGAAACGACTAGAAAGGTATAAAAGACAAGAACAAATGAGAATGAAGTACCTAGAGGAGAAAGAAAGATGCAAATCAGCTCCCCCACCACTTGATGAAAGTGATGAAAACTTGACGCCAACTAAGAAAAGGTAAAACAAGTGTCATAATTACTTTAAAACTGTTAAAAAACTTACTTCTTAAAAATGAAATCCTAACTTATTTATGTAAACATTTTAGATACAAGTCTGGTCCAGCCAATTTGGATATGTTTGACTCAACTTTGACAGATCCAGATTTTGCTGTAGAAGAAGACTCATTCGAAGGTAGTGATGATGACTTTGAATATGGTGCTGCTCATAATAAAACCCCAAAAGTCTTACCTAAAGGCTCAATGCAAGTAAATAAAAAGATTACAAGAGAAGAATTGATGGCAGTAACTACACCTATTTGTGCTAGAGGGTTAATCAGCATTGAATTACAAACCTGGCTGTTGTCGTCTGTTGTTAATTATCTGGGAGGAGATGTTAATCAGATGGGCATTTCTAAATCTAGTATTTCAAGAGAAAGAGCGAAAGTAATTGAACATCAAGGTAATTTTTAAAGGGACACCTAAAGAAAAAGTCTTTTATGCCAACTTTTTGCCAGTCAAAATTAAGTTTTTTTTTTCAAATCAAAAAGTTTTTCTTCAGATGCCATATTTCTTATCCCTGATTTTCTAATGTAAGTCTATTATAAATGAAAGTTATGATTAAAATCTTACTATACCTTTAAAGAGTGGAATATTTACCTAAAAATAAACCATCATAACAATAATATATTGTGTTAAAAATGATCTTTATTTAGGCAATACCATCAGAGAAAATTACAGAGAGACAATGGCTGGAAAACATCTTGTTCTCCACTTTGATGGCAAGCTGTTAAAACATTTAGATGAAAATACCTTGCAATCTGTTGTAAGAGATAGAGTTGCTGTCAGTGTTACTAGTCCTGAATTTGAGAATAAAAACGATCTCTTACTTGGTGTTTTACCTGCAGAGTCTGGAAAAGCTGTTGATGAAACAGAAATTATTCACAACTTACTTGAGTCCTTTGAAATATGCAATGAAATTTTCGCAATTGTTGCAGATACTACCAATGTTAACACAGGAGCCCATGGAGGAATTATAACCAGGTTGTGCTATATTTTGGGAAAACCTGTTCTCTGGCTATTATGCAGACATCACATGTTTGAAATAGCAATACATAAGGCAATTGTAATTGTCCTTGGACCTACTGCTGCACCAGATAGACGGTTCTATAAAAATTTCAAGAAGGACTGGGAAGTATATCACGCCATAATTCAAAAAGCTAACCTGTCTGAGTTTAAGAAATTTGATGAGAAGAAGCTGGAAGTTGGATCTGAACTTCATAAACTTTACCTGGAAGCTCAGGAATATCTGAAGTTTGCTCTTAATCACGAAGTGTTTCCAAGAGATGGTTATAATCATCTAGTTAAGTATGCTGCTTTTTATTTAAATGTCTCATCACCAAAGCTGAATGGTTTTAAAATTTATCAACCAGGAGCCAATCACAATGCTCGTTTCATGGCTGACAGTCTTTACAATTTAGCTATTGTTATGACATCAGGTATAATAGATTTGCTGCCTAAAGATCAGTTACCTCACCTGGAAAAGTCAGCTTTTATATGTGCAGTTTTTTATGCTCCATGGTATTTACGTTCATACAAAGCAGAATATGCTGTTAAGAATGATTTCCTGTTAATCAAGTCAGCTTATGTTATACAACAAGAGTTTGATGTCAAAATTGGCAATGCTTTTCTGAAATTTTTTCAGCAACACTCTTGGTACCTTGCCCCAAAGGTTGCTGTGTTAATACTGGCAGATCCAGATTTTGAAGAGAGGCTTGCAGTTCTAGACAAGCTGTTGACCTTTAAGGTACCAGATATCAACACTATTCCCAATGGTAAACCTGATGCTGTCCTAGTTTTACCAACCTCTGAGGTAACAGAGTTGATTACACAGGAAAGTTGGGCTCTTTTCATTGTTCTAGGCATACAGGACGAAATTCCTACCTGGAAAACAGGTTTAGCTGCTGGAAAGCTGGAGGAAAATGATTCCTATATATCATTTTGTGAGTTTGTAAAATCTCTAAATGTTACAAATGACCCAGCAGAGCGGAATATCAATCTTATACAAAGATATATCAGTAGCACATTAAAGGAGGACAAAAAACAAGATATACTGCTAGTTATCAGAGAGCACAGGGCATTAATATCATTAGAAGCTGACCAAAGTGCACTGGCCAAATTGTAAAATATCTGTTATAGTAACAATATTAGATTTTAAACTAAAAAATACCTTTCCTAACTTTTTTATTTCTTCATTTTCAAAAAGAATATTTTTTTTCAGAAAAAAACAACGATTTCTCGTATTTGCGTAAAAACCTAAAATCATCTTCCAGCACTAAATATGGTCCTAGAGAGTTCAAATTTGGTTTATATACTTCTTTTTATGTATAGAACAGGTATTTATACCGCGACCTTTTATTTTCTGAAAATCGTGATATTTTGGCATGCCCTAATGCACATACTACAATAGCGGCTAATTATCGAATGTCACCAGCCACTGTTGGTAGAATAGTTTATGAAACTTGTAATGCTATTTGGAATAATTTGTTACCTGAATACGTATAAGCGCCTAATTCTGAAACTGAATGGGAAAAAATTGCACACGAATTTGAAACAAGATGGCAATTTCCACATTGTATTGGTGCCATTGATGGTAAGCATGTTCAAATGTTTGCTCCGGATCGATCAGGATCAAGCTATTTTAACTATAAAAAGATACATAGTATAGTATTGATGGCCGTCTGTAATGCGAAGTACCGTTTTATTTTAGTAGATATTGGTGATAGTGGCAGACAAAGTGATGGAAGTGTTTACCACAATAGTCAATTAGGATTTGCCATAGAGAACAACATTTTAAAAATTCCAAAAGATTCAAAAATGTCTAATAACTCTCAAAAAGTTTTGCCCTATGTATTCGTTGCAGATGATGCATTTGGGTTAAAAAGACACATGATGAAACCATATGCTTTTAAAAATCTTTTAATCGATAAATTTGTTTTCAACTATAGACTTAGTAGAGCACGAAGAGTTGTTGAAAATGCCTTTGGTATTGCATCGAGTAGATTTCGCGTTTTTCATAAACCAATTATAGCTAATGTTGAAAATGTTATTGCAATAACAAAGGCTGTAGTTGCTTTACATCATTTTCTAATGACTGAAAATATAAATAACAATAATAATTACTGCCCTTCAAACTATGTCGATCAGGATGGACCGAATAGATTACAACTTGGTGATTGGAGAAAAAAGGCGCCAACTGTAAATGGTTTAGTTATAAATAGTAAATCAAATAACTACTCTGACACTGCAAAAAAAGTAAGGGACTCCTTTAAAGAATTCTTTAATAAAGAAGGTACAGTAGATTGGCAGTTAAATATCGTAAAGCAAGTAAAATAAAATTAAAAGTATTATATATTATATTATGTATAAAAGTATAATGTATTAATTTATAATAATTACTTTTTTGTTTTTTATCTTTAAGAAAAAAATAAATACAACTTCTTCTAAATGTCTTCATATTCGACTCCAAATTCTATTTCAAATAAAAGTTGATTTATTTTTAACTTGGCTAATCTTGCTTTTTTTATCGGCAATCCTTGCAACACAGGAATAAGACTATTACAAAAAGAAGACATTTCACAGATTGTTTTATTTTTTTCTTCCAAAGAATCAACTATGCGATTGTCAAGATATTTCATTTGTTTTAAAAAAAGGTTATCCGATTTTTCTATAACTGATTTTCGCTTCTTATTTACGCGTATATCTATACAGTTCTCACTTGAATCATCTGCAGGTATAAAAGGATGAGAAATAGTAGGCGGGGTTGTCAATTCTGTATTCAAAATAATATTACTCTCAGTCAGGTTTTTAGGATTTGTTAACTCAGTAGTCAATTTTAAATTACTGTCAGTTGGTTTGTTGGAACTTTTTTCATGTAGAAAAATCATTTGATCAAAGTATTACACTTTGGTAAGAAAAGTGCTCCAGCTCCAGATCTTGTAAGAGCTCGTCTTTGATCTTAATATTTTTTAAGATAATCTTTCAAATTCTTTAAAGTTTTTTGTAAAATGAATACTAAATAGAGAATATATGAATTTATAAAATGATAATCAATTTTTTACAATGACTAATCTATTTTTTACTAATATATTTATGTATACCTAAATTGATATATACATACACACATATATACATACATACATACATACATACATACATACATACATACATACATACATACATACATACATACATACATACATACATACATACATACATACATACATACATACATACATACATACAAACATACATACATACATACATACATACATACATACAAACATACATACATACATACATACATACATACATACATACATACATACATACATACATACATACATACATACATACATACATACATACATACATACATACATACATACATACATACATACATACATACATACATACATATATATATGTATATATATATATATATATATATATATATATATATATATATATATATATATATATATATATATATGTATGTATATATATATATATATATATATATATATATATATATATATATAGAGAGAGAGAGAGAGAGAGAGAGAGAAAGAAAGAGAGAGAGAGAGAGAGAGAGAGAGAGAGAGAGAGAGAGAGAGAGAGAGATTATGTCAGTATATTTTACAAATAGAGAAATAGAGTGGTCAATGTTCTTAAAGAACGGAGCAGTAATAAATTAGTAAAAATCATTTATTTATCTTCAACAAGCTGTTTCTCCTTTGACAGTTTCATCAGGAAACTTCCTGATGAACCTGTCAAAGGAGAAACAGCTATATACATACATACATATATATATATATATATATGTGTGTGTGTGTGTGTGTGTGTGTGTGTGTGTGTGTGTGTGTGTGTGTGTGTGTGTGTGTGTGTGTGTGTGTGTGTGTGTGTGTGTGTGTGTGTGTGTATGTATATATTTGTTTATAGCAAAATAAAGTTTTATACCATCTTGATGAAAAATTACTGAAAGCTGTTTCCATGAATTTACTTTCATATTTCTATCTTTGTAGCCTTTTTCATTTGTGTCCCAGAGACACCGAAATTTGCGAACAGCCTCAATGAAGCTTTCTTTATCAAATCCACCTCCAATTTGATCTTCATTTGGTTCATTTTCATTATATTCTATCAATTCTACATCTGAAGTATCCATCTTTATTTTTATTATTTTTCATTTAAGTAATGTGATTGGCTTGTTATGAAACGACAAATAGTCGAGGAGCGAAAAGTCAACAAACTTTCAACTATTTGCGTAGCGGGTTTTTTCGCAGCGAAGTTGTTATCCCTGTATTGTTGATTCATCTGCGCATGTGGAGCAGCGAAAAATTCGCGCGTCGAGACATTTTTCGACTAGTGGAGAACCGCCTTTAATGATCCAAATTCGTTATTTTACGCGCAGTCATATAGATGTTTTTAACTCAGTCGCGAAAGGGTTAACTAAAGCTTTGAACTATGGCATTATAAAAATAGTTTTCCGAATTGTATTTCCGAATTATTTTTTATTTTACAACAATGTGTAGGTTGATATAAAATCATATTAAACATTTTGTCTCGCAAGTAAAAATAACGAAGCATGTGGTAAAATATAAATTTCCTATGTGATGAAAATTAACCTTGTATCAAAATTAAAACATTGAAAGTCTTATTATTATTATTTATTTCGTTATTTATAAACATTTTACAATGTTCTTGTTTACAAGTTTCATCAATAATATTTAAATAAAAATTAAGAACGACACGAGCAAGAAAAAGACAAAGGTCTTGACATAAAGCCCCGATAGTAAGCGTAAAGTATTTTTACAAGTTTCTCATTATATAAATTTACAAATAATCATTATATAAAACACATAATTAATACAAGTTAACACATAATGACAATAAGATAAATTGACAATTTTATAATTGACAATAAATAAGACAATGACGATAAATTGTAGGTACGAGCGTATCCTTCGATTTACGGCACCGATCTTGTAATCAAAAACTTCGACCATTTTAGTGAAGCGTATGTGTTGTAAGAATGTATTTTCTTGTGTTATTTTGTAGAATTTCATATCAACATTTATATTTTTTGAAAAGTAGAATAGTTAAACATTGTTTTTGTGTTGTTTCTTTTTGAAGTTACCACCGTTATCGTTGAATTAATGGTTCTTAAAAACTTCGTTTTTGATCAGATGTAAAATTCATATTAGAGAAATGTTGATAACTTTTTTAAATCTATTGGGCCCAGTGCAAAAACTTATTATCTAAGTGCATGCCAAAGTTCATTAAAAAATATTATGTAGCAGACACCTAATTTTTTGTAGCAGAATAGATACTTATGTGCAATAAGAATGTGTTATTTTGTAGAGTTTTGAACCAAATTATTATACTTTGGTTCAAAACTCTACAAAGTATATACTTTTTCTAAAAGCATATACTATATACTTTTAGAAAAAGTTAAAAGTTAGGCATTATTTTTATGTTGTTCTTTTTAGTAGTTACTTTTTAGTATCATTAAATTTACTGTTCTGAAAAAACTCGTTGTTGATCAGATGTAAATTTTATATTAAAGGAATGTTGATAACTTTTTTAAATCTATTTTTCCCTGTGCAGTAACTTATTTTCTAAGTGCATGCCAAATTTTATTAAAAAATATTGTGCAGCAGACACCTTATTAGTTGTTGCAGCATAGGTACTTAAGTTTAACTTTTTCCGGAGAATAAAGGTAGGCAGAGGGGGGCTAACAACGATCTTTTTAAAAGATCGTTGTTAGCCCCTCTCCCTCTATATGTATATCTATATAATAATATATTATAACAATAATAAGAATAACAATAATAACAATAATAATAATAATCATAATAATATATATATATATATATATATATATATATATATATATATATATATATATATATATATATATATATATATATATATATATATATATATATATACATATATATATATATATATATGTGTGTGTGTGTGTGTCTATAATAGATTTGAAAACGATATACAATGATGATAATTATTATATTTATAATTATTTTATAGTAATATTTTATAGTTACTTTCATTATTTATTAAAAATTAAGTTTAAAAATAAATTTATCATAATAAAAAGGATATGCAAGTTGGTTATGATAAGTGAGTGGGATATCACTCATAGACTATCATAATACTATGTCATCAGTATCATAACATAATTAATAGATTATAGGTGATATATCACCAGATGATAACCATATGGTTATAAAGCTTATAATTATTATCATGATAAATTATTTTAAGCCATTGGTAAAGTTAACTCATGATTGATTAAACTCAATATTTATTGCATACAAATGATATCAATTAAATGTTTTTCCTTAAAACAGAAACAAGTAACCAATTTTCACTGGAAATTCTTTTTTTATTTTAGAAATAACTCTATGTGACATGGTATGGTATTATGGGTCCCAAAAAGAATATGGTGTGTTTCGTGGTGCAGCGAAAAACTATTTAGAATCAAACTTTGCATTGCTTTTGCAGGTAGATAATTGTAAAAATGGGCTTGCAATTTTTTAAGAGATTCGAAACGTTTTGTTGACTTCTGCAACGAGCCTTTCATTTGTCAAGCAACAACATGGAAATCGAAAGAAAAATGTGAAAGGTAATTTTTATACTATTTTGATGAAACAGTTTATTATTTTGATTAAAATAGTAATTAAATAAATTTAAAAAAAATTAGGTACATTTATAAAGTAACAATTACACTCATTTGTTCTTTACAATGATGGTGAGTTGATATTAGTTTTTAGAAATAATTGTTTCCTTTTTTTCATAGGAAATGTGAAGATATTGCTATCAATGGCAATAACTCTAAAAACACAAGACATTGCTGCTGTACCTGGGTGGAAATTATGCAGTAGTTGTTACAAAAGGGTACATTGTATAAATAAAGAATTAAAATCAATTGATCAATGCTATATTAGGATTGAGCCTGAACAAAAACAACGTTCATCTCTCAATGAAAGTCTTGGATCTATAGGTGTGTCACCTGTTAAGCTTAAATCAATTCCAAAACACCAACGATTACCAGCTGCCAAAAGAAAATTTGATCAAATAACTGGAGCAACAGCAAACAAAATAAAAAAAGTTTATGATATTGATCCTATGATTACATTGACACCATCTTGTACACCATTAAGTTCTTCAATTGATAACCAAATTGACGATCTATACTCACTTTTAAATGAATTGAAAGATAAGATAAAAAATGTGACATACTCCGCAAAAATTCAGATATTAACACTAACTCCAGAATCATGGTCACTCGTAAAGTCTGCAGAATTTTTTAATGTATCTAATGACCTAGTACGAGAAGCTAGAAAAGCTAAAAAAAAAACATGGAATTTTGCATAAACCATCATCAAAAAAAGGAAAGTCGCTTTCCCACGCAACCATTGATCTTGTTCATAGCTTTTATCAAAGCGACGAGTACACACGAATGCTGCCTGGAAAAAAAGATTTTGTGAGTATAGGGTACAGGCAACACATGCAAAAAAGACTAATATTGATTAATTTAAAGGAACTATATGTAGCTGATGCTCTTAAAATTGACAAAGACTATAGAGATTTGATGGAAATGATTGTTTGCAATAGGGATAATGTAGAGTGCATGTTACATCAATGTCCGTTATGCCCTGGTATTGCTGCTTTAAAAGAATTCTTTACAGCAAAGTTTGACAACAGCGATAAAGAAATAACAATTAACCAATGGCAGCATACAGATAGAACTACGCTGATCAATCAAAAAATTAATATTGAAGATGTTATCGACCTTATATGCAATAAAATAGATAAATTAACATCTCATTCACTTATAGCTAAAAGTCAAGCCAAGTACCTCAAAGACTGTAAAGAGTTATTAAATCAAAATGAGTGTATAGTATTGGGTGACTTTGCAGAGAACTTCCAATTTATTGTTCAGGATGAGGTGCAAAGTTACCATTGGAATAAACCAAAATGTACACTTCACCCTATTATTATTTACTATAAATCAAATGATAAACTACTATTAAAGTAATTTTGCATCCTTTCTGATGACGCTGAGCATGATGTATACTTTGTATATAAAATACAGCAGCTCATTACCAATTACATTAAGGCAAACATTCTACAGATTAGTAATATTAAATACTTCACTGATGGATGTGCAGCACAATATAAAAACTTTAAAAACTTTATTAATCTTTGTCATCACAAAGAAGACTTTGATATTGATGCTGAATGGGTTTTTTTTTGCTACTAGCCATGGTAAGTCTGCTTGTGATGGCATTAACGGCACAGTAAAACGATTAACTGCACAAGCTAAATTAAAAAGAACAGTGACTGGACAGATTTTGGAGGTAGATAAGATGTTTGAATTTTGTGTAACCAATATAAAAAACATTCAATTTATTTTAGTTTATAAAATAGAAATAAATGAAGTACGATCATCATTGCAACCAAGGTTTACTATGGGAAGAACCTTGCCAGGAACAAGATCCTTTCACCATTTTATACCAATTGATAAATATACAATTTCTTTTAAAAGGATGAGTCAACAAACTGATGTTCAGACATTTAAGCTTGTGCAGATACCAAATGAGCTGGTTGTGCAGCAAGTTATTTATAATCATATGGACTATGTAGCTTGCATGTATGACAGCTTTTGGTGGATTGGAATTATAAACAAAAAAGATGAAGGAGAAGGAGATTATAAAATTCAATTTATGCACCCACATGGTCCCAGTCCAAGTTTTTCTTGGCCTGCATGAGAAGATATGTGTTGGGTCCCATCAAATCATATTTTATGTACCATTGATCCGCCATCTACAACAAATGGTCGTGTATACAAAATTTCAGAAATTGAGTTGGCAAAAATTATTGAACAAAATAATCAAGATTTTTAGAAAAAGTTTCTATTGCGTCATTATTTTTATACTTGTATATAATTTTTTTAAATATAGTTACAATATAATTGTATGTGTAATTAGCACAATTTGGCCACACAAATAAAAATCTCTTGGTAACTTGTCTTTATATATTTTCATTAAAACATTTTTGGAAAGATTTGGTAATATGCCTAATTGCGACCCCCAACCTAGCTGGCATCCAAAAGCTTGATGGAAAAATTTCAAGAAAGCAATCCTTATTTTATTGGTATAACAAAATTAGCAAAATGTATATATATTTTTCGTGGTAGGGCGGGTGAGGGGGAAGCCTACCCCACTAAATATTTATACATACCTAAAAAATTATCATTGCTCTCAAAATGACTTAAAAAATAACTTTTTACAAAATTAGAAAAATTTTCGTTTTTTTTGGGAGGGCGGGGGGGGCCTACCCCAGGTACAAAAAATTTAGAATTTATATTTATATACATCTATTATTGCCTTTAAAATGACTTTGAAAATGACTTTTTACAACCAGAAATTAAGATATAGCTAATTTTTTCATTAATAACTTAGCAATAAATTTTATGCTGACTCAGCATTTATATAAGCTTTACTTGAAAGGCTGAATTTAGAAAAGTCAAAAAATGCAATTATATATTTTTAATTAATAGTGAAGTTTGATACCTATATTGTAAGTTATAGTAATGCCTAAAAAAAAATTATCAAGGTGACATCACAAATTTGACCGTCAAAATACCCCAAAATAAATGCCATTATTATTCAATTTACATGTACTTAACGTAGCCTAAAAATTTTTTTAATCGAATATTTGTATCCGCCATATAGAAGATTGTCTATGTACCAAATTTCAAAATGATACCTTATTTCGTCCATTAGTTATTGCTATTTAATGACAAAAATACATTTTGCAAAAAATGCTGAGTCAGCATAAATAAGAAAATTGAAACCTGAATATCTCAAGAACCGTAAGGGGTTGGAGGTTCCAAATTTTAAATTTTCTTAATTTTTATAAACCCTATAACATATAAAAAAATTAGCAAAATCCCAAACATGGGGTGACATGACCTGGATGATTTGACATGGAATTACCCATATATATATATATATATATATATATATATATATATATATATATATATATATATATATATATATATATATATATATATATATATATATATATAAATATATATATATATATATATATATATATATATATATACATTTTATAGGGATTATAACATTAGAGTATTTATCTTCGGAGATTATGCTTTTCTGTGTGCGTTGTATGGCATCTCAGGAGCCTCAGGTATACTTATAAACTGATAATACCTCAGGTATACTGAATATATATATCCTGAGATGCCATACAACAATATATATATATATATATATATATATATATATATATATATATATATATATATATATATATATATATATATATATATATATATATAACATCGTCGTAATGTTGCTTCTCTTTCTCTTTTCTACAAATACTATAATGGGCACTGCTCGAAAGAGCTAACGTCTCTTGTGCCATCTACTAAAATTCATTCTCGTGTTACTCGTCATTCAATTAAGTGTCATCCTTTTTCTGTGACTGTTCCTAAGTGCTCCAAAAACGCTTATTCGTCTAGTTTTTTTCCTCGAACATCAGCTCTTTGGAATTCGCTTCCTTCATCTTGCTTTCCTGATTCATATAATTTGCAATCTTTTAAATCGTCCGTCAATCGTTATCTTGCTCTGCAATCTTCATCTTTTCTCTTACAGTAACTTCCAACTTTAATTAGTGGCTGCTTGCAGCCTTGTTGGAAGCGAAGATGTTTAAAAAAAAAAAAAAAAAAAAAATATATATATATATATATATATGTATGTATGTATATACACATATATATATAAATATATACTAATTTTGGTATTCATTTAATTATAATATGAAAATCTTAAGGTATTCACTGTTGTTTGTTCTGTAATGCAACAGCAGACGAAATGAAAATTTGCAGAAACGAAAGACCAGTAATTGATATCCGCACAATTGAAAGCCTTCAAATTGGCTTTAAAAAATTCATGGAAAGTGGTGGTCTCAAGAAAAATGCTAAGTATAACAATAATGTTATAACAGAGCCAATCTTGAGAATACCTCTAGATCAGGTAAGTTTTTTATATTTATTTAATTTTGATTTACAGTTGCTTTTAGCATATTTAATTTATATATATATATATATATATATATATATATATATATATATATATATATATATATATATATATATATATATAATATATGCGGTAGTGGTGTAGTGGTAAAGCGCTCGCTTCATAAGCGAGAGGTTCCGAGTTCGATCCCCACCACGTCCCTGGTAGTACCGCGCTCGACTTGATTCTCCGCGCAGCGGCCTTGTTCGTCGAGGTTCGTGTTTCGGATTTCTAGAGTTGAGAGAGGGTTATAACCACTATTAAGTAGCCTCCTCATCTGTAGTGACCTTCTTGGCCTTGGGGAGGTGAATAACAAAAAAAAAAAATATGTATATATATATATATATATATATATATATATATATATATATATATATATATATATATATATATATATATAAAGAGAGAGAGAGATTTTTATATATATAAAGTAAAAATTATATATACAAAATTCTTATTTTTAGAAAAAAATTTATTACATATGTTTATGCATAGGCTTCTTTACCGAATTTGCATATTGCTCTTGGTGTTTATTTAAAATTTTTCAACATGTTCGAGGAAGAAGCACATGGTGTTGACATTATGATGGCAGCATCATTAAAAAGCAAAAATGGTTTATCTGAACCTTATAATAACTTTATTTTGAAACAAAAATAAATTTCTGTTTTGAAAAATTGTATCTCAGGTCTTGATGATCAAATTGAGTTAATTAGTGATGATTTTGCTACATCTATATTAACTAATCCAGATGAAGTATAAAATATTATGCCAATTTTCATCCGCGAATATGACTTTCTAACCAAAACCAAAGATAAAAAAGTAAGGAAGTCATTTAAGATTTATTTCAAAATTATTTTAAATTCCTTTATTTTTTAAAGTCGTAAACTTTTTTAAACTTTTTAAAGTAAAATTATGTTTATCTTATAGATACAAGAGTGTAATACTTTGGAAAAAGAATCTATTTTAAAGAAAAGTGAGGGACCATGTACTCAACAGATTGAGGTTATTTTGCAACAACTTAAAATTCAACGTCAGGCATATCACGGAAAAAGTTTCATAGGAAACCATGTACATAAAATGCTTAAAGTATGGTGCTATATTAATATATCTTTATAATTAGAAAGAGAGAGAGAGTAAGAGATATACATATTCATATTTTTAATTTTCATAAATATTGTGCCTTTAGACTAGGTAAATAAAATAAGTGCCTAGTAAAAAAAAATAAGTGCCTTTAGACTAGTTAGGTGCCAATCGTGGCTTCTAACTCAAGGGGGCTTGAAGGTTTTTTTGCGTCCCTGGAGTTTTACTAGGGGCCCTGTTACTAAAAACACAAAATAATCAAAATAAATATAGACCATGTTTTTTTTTTAGAAAAAATGTATACTACAGCTATGTAATTCTGTTTCAATCTGTGTTTACAATAACGGATTTGCTGGAACAATTCTACATGAAAGATCAGTTGAAGTTGGAAACAAACATAAACAACTTTTCCGTAAATTTGCTAATTGCTATAATGTCTTCTCTTCTAAAAGTTCAATAACAGCTCAATTAACACAACTTGGAATGTTTTTTTAGACACGAGGGGATTAAATGGTTAATGAAAACTCTTTCCAACCCATCGATAAATAAGTTAATCTTTAATTACTTTTATTATTGAAAAAATTATAATCCGTTTTTGCAATAAGTAGTTTAAAGGGTATTATGGAAGTGAAATTATAAGTAAATATATAAACGTGTTTATAGTATGTTTGAGAACAAAATAAAATTTATTGCTTTCTATTTATCTTTAGAAACACATATTGGTGATTTAATGCAGTTTTATCGCGCTAATTGGTCGGATGATTCAGTGCCACCGAAGTTACATATGTTGGAAGAACATGCTATTCCGTTTTTGAAAAAATGGGGTGCTGGGTTTGGATATTACGGCGAACAAGGAGGCGAATCCATTCATCACGATTTTAATAAATTATTTACCATATATCAATTCATTCTTTCTCCAACAAAGCGGTTAAGCAGTATTATGAAATCCCACCATCAAAAAACTAACCCTATTAACAGAAAGCATAAACCAACCTTGAGAAAAAGAAAAAAAGAAAGAAATTTAATTATTTTAATGAATATTACAATTATAAAATGTTAAAAAGTGTAAATAATGTATTTAAAGTGTAAAAAATGTATTTAAAATATTTATAAAAAGATATATAAATATATCTTATAATTATATATATATATATATATATATATATATATATATATAATATATATATATATATATATATATATATATATATATATATATATATATATATATATATATATATATATATATATAATACAAAATAAAGTGTAAATATAAAAATATATTTAAATATTAGACAAAAAAGAAAAAGAAAGTTACCAAGTATATATTTTTTCTTTGTTGGTTGCATTGCTTACTTGTACTAAAATTGATTATTTAACAAAGGATAATAATAATAATTATTAATAATATCAACAATATATAATATATTAGTATATAATATGGTCCTAATAGATACTAGTAGTTATCCCCCCCCCCCCCTCACTCTTGTTTAATAATGTAATGTAATTGATTAGTATTGGCTTATTTTCCTAATATTTTGTAGTGTTGATCAGTATATAGCTTGTTATATACTGATCAACACTACAAATGTGTTGATCAGTATATAACAAGCTATATACTGAAAAAGAGGCAAGCGCGCTAACCTCAGAAACAAGAGATCCTTGGTTCAAACCCATCTCTGAGCAAGTATTGCAACTACGGTAAGGAAGGAGGTGTGTCATCTTTCTGTTAAATGCTATTCTGCGGTGTTCTGTGATAAGACCGTAAGGACTTTTTGGGACACCTAAAATAAGTGACGACACGTGCAATGGGACACGGGTTCTAAAACAGTGGTTTTGCTACGTATATATTTTATGGACGCCACTGATACAACGGATACTGCAACTTTTTCTTACGGATGTCCATATTATATATACGCACAAAACTACGGACTTAGTCGTTGAAAAAATACAGATGTGTTTTTTGTGACATTAAAAGATTCTTAGGGGTCGTCCACAAATTACGTCACGCATTTTTTGACCGTTTTGGACTTACTCCTCCCCCCCCCCACCTTTTTTAAACATCGTAACTCTTTAGTAACAAGTTCGTCGCAAAACCACTAACTCCTCTTCTTTTTCATAATTGTAGTATTAATATAATATTTAAGTCACATATAAGTTAATTTAATTAAAATTTAAAAAAATAAAAAAATTTAAGTTGATTTAATTAAAATAATTTTATGTTCAAGTTAAATATGGTTGGATTTTACTTTTTAGATATCAAATTGCATTAATAGCTGGTATGTACAGTTAGACAATATTGATATATATCATGATTATTAAGATTATGATTTAGTAGTATTGTTTTTATATTTATGTTAATTTATAGACTTTAATAATGCCATATAAATTAATATAATGCCTTAATTAATTTAATTTTTTATCTATTTCAACTTTAGACAGTATTGAAGCAAAGATTAATTTTATAGCTAATTTTGTTAGTACTATTTTTCTTCTTTTTTCATTAGGCCTTCTGAAAAAGACTTTTTAGTTTTCATTGTGTAAAAGGTTTTTTGTTTTAAGATTTAATGATAACTTTGAAGCAAGTTCATTCCTAAATTACTATTATTTTGTTAAATTTTTTTTTAGACAACATCTTTAAAAACTCTTCAAGGAAATGATTTGATCATTTAAAGCACAGTGTCATGTTCTTATGTGTCAGAAGCTCAAACTCGATTTTAATTTTTAATTTTTTAATGTTTAAAAGCTTCGAGATTTAAAAACTATGATTGTATAAAGAAAAACTGTATGTATAATTGTAATAAATTTGAATGCCATGAAAATATAATTAAAAGTTATTTTATAAACTTATTTCCCTTTATTAACTTTAAGCTTAGAGAGATTTATAGAGTATATAATAATATATTAAAATTATACTCTAATATAGTTTTAGCTCTTCAATTAAACTAATAATACTATACCAATGATGAGTTTAACTCATCTGACTATCTTTAATACCCATTTTTTCAAATAAATGCAGAAAAAATTAACACAAAGTTTTGGTCTTGTTTATTTATTTTAATGCTTTGCAATTTTAAACTACCTGTCTTTTAATTAATTACATAAAAATGTTGAACTAACAAAAATTTTGACGTCCTTTATTTTTAATGTTTTAAAAATAATATGCACATTGCTCTCTCTCTCTCTATTTATATATATATATATATATATATATATATATATATATATATATATATATATATATATATATATATATATATATACATGCATAAATATATATATATATGCATCAATATATATATATATATATATATATATATATATATATACATGCATAAATATATATATATATATATGCATCAATATATATATATATATATATATATATATACATGCATAAATATATATATATATATATATATATATATATATATATATACATGCATAAATATATATATATATATATATATATATATATATACATGCATAAATATATATATATATATATATATATATATATATATATATATATATATATATATATATATATATATATATATATATATATATATATATATATATATATATATATATATATATATATGCATCAATATATATATATATATATATATATATATATTTTTAATATTATTACATTTTTATATCTCTAGTTTTATAACATAGTTGATTAAAATGCACCAGAACAAAATTCAAGAAAAAACTAAGCTCTTAACAAGCTAAACGAGTTAAAATACATTTTTACAGAAAAATTAAATTTAAGCAACAACCAAAAGAAAGACAAAGTATAAAGAAAGTAATAGTAATAATGAAGAAAATTTTTTTTTTAATTTGTACAGTTAGAAATTCTCAAAATTTATTTTTAAAAAATAAACAAACCACTCAATGTTACAAATAAAAGTTTTAGCCAAAATACAAATTAAAACTTTAAAAATAATTGGTTAGCGTATTCATTTATTTACTAATACAAAAAAGGCATTTACTTATTGATTTAGATCAGTAATATGGTTGCAACATTAACTTTTACAAAAATAAACTAAAAATAACAGTTGCTATATAAAAAAGATTATGTAGCTAAGAACCGCAGCCATTATAAAAACTCTGAAATTTATATTAACTTTTGGCACATGCGCACCTAAACTTAACGTTCGTAAACGACCGTGAAAGAAATGTTGTGCGATGAGTTGCTATGGCAACTATGATAAAAAATAAAGAAAAGGTGTTTCGGTTACCAACTGATAAAGAAGAACGTGCTCGATGGATTTCTATAATACCATGGGATAATATACTTGATAGTGACAATACTGCTGTATGTGAGCGTCATTTTCCACCCAATTATATAACAATAATTAAGCATGGTAAAATGAGACCTCATGACCCCCTTTCACTGTTTACTTGTGTGAAAAAAAGTCTTTTTCCTACAAAACCTGGTCCATCTCGAACAAATAAAACTTTGTCCGAAGTGCGGAGTATAATTCCAGGTGAACTCCATCTTTTCAATCAACAAAATAAAGTATTCAATTTTGAGCATCTTAAAAATAAGGTTAAAATTGGCAGTCTTGATTTTTTGAAAAGTTTTATTTGGTACTTCACCAACAATTCGTTATGCATACAGTCTACTGATTTTGAAAAAAATACGTCAATACCCAGAGTTTTGATAAAGATTAAGAATGATTTGATCTTTGAAGGATTTCATTGTGGTATAAAAAATACTATCCAAAGTTTATCAAAAAACAGAATAACCAAATTTAAATCATATTCACAACTTGAAGAATGTTAGAGATATCTTAATACTTTAATGAAAAGCAACAAAGTTTATGTACTTCAGGAACATTTTGATGCAATGAGTCCTGTTATCATTGGAACAAAAAAGTATAATCCTGAAATGATTATTCGTGGTTTTGAGTATTATTCGTTATCAAGATCCCTGTATGACAAACTGAGACAAGACTACCAGCTTCCAAGTATTTCACTTCAAAAACTTACATCAAAAATTAATTCTTCTCCTAATGATTCTAAGTTCATCAGTTAGATATTTAAAAAAGCAAAAAACGTTTATGAAAAAAAATGTATTTTATTTATAGATAAAGTCTAGTTAAAGCCTTCTCTTACATATTGCTTGGGTCTTTATTAGGAAAGGAGGTAAACAAACCTGACTCATTAGCATCAACCGTTCTAAGTTTTATGTTGGTTTGAATTTGTGGTGGTCCGAAATACTTATGTCGTATGTTGCAAGTATTTGAACTCAATGCTGTTCAAGTAATTGAAGTCAGTGCAAAACAACTGGCTAACTGAGAAAACTCAAACTCTAAAGTTCGAAGATGATGGTGAATTGAAATCAGCATTATGGGCTGATTTAAAACATTTACATGAAACTGAAAAAAGAAGTTTAGTTAAACTTTCAAAACTTAATGATGTATCAATAGCACCAAAACCCATCGAAAGACAAAAGGTATCTACTTGTTTCCGTATATTTTGTGACAAAACATTAGCTGCACTGAAGACATGCTCTAACATAAGTAAAACAGATGGTATCATACGATTTTTTGAAATTATATTAAGGTTTTGGAAGATTGTTTATGTTAAAAGACCATATGCAGACTTACGTTATCGTGATGATGATAGAGCTGTTGTATCTACAGAAAATGATGAAAGAATAACTTTTTTGAACAAAATTGCATGTACAGCGCAGAAAATGACCGGTATTCAAGGTCAACGTCAGTGTCAGCTCACAGTAGATACAGGGACAACACTTTGGCATACATGTTCTGCTATAATTGCTCTTGTCAAGTACCTTCTTAACTCTGGATTTTGATGCGTGGTACTTGGTAAATTTACAACAGATCCTTTAGAGAAAATGTTTGGGAGCTTCGACAAAGGTCAGATGGGACTTATTTTATAAACACTCAGCAAATTTTAGAAAAAGTCAGAATATTTAAAACCAAATTAATTTTGCAAGTGGGTGTAAATATAGATGAAGTTGCAGAAAACGAAGCAGGTCATGATTGTGAAAAGTGCAAGTTTTTATTAGATGATGATTCATCAAGTGTTTTAAATAAATTACCTGATCTGAAAGAAAAGCTGGATGTAAATGTTAAAAAAGCCCTAATTTACATTTCTGGGTATGTTACAAAAATAGAAACAGGCGAAGGAACAAAATTTTATTATGAAAAATATGGCGACTACAATGCCTGTCAATGGACTATGTTTTGTTATGCCATGTTTCATCCACTTACTGATAAAGTATGTCGAAAGTGTTTATGTAATATATTTATGTCAATTTCTGATTTTTATGGTTTCAGAATAAAAAAAAAATCTGGAGTAATTTTATGTAATATTTTGTTTAATAACCATAGTATTTTGTATAATCCCAGATCATCAAAAGAACCAAAGCAAAAACTTATAAAGCTGTCAAAGTAAATAGAACTTTTATATTTTTTCATATTTGTATTTGTACTTAATCTAATGATTTTTGCGAACATATTATCTACTAAACTCATTTTATTTTTTGTCTTGTACATTCCTTCTAGACTAGTATTGTTTCTCAATGAATGTATTATAAACCAACTGTTTTTAATTTAAAATAACTTTTTTTAATTATGCATTTTATCTATTTTGTATCAAAATTATCTAATCTAGTTTCGCTAATAAAACATTTACTTCACAGATCTAACTTATTTATTGCTAAGTTAGGATAATTAAACTTGTTTTTTACTTGAATAATGTTAAATCTGTGTTTTCTCATTCAAAACAATTTATTACATACGTTTATTTAATATGATAGATAAATCAGCTGTATTGTTCAATGGCCCCCAGTTTATCGGACATTTTGTACGTTTACACGGCCTGTTAGTATAAAGATAGCCATGATATATCAAAACAGCTGATTACTGTTAGTTTGTTGCGGAAATTTTTGAGAAAGTTGTTGAGGAAATTCGCTGCTAAGATTTATGCTTGAAGGAGCTTAGTCATTGACGTCATTTTTAAGCATGAATTACATTTCATACACGGGCTTTCTGTTCATACCGAGCGTCAGATTGATCCTATATTAGCGCGAAATTATAAATTTAGACCACTAAACACTGCGTAATCTCAATTTTATATATTTTTTTTACTGAGATCCTTTAAGTACGAACTGAATCATTTATAATATAATACATTTGTAATACAAGAAAATTATTTAGATTCTTTAACAAGTTTAAAACTTTTTGTATCACATAAAAATAACTCTACGTGTGGTAAAATAGTAACTTCCTATGTGTTAAATACCTTGTATCAAACTTGAAACAAATTTTAAGGCTTTAATAAAAGTAAAAATGTTTAAAGCATTATAAATGTACTTTGTATATGATTTCATTGATTCCATGATTCCAGAATTTTTAATATTTGTTTGTCTAATCTAAAATTGAAGACTTGCAGTTTTATTATTATGTAAAAAATTATTAGATTAAAATAAATACTCAAAATCCCGATTTGTACATACCAATATACGGATACATAAAATACCGTTATGTAAATAATCAAAGTTAAAATGAAGCTACTACCAATGTACTAGCAATGTACTAGCAATGTACTAGCAATGTACTAGCAATGTACTAGCAATATACTAGCAATGTACTAACAATGTACTAGCAATGTACTAGCAATGTACTAGCAATGTACTAGCAATGTACTAGCAATGATTCTAGTTTGTGAGTATGGCAAAAGTTTTAAAACAACTTAAAAATGAAGAAAATATTTAAATCCTATAGGCTAGGCATCTGAAGAGACACCAAACAATTTATATATTGAGCAACTTACTAGAGTTAATGCTTATTTGTACGCGTTTGTTTACAATTTGCTGCAACTAATTAACCCAAGTTAATGGCGAGAAAGAGTCGCAACATTTTCAGGACATTTTCTTATAAAATAGCTTTTTATAAGAAAATATCAACGAAAGTGTATGCAATTATCTAACTTATGACATTTCAAATTATGTAATGTTAAAAATATATCAAGTTTTACATTTACTTGAATATTGCATTGCGCCAATATCTCCTTAGTTTTAATTTATAGCATTTATTTGTCGTTTGCTTATTTAATACAGTTAAAGACATATATGAAGATATTATATACTATAACCAACGATAGAAGGAGAGTTTTTAAAAAAGCCTAAAATTTCAAAAATATCAAAACACCGTCAGGGTTAGTGTGAAATTTTTCGTTCATATGTCATAATGTTATTAATGTGCGTAGGTAATTAGTTTAGTCTGCACGTTTAACACACATCAAAGAGATAACTTTCTTATAGGAAAAAAGATTTTACATAAACTTTTACTTTTTTCAACGTTTAATAAATGGGGCTAGGGTCCTTATAGACTTTTGTATGGTCTAAAAAAATAATTATGTAAAAACTTAATAGAGAAAAATTAACGATTTTTTTTTTAATAAAAGTCCATAATTTTACAATAAAACCCAGCAGACATTTGGTCCTAAAAAGATGTCTTTTAAATGTTTAAAAGACGTTTAGAGCGTCTCATGAAGGTTCAAAAAACGTTTTTTTGGGACCATATGCCGGCTGGGGAGGTTATAACGTATTGAAAGTTGTTCGTTAACTTAAAACAAAGATTTTAAAGATTTTTCATTTTCTACTACTTATTAAAAATTATTGAATTAAAATGACTATATAAAGTATAAGTATAGAAATGGTCGACTTACCTTCACCCGCATTATACGGGTCATGGTCAGGCCATTATTCCTACATATTTAAAAGTCTATTTTCACATGGTTATTAAACATTTTATACTGATTTTAATTAATCAACACATTTATTAAATATGTTTTTTTAAACATATTTTTACAAATTGCAATTAAATAAAAGGAAAAATAAGTATTGTATTACAAAAGATTCAAAGTTTAACGTCAATTAACTCAGTTATGTGCTCATATGTGATTTCTGGTGGTATCATAACACTATTCAACTATAATTACAAAAGTAAGTACAGATTTAAAAAAGACAAAATACCTTTATAAAAATAATAAACTTGAATAAATAAAAAAACGTGTGCGTGAAACTACTCAACTTTTTAAGTTAAAAAGAAAAGTCTAAAAACAAGGACAGATTTAACGACAAAAAATTTTAAAATTGCATTAAATTTTGTACCTCATGCAAAGTTATTCATCGTCAAGTTTAAACTTTTTTTGAAAAAGTAAATATATATATATATTTGCATTTAATTTTTGCTGATTAATTTCGCATAGAAAAGATTAAAAAAAAACGATGTATATACATATATAAAAGATTTTTTAAGAATGTTCAGTGCTGTTCTTTAAGCGCTATTCAGTAAAAACTTTTTTTTTTTTATAATTTTTATTGCTTTAAAGCATATTTATAAAAAAAAATCTGTTTCAACTTAGAAAGAACATTTCCTTGATTAAAACAAAGTGATGCGTTGATTATTTCAAGTTTTACTTTAGTTAAATAAAATGTAACAAGGCCGACGATACGGTTTTCGACGATAGTTTTTTCTTAAAAAAAAAAAGGAAAGAAAAAAAAAGAGAGTCCTTTAGAAAAAAAGTAGGGTGCCTCTTTTTCCCGGTGTCGTCGGCTCTGTGTATTAATGTTGATTGAGGCTTAAAGTAAAGTAGATTTTTATAATATGTATAAGTTATCAAAGTTTACTTTGCTAACTTATACAAATAACTTGCGTGTCGTAGTTTATGGCCGATCCCTAAGTAATTTAAAAAAGGACTCAGAAAATTTTAATGCATGGTTAAGTGGTTAACATTCTTTTAATCGTAATTTTTTTTGCTTCTACTTCATTGTTTCGAATAATAGATTCCTTCAGGTCTACTTATTAACTAAACCTTTTATTTGCGGCATTATGAAAATAGTTTTCCGAACTATTTTTGATTTTACAACAAAGTGTAGGTTGATATAAAATCATACCTATAAAACTTTTTGTATTACACATAAAAATAACCCCGCATGCGGTAAAATAACTTCCAATGTGATTAAAATTAACCTTGTATCAAAATTAACGTTAAAATTTGAAAGTTTTTTAATGTTTTAGATAGATGCATTGTCTATATGATTCAATATGTATATATATATATATATATATATATATATATATATATATATATATATATATATATATATATATATATATATATATATATATATATACATATATATATGTATATATATATATATATATATATATATATATATATATATATATATATATATAATATATATATATATATATATATATATATATTTATAAGATACATTAGTATACATAATCAAAGTTAAAATGAAGATACTCATATTAGCGATGATGCTAGTTAGTGTGTACGGTTTAAGTATTCAGAAGAAACTAAAAATGAAGCGAAACTTCAAAGGTAATAGAAAAATATAATGATAATAAATAATAATAACATTGATATCTTTTATATTAGCAAAATTTATTTTTCTTACTATGCTATAGAACTTTAATTTATAAAATGAATATAAAGTAATTACATGTGATTATAAAGTAATTATATGTGAAGAGTTATAATAATTACAATAATATTTCATTACTTTAGATTTAATTTAGAGTTAGAATAATAATTTATTACAGATTTGTACTTTATTTGATGATCACTTTTGATTTGATCTTTATAAATATATATTTAATAAGCAGATCCTGGACAATGACAACATTTACGTTTTATATTTTTTAATATATTTAGTAAAATGAATTCAACAAAATGTTACATTAGCAGCCAATTAGTAAATTACATATAAAAGTTATAAAAATACAAAACTGTAGAAAGAAGTAGAAAAATACGAGAATTTAACTTTTTTTAAGCAAAGTTTCAAAAGAAGTTTATCTAAAATAAAAATGAAATTATTCAAATTTGTATTTGACCGTCTCAATTCAAAGTTTAAAGTAAATGTTTGGCATGACTAAATTTAATTTTACTATAAACTAGTAATGATGTTTTTTTCTATAAAAACAAAACTCTTTTCTTAAAAATCTCACTTTTTAAGTGGTTTTATTTTCGTTTGAAAAAATCCAGCGTAAATAAAAACCTTACTTTTTAAAATTACAATTTTCTGATGAAAACCTCCGGTCTTTATAAAAAAAATCTCACCTTTTAAATGATTTTGTTTTCTGATAAAAACCTCAGGTCTTAATAAAAAAAAGTTCACTTTTCAAAAAACTTTGTTTCCGCAAATAATTAGCGATAATTATTTAACAATTACTGATAACAACAACTGATCTACCTATCTTGATAATTGGAAACACTTTTACTGAGTGTACCATTTTACTTTATAAATTTTCTTTATTACTGATCTTTCATGGAAACTGTTCATCTTATGCTTTGCAAAGTTCGCAACTACTCAGGATAACTTTTTTGTTCTCGTCATATTTTTACCCATGATTCCATTTTCTACCACTACCTTTTGATTTATCTTTTCATCTTTCATTGTTAGCTATTTATCATAGCTTGAAAAAATAATTTTTTCAAATGAATTAATTTAGTTGCAGTTATCTCTACATGAAGACCTCAAAAAGGAAGACCTCAAAAAGATTTTATTGACTTGAATTTTATGAACTTAAGGTAAAAAATAAACATTAACTACTCTAAAAACTGCTTGTTCCGAATAATTGTTTTGGTTATCTAAATAATTTTAAAGAGTAAGCTTAAAGATATTGCTTAAGAAAGCATACAAAATATCTAACTTGAGTGATTACAGTTCAACCTTTAAGACTCGAAGTAAAATGCCTGTTAAAATAAATTAGTGTTGTCAGAAAACATTAGAAAAGACATGATGTTTTATGTATTGGGGAGACGGAGGATAGTTGGAACACAGGGTTAGTTCAAATTGTGAAGTACAAACAAGTTTTTTGTTATTGCTCTAAACTTTAGTGAATTGTACACATGAAATTAACTTTTTTAATTTTTGTATTATTAACTGTAATTTTGTGTTATAAAAGATAATAAAATTATATGATAACACCTAAGTATTATTTTATTTTTGGTCTTTCTTTAAATGTACTTTTTATAAAGTTTTGTACAATGGATGGCTTAATTAAATCATTTAAAAGTGCACTGGTTAAATAGGGGTTTTTTGAAACATTTTGATTGGGGTTTGTTGGAACGTTTAAGTTTTAAGGCATCGCTTGTATTCTTTTAATTATCGCTCATAGAATATATTTGTTATTTTATAATTATCCACACAGGCAAGCTAAATCAGAGTTTAAATCAACGATCTCATTATTTAGCATATGTTTTCAGTTATTTAACTTTATCATTCCCAACCTTCGTTGACAGTGGGTTTTGTTCTTTATTAATTTTGACCACAAACCTATGGTTGTGGTTTTAAAAATAAAAATAAAAACGTTCTAACTCAGGGTGAACTAACCATGGGTAAACTAACACTTGTTTCCCGACAAAAAAAACTTTCAACTTAAGTTAAAAATTAAAAACTTAAGTTAAAAAACTTTCCGAAGATTGTCATTATTTTAACATTCAAATTATTTAATTCTAAAATATTTACAATATTTTATAAATATTGCATTTTTTAAAAATAAAATTCGTTTATGCAAACTCTTGTCATTTTGATACCATCAAATTTATTTTAAATTTTTTTTGTGAATACTTTCAAACAAATTTCGTTTTAGCTAAGAATGGAATTGTGAAGAATCAGGAAAGAAAAGACATCAACACAATTAATATGAGACACGGTAATAAAATATTTATTTCAAAGTTAAAACTCATCTCTATTCAGTTTATTAAAATTGATAGATAATATCATAGAAAAAATTATAAATAAAAACAAATAAATATAAATAATAAACAATATTGTTAACCATTATTTATATTTGTTATTTGTTCCTAAAACGCATATAAAGTACAACGTTTTTTTTTATATTTAACAACGTTAATTACAATTTTTGTATTTTAGGAATTTTATCAGATATGAAGTTCAAAAGTGGTAAAGTTAATATTTTGTTTTAGATTTAGTTTTTTTTTTATATATTATATTTAATAGTTTTATATATAAACTTTTTTTTTTTTTTGGATATCTAAAATCAAGTTCTGAGTATGGAATACGTGTATTTTAACTTCGACGTGTTTGTTTTTTTGAATATACATTGGCCGTTTTTTCTATATTAAAACAGTTATAAGGTGAAAATAAATTTTGGGTAGCATAACCTATCTCAAAATCGCAAAAATAATTTATATCGAATCTCTTTTATTTGCATAACAGTTTCAAAATTAGAAAATTATCTCGAAATTTGTAGAGAAAATCTTACCGAAGTTTGGTACAAAAAATCAACTCGAAAAAGCTAAATCGAGGTTTAGATTTTAGAATAAGAAGAAAAATAACGAAGAATAATGAAAGAATAGATTGCTGCTTTAATCCAAACATTCAGTCAATGTAGTGGCACTCATTTGCTGCAACAATTCCTGTATGTGGATATAATATTGGCAAACAGCAGATATCACTTTAGACAATGAAAGGAACCATATTGTGGGTAGCGAACGCAAAATATTCTGTAATGCCAATTGGTTATCAGTGCAAATCATGGGGCCCTTATATGATATGTAGAATCTGCCAAAATACTCTAGTAGGATGGTTACGGCGTAGAAAAACTACAATACCTTTTGCAGTGATCAGAGTAAAAAGATAAGAACCATTGCGACGATTGTTACTTTTGTATGATCGACATTAGTAGTACATAAAAGAAACACTGAAAAAGAATTACAGAAAAGCAAAAGAAAGGCTGAAGTTATATGAAGCCTATTTCACATGATTTTAACTTACTAGTATCTCAGCCACCACAAAATATAAGTTTATTTTATTGTACTTTTAAAAATAAACTAACATTAGTTAAGCATAATGTATTTACTATGCATTTATTATTCAACGAATTTAATGAAAGATTTGAATGCTACTGTTATCTATCTCTATGTTGAAATTGAAATATATTGTTTTTTTTATTGTTTTGCGAAGGAAGATGATTTGTTTAAATTCAAGTTTGTTATGATTCTAAGAGACTTGTTTTCTTTCTTGACTTGCAAGTAGTTACACAAAATATTCATGTTTCCTTTGCACAGCAGGGCTGATGGTGATCATTACAAGAAAGCTCATTGACTCCAACATGTGGAACTACAGCCAGAATTGTTCAATTCTTTTAAACAGCCTCTAATAGATTCTAAAAAAGTCTTGCTGTCGCTATTTGGCACGGCTGATCATAACTTTGATACTATATATTGCCATACCAGTTAACAATGATGTAGTCTTATAAACTCGACTTGGCTTATTAGCTATTTTTTTTAAACCATAAAACCAGTGGAATTTAATGTTCATAACCTGTACACCTAGGTCCCTGTTAGGATTTTTCTTCGTTACTAGTATTGGGATTTGGCTAAGAATTGATGAGTGAACGATAGGTTATATGATATTGCCAGCAAAATTCGTTTTGGTTTCAGCGGGAATTGAAATGAAACCTATTATCTATTTTATTTGTCACAACTGGTTTAACATTTTTTGTTGTAAGTTACGATGTTTAAAAAATTTTTTAAACATCATTTTTTAAGTTTGTTAATTTAAATACATATCATTCAGCTCACAGCAAATATCAGTTTACGATCAATCATATTTAATTTACTTTTACTGATTTTACTAAATCCAAAACTATGAATTGGAAAATCAAATTTTTCATTTTTCATTACAAAGAAAAAAAGATAAATATAGATAAAGAATATTAAAAGAGTATAAACAAGACTACTTCTTAACGTTTGTTATTATTTAAAACTTTGGCTAAATAAATTTGCCGAATGGTCACACACGAGCAGTGAACGCCTGAGGGAAGAAATGAAGTACATTAGAATAAAGGAGAACTAGTTTTTGAACAAAGCATATTTTGACCGTTTAATTTTAATAGTTTAAAAGATTATAAAAAGTTTTTAATTTAAAAAACATTTTATTTCTTCTGTTAATGCATAATTTTTATTCAAAATTTAAAAACATTAAAATGCATTTTAATATTTACAGCTGTACATTACATAACTTACAAAGGTACATTAATGTGGTACTAGTGGTAAAGACCTTGCTTCATAAGCAAGAAGTTCTGAGTTTGATCACCACCATGTCTCTGGTAGTACCGTGCTAAATTTGTTTCTCCGCGCAGCCACCTTTATTTTAAAATAGTTATTACACTTCATGAATATTTACAAATAGTACATGTACTAATCTTAAGTGAAACCCTTGCTACAGTTAATAACAGTTATAACAGACGTAATAGAATTAATAGAAAAAGTTGATGTAGTAATAATAACAGCTGTAACAATGATAACACAAGTAATAATAATGTTCGGTTTAAATATTAGGTTTAGGTTTTTTAGATATTAGGTATAAAGTTGGTGTAAATAGCTTAAATTAAAGATCCATTCCAAACTGAAACACAATACAAGTTAGCCAGATAAGTCCTAGTTAAAATCTAGTCGAACAGAGATGGAAAAGGTAAAAAAATTTAGGATTTAAAATTAATGAATTTAAAATTAATGTGCAACAGCAATAATAATAAAATGAAAGAAATTTTAGCGCAGATCATTCAATAAAACATTTTATCAAAACTTACAACATTACAACAACCAATAAATATTACATAAGCTGTGGATTCCATAGCATCCTTTTGCTTAACAGATAAGTTAAACTAACTACAAAAATTTAATCTAAAATGGATAAAGAAACTTTAAATATTAAAGACCAAACTGCGCCATTGTCAGATAAAAGGCTTGTCGATAAACAAAGCATGAAGGTGATCTTTTTTTCTGAATATCTTTTTATTAAGTTTGAAAACCAGTTTGTTTTTAAGGTGGCTCATATAAAAAAAATACTCAATTAAAAAAAAATCGAATTTCTTTTTAATATACCATTTGATGCAAAATTTATAATTCTTTCCGAAAATATGTACATTTTGCATAAAATACTTACTAATATTATCTTACTTAAACTTTTTCATTGGTCAGTTTAATTTTTTTGCTAATAATTTCTATTTATCGGAAAACTTTGGTCATTGTTTTCATAACTTGATAACATGATATCTCGAGATCAAGAAAAGCTTTTTGGCTGAAGTATTTAGTGTATGTTCCTTAATTATGAAGTATTCAGATGTACTAAAATGATCAACTAAGAATAGTTTTATCAATTTTTATAACACAACACCTGTTTTTTCTTATGTATAAGATTATGATTTTTTTTAAGTATTGTGTCCCGTTTTTGATATTTTAATTATTTTTTCATTCTTTTAGTAGAAATGGATGAAAATAATGTAATAAAGCTATAACCAAAAAGTTTTTGAGTTTAAACCAAAATTAATCAAGAAACATTGTTTTGAATTTTTTCAAATTTGCCCTTTTTACCTCTGATTTTGTTGAAAGTTGTCTTAAATATAATTTATTTACAGTTTTTTTTATAAAATTTAAGTTTCATATATCATTAAAAATATAATAAAATATATATGAACCGTTGCAATTAGCACATTAATATATTTTTGAAGTCAGTGAAAAAAATTTACTTTAATTGAAGACTATTTAATTACAAATAAACAGATAAGAAAAAATCTATTCTAAATCTAGTAAAAAAATCAATGAAGAAATCAAAACAATGACGTAATAATAACAAATCTAATAGAATGAGCTTGTGTTCTACCATACTAATCTTAGTTGAAACAAGTTAAATCTGAAATTTATTTGAAAAAGTTTTAGGAATCTTTTAATAAAAAAATTAGTTTGTATTAAAATGCCCCCAGTAGGCACGGAACCTAAAAAGACGTCTTTTGAAAGTTCAATACACGTCAAAAACGTTAAAAAGACGTCCAGAACGTTCAAAAACGTTTAAAAAACGTTCTTTTAACGTCCCGCGGCCTCTAGGCCTTATCATTGGGTAGATTGATACCAGCGGGGGGCATATTACTTTATATGATATATTAATGAAAAACCTAAAAAATAAAACAAAAAAGATGTCTACTTTTTCCTCATTTTTGTTCGTGAATGTATTACATTATAATATTATTTAAAAATACAAACGCCAATTACTTAAATAGAAATGTTGTTAGAATACTAATTTTTTTTTTTTAATTAAAAAGAGAAGCCATCCTACGTGTGCCTTTTTTGATTACGGGGTTTGGTAAATTTAACACAATACTAGTTGTATGCCGGGTACTCGGTTCTGAAACGGGGATCCGGTAATTCGACTTTTTTACCGGGTACCCGGAATCGGCCTATTTGTTGTAGTACCCGGCGCCGGGTATCTTAAAAAAAATTTAATAAAAATCAACCACAAGCGCTTTAAGCGGTACTTAATTGTGTCGAAATATTGTTAATATGATTGCTTTTAGTTTAAACCTCAATCAATTAACTTCTTGTTATAAGTCGATGTGTGTTAAGAAGTCAATAACCACAAAGCCATATTTAGACAACATAGATGTGTCTCACCTAAAGTATTTTTTAAATATACTTTTGCAAAACAGTCAAAGTATTGCAAAAATGAAACTGATTTATGCGGATATTTGAATAGCTTATTTTTATTGTGTGAGAGAATTTTTTTACTATAGAATTTTGATTCTGTTAATTTTAATTTTAAAGCTCTCGATATTTTTGGCATTAACGACGTCAGACGGCAAGTTTTTCCATATGTTAATAAACCTGAGGGAAAAAGAGTATTTACGGACATCGGAGTTTACACTTTGGATTGCGTGGTTTGAATTTGTGACCTCCATTGTAAATATAGTTGCTTGTTAATAAGAAACTTAATAAAATTAATAATTTTACTTTGTAAAAATAAATCAGCTTTAGAGATTTCACAAGGTTATGTTACTATTTTCCTTCAACTTTGGCACGCTACTATTTGCGACACTTTGTTATCTTTTTATACTAAGAAACTTAATAAAATTAATAATTTTACTTTGTAAAAATAATTCAGCTTTAGAGATTTCACAAGGTTATGTTACTATTTTCCTTCAGCTTTGGCACGCTACTATTTGCGACACTGTGTTATCTTTTTATACTACTAAACAATAGTAGTGTAAAAAGCATCAAAAATTTAAAATAAATTTTTTTTGAGTTCAGGAAAAAAAAGAAAACGTTTTGTTGAGAAAAAAAATGAAAGTGAGATTTTATTTAAAAATGTAGTGCATAACTTTGTTTTTGCGTAGTGCCATACAAATTCTACTTTGTTAATTCAATAAGTATTTAAATGTTTTACCAAGAGAATAACTTAATATGTATATACAGTTTTTATATTTAATTCAAGTATGTGCTTGCTATGCTTACCAACTTAGGTAATAAGTACAAAATATGAAATTGTTCAAATCTTCTTCAAATCGTCATCAAATTCAAAAAACTGGGAACAAAAGAAGATTTGAACAATTTCATAATTTGAACTCATTACCTAAGTTGGTAAGCATAGGTAGCACATACTCCAATTAAATATAAAAATTGTGTATATATATTTTTTAAATTTCACTATTGGTAAAACATTTAAATACTTATTGAATTAACAAAGTTTAGTTTGCTTTGCACAGAAATCTATATTTATTAGAAGTGACAGTCCGTTTATTATGTCAACAATTTATTGATGATTTTTACCTCCCTTGTCAACAACTTGTAAAGCTTTTAGAGAACCCTCTATAAAGTTATGTCAACATTATCAACTCCCCCTCCCAATAAAAAATAAT
>NC_088926.1:2380000-2425000 GCF_038396675.1 Hydra vulgaris | reverse complement strand
GGGTTGCGTTGAAGTATTAGTTGGTTGATTGTAAGATCATCATTATATTGTACTCTACTATAGGTATAGTTCTCAGTTCAGTTTGGTACTAGGTTTAACGGTTTAGAGGTATGGATTCTAGGTTTAACAAGGTTCATATTTTGGATTTAGGGTTTAAGAGAGATTTTCAAATATAAAAAGGATTGCCTCCTCGCTTGTACTGAGTAGCCTCCTCGACTGTGGACTCGACCTCTGGAGCCTTAGGGAAACAACTTCAATAATATTAATAAAAAATTTAAGTAAAAATTAATTTATTTATATTAAAAAAAATAATTCTAGATAACTATTATAGTATATATAATTCCTAAATAAAAAGAATTTGTTAATTTTTTATTGCTAGAAAATGCTTTAACAAGAGCCTATAAATCAGCATACAGAGATGTTAAGGATGTAGCACTAGGGAAGGCTCTACAGAAGAGTACGCAAGGTTTAAACTTTAACTAAATTAGAGAAAATCAAAAGAGTTTATTAGCTTGGTTTCATCTTTAAGAACATCCAAACTATGATTAAATATGAGTAAGTTACATATGGGGTACCTGAGCAAATCTAATTTAAAGGAAATTAAAACATTTGAAGATGCTTAAGTTTAAGGCTTAAGTTCATAACATATTCAGCGCATCAAGTCAATAAATGGCATCAACATTTTAGCTTTATTTATTTTAGTAGTTCTTTAAAAGGTATTGAAATAAAAGTAGTGAGCAATGCTGAATGACCTCAAGTTATTGTTTGTAAAAATTTATCTGGATTCTCTAGTGTCTAGAATCTATAAATCAGTTTCCTCTGTCTTATCAATAGTTACAATGATGATTAGAGGTGTGGATCAGCTAATATAAGGCTAGCATTTTTACTACTAAGTGTTAACAGTGGATGGTTGTTTCCAAATCAGAAATATAAATTAAAATGTAAATAAATATGGAAATGATATCAACAAAACATCAAATAGCATATATATTTTGCTTTTTTTTGTATGCTAAAGTGCTTGTTTTGTAACCAAGATGTTTTGAATTTTTATCCTGCTTTGAAAAGTTTTCAAAGCAGGATAACAATTAACAGATGACTTGAAAGATTGCAATTTATATAAAGCAGGGAAACAAAATGAAGGGAGCAAATTCTAAATGTTCCAAGAAAAAAATGAATAAGAATTTTTGGAGCACAGTAAAGGAATGAGACTTGATTGAATGATGAGTGACATGAGAATGAGTAAAAGAGAAGGAATGTGACAATGGTTGAAGATTGGCTGCAAGAGCAGGTCCGACTATGTTTGCAATGCATTTTTGCACTTTGTCTAAAAGAGAAAAGATATTATTGGAAAATTCGTTCTAGATATATCACCATTAATCCATACAAGAACGGATTTGAGATTTATAGAGATAAGGAATAGAATCCAGGAGTAAGAAAGTGGCAAGCACGATAAATAAATGCAACCTTAGCAGGTGCTAATTTTGCAATATATATGGTGTATGGTTTCCGAGAAAGATCGCAAGTGAGAGTTAATCCTAGAAGACGAAGGGTAGATGACTCATCGAGTTATCAAGTTCACCAGTCATTGAAACCCCCACGCTGTGGCAGAAATGAGATCTTTTTCAAAATCAAATGCCTCCTCCAAGCAATCAGAGAGTGTTGGCTTCTAATTAAGATAAGAATAAATGGTAGTCAGGGTCGGACTAGCGACGTAAGTTATGGGTATTTCCCCCGGGGCCCCGCTATGTCTGAAGGTCTAGGGCCTCTATAAATTAAGATATATAACACATATAAAACACACAAAAATACAAATTAATAATAACTAATTATTGTTAATATGCATCAATTTTAAGGGTTTTTAAGGGTTTAACTTATTTTTGCTAAATTTTTTGCTACCATAAGGATCCCATCTGTGGCTCCCCCCTCCCCTGGGCTCTTTAGTGCTAGTCTGATCCTAGTGGTAGTATCAATCAATCAATCAAAATATTTCTGAAATATTTGATATTAGATTTCAAGGTTGTTTACAAATAGTATAAACTACTAACATTAAGTAAACACCTAATGACAATGACTAAAATAGGAATGGTAATAATAATAAAAATAACATTTATAATGACAATAATAATAATAACAATAACAACAATAACAATAATAGCGATGATAGTAATAATAATAATAATAATAATAATAACAATAATAACAGTAACAATAATAGTAATAAGATCATGTTATTTTAACAATGGTAATAATAATAATATAGTAATTTTAATAACTAGCAGAAAGCAACCCGTAATGCGGGTTATGGTGGGTCTGTTACATTACTAATTTATAGTTCTACAATTTAAAGTTGCAAAACCTTAACTAATACCCTTTTAGAAAAACGCCTTCAAGTTGAACAAACTAGACCATCTGTAAAATTAACATAAAAAGTACGAGGTAAAATAATTTACACATTATTTGAGTAATTTACAACTGACATAGGTCATATCAGTGTAGGGCAGAGTCATTTTCCTCAACATTCCTAAGTTCAGCACAATAAGTTTTTAGTTACTGACACAAAATAATAACTTTTCATCATGCTTTAAATTGACGAAAAACTAAAGCTAAAATCTTGTCATATTTTTTATTATATGAACTTTAATTAATTATTAAGATTAATATGAAGTATAAGAGCATAACTTGAGATTTTGAATGAAAAGTCCAATTTCTTTCAAATTTTTACTGAAATGTCAAAAAACTGATTACAAATCTAAAAACAAATGAAATTTTACCAAATCTAAGCAATCTAATCTTAAAAGTTCATTTAATTAAAATATGCGCGTGCAAAAGTATCCGGACAGAAAAAAAAACTTGAATTAGATTTTTTTTTTTAACATTTTTAAAATTGAAAATGTTTTATTTTAAAGTAAATTGGTTTAGTACTTCGTCGGGAAGACCTTAGCATTGATTACTGCTTGAGAGTGACAAGGGATTGAGTCCACCAGCTTCATAATCACAATAATTTTGATTTTTCCCCATTCTTGTTTCAGAGTATTCAATAAATCACGTTTACTTGTTGGTTTTCGACCTGAAATTTAACGATCAATGAGCTTACATAGACATTCAATAGAATTAAGGTCAGGACTTTGCTAAGGCTATTCGATTAATCGAATTTCTTTGGTTTAGAAAAAGTTTTTCACAAGAATTGAAGTGTGCTTTGGGTCATTGTCATGCTAAAACATCCTTCCATGCAGATAATATGACTAAATAAATAAATAAAATATAAACAGAAAAGTACTGAGAAAATCACAACTAAACAAAAGTTACTACAAACAAAACAAAAAATTACGTTAAGTACTTTTGGCAAAAAAAAACAAACAACGACAACTTAAAATTGAAAATAAAAAACAATAATAAATAAAGAAAAAATAATAATAATAATACACTGTAGAATAAAACATATAATAAATGGCTGAAATAAAAATAAATATAAATTTTTTATAACTATGTAGAAAATTAGATTATACTATTTAAAAATAATTAATAACTAAAAAATAAAACAAATACTAACTAAAAATAAAAAGTAAAACTTTATACTCTAAAAACTAAAGAAAAATCATTACTACGAGACTGCATAACAGCATAACTAAAAAATAAATCGTAAATAAAGCATCCTAAGAAATATATGAAAGAAAACTAAAGAAATATATGAAATAAAACTAAAGAAGTATATAAAAAAATTAAAAAATCTTGATTTGCCGATTTTTTTTTGATATACAAATAGTTTTTTTTCTTTTCCATTCTTTTTATTTATTTCATTCAAAAAAAAAAATAAAAAGCTACTAAATCATCATTAGCAAACAATGCAACCTTAGATGTGAGAATTTCTAGGAGATCGTTAATGTAAATTAAAAAAAGTATAGGGCCAAGAATAAAACCTTAAGGAACAACTGAAATTACAGGAAATGAAGAAGAGTGCTGTTCATCTATGACAACTTTTATTCTATGATTGTTAAGGAAAGATTCAATAGTCTTAAAGATGCTACCTGATACATTGTAAGAAGAGAGCATATGGAGAAGACCAGCGTGCCAAACTTTATCAAAGGCTTTAGAAATGTTGAGTGCGATATCCTCAACCTCTCTATATCTATCTAATGCAGTATGAAATCTATCAGTTATTACCCTCAACCAGGCTTGGACAGGAATAGTGTGTGATCGAACGCTATTGCTGATCACACAAATAATTTTTTTTGTTGACAACTTCACCACGACTGTTTATATGTTTTGGCGATTTAAATATTTCAGAAATGCGCTGGCAAAAGAAACGCAAAGTTTAATACAAAAAAAAAAATTCAAAAAACTAAAGAATAAAGAAAAAAATTCCTTACAAAAAAGAAAACATACAAGTTTTAAAGTAAAACTCAAATTTGAAGCAAAAATTACTGTTATGTTTTTAACTGCTTTTGAAATAAATTACTTTAAATCTTATCTTATGAAATGTTTTATTAGAGTTACGCAAAATGCGTTTACAATTTACTTCTAATGGTTGTTTAATTAATAGCATATTTTGTTTAAATTATTAAAAAGTTAAATTAAATTATTGAAGAAAAAAGAAAAGTTATATTATTTTTAAATCGTATAAGCATTTTTTTCAAAAAGTTGCAAAAGAGGAATTGTTTGAAAAAATAACATTGTCTTTTTAAAATAATATTTTTTAATCATTTCATGCTCTAATTAGTAAGTCAAGTTAAAAAAAAAAAAATTTAAAACAATTCTTTGTAAAAATAGAAATGAAATAAAAATAACTGTTGTAACCAGATAACTGTTGTGACCAATGACCAGTCTGAGCGTTTTGACACTGCGACCATTGACCAGATGACCAATGTGATAAGATGTTCATTTTGGTAGCTGTTGGTCTCTGAGGGAGTAGAAAGTACTGCTTTTTAAAATGGCTGACATTCTTATGAGAAGTATATTTTCGATGTGTTTGATTTAATTTATTAGATTTAATCTCGTAAAATGCCTATTAAATGTTAAAAAAAATAAAAGATAATGTTTATGTCACAATGTATTCCTTTTAAATCCGAGGACTGTGAGCTATGGTTTCAAAAACTTCCAAATGAAAACTTGAGTTTCCAAATTATGGGCGAATTTGGGCTTAGCACTGGCCTAAAGATACCAAATTAAAAAGTGTCAAAGGTAGTAGTTTAGTAACAATGCATCCTCCATCAATCTTTAAAGGTATACCTTGTCTTGTAACCCAATACTGTCCAGAAAGCAAGATGTCATTGGATTATTGTGCTCTAAAAGAAATAGTTTACCTGATGAGTTTGAAAACTTTAAAACTAGACGCTATACAGTTTATTTCAATTGTAAAAAATTTGGAATCAATGATAAATAACTGTGAAGAAAAATTTTATTTTGTTGAAAGAGAAAACAAAGATATCGTTAATATCATATTAATATTGTGGAATAGTACCTATTTTTTCAATATATATAACTTTAGAAGATTCTGGAGAAATTTATTTCACTGGATATAGCTTAGTTTTACAAATTAAACAGTCTTTTTTAAACAAGGGAATTGTTAAATATATTTCTCAACTGGAGGATGCAGTTAATTTTGTTGTTAATAATGAAACAGATTCTAAGCAAGCAAGTTATATTAGGTGTCAAGTAGGTTTATTAAATAAAACAAGCAACACTCCATTTTTTTTAAAAGGCATTATAGATTCATTATTCTTTATTAAAAATCTCAATTAGTATATTTTGATCTTGTAGAGAAGCTTTTTTTGCCAAGTATACGCCAGTTGCAACAAATGATAAGCTAAGTGAATAATCTATATTTAAAGATGATATTTAAAGAGCTTTCTAAAATTCAAAAATATTGCTTTATCTTAGCTTATAAAAATTAGTTTCTAAAAACAACTTTTTTTTTACAGATGTTCTCCAGTTTGTCATGTTGAGTCTCAAATGAAGCAAAATTATATCAAAATTTCAAAAATATGAATCATATTATCTAAAAGCGTTGAAAAATTATAATCAAAAAATCTTGTTTAGTTCAATATTATTTTATGATAAAGAACACATTTAAGGGTAGGAGAAAATCTGCTTAAAAAAAAGTTGTTTAAGAAACACCCTACTGATGAGGTATACATAAAACCTGGGCTACAGTTCTCTAGTGGTGAGTTATTTTTAACTAATCTACTAAAAAGCCAAGTTTTTATTATGTTGAATTAATTTTATGTTGAATTGCATGTATTGTTAGGACATATGCAATCAGATGCACTAGAAAAACAGTTTAGGAAATATCGCAAGAATCAGGTATCACATATCTGATAACTGTGCAAACTGATACTCAAAAATTTTAAATTGATAAAGCTAGATTTTCGCTGGACAAGCAAGCAGATCTTACAATATTTCCTTCTGTTCACCACCACTGTGATAAGTGTGAACTTGATGCGAAATTTGATCAATATGTGAAAATTGTAAGGATCAGTTACAAACAAATATACAAACAATACAAACAAGAGCTTTTACATATTACAAGTTTTAATACTTTCAAACTTCCAGAATTACATTTAATTCTAGAGAAAGCAGAAACACCTTTGATTTGCTTCAAAAAATATGGAGATTTTATTAGTTTTTAGAAAAGGGGAGGACTTTGAGAATCTTTTGACAATTTAGTTTACTTTGTTATTTATTGTTTTTTAATATTTTACAGGGATTATCTTATTTTGGATATTTCTGTTAACTTTTAGTTTTTTCGGATTTCCTAAAAGGATAGAGTTTCACCATTGCTGTGCAAGAGATGATAAATTGATATTTTTATTAATTCTAGTAAATTTCAATTGCTTTTTCAAAGTGTTATAAAAGTTTTCTACCTTTTGGCAAACATTTTTTTAAACAATTTTTGGAAAAAACAACTTGAAGATTTTGGGAAAGAATGTTCAACAAAACAAGCAAACTTTTCAACTTTAAAAAAAAATTCTTTATGAGCAAAAACATCAAAAATATTTTATTTTAAAGTTAATAACTTTGTTTTATTTAAAAAAATTCATTATTTGTATCACATGTGTAAACAGCTAAAATAATAGTTTGTAAAAGAGTCATTTTTAACTAAAACCAGTAAACTGTTTAAATCTTTATTGTAATTAACTTATTTATAAACGTAAAAATAATTCCAACAATATTTGCTCCCAAAAATTAATTAAAATGTTTTGTCTTAACAAAGCTCTTTATTTGTTTCTGAAGTTTGTTTACCAAAGCAAATATAAAAAATAATTTTAACTGTAAAGAAGTCGACCTTCTCTAATTTTACAAAAACGAGCTGATGTGGCCTGTTTAAGAAGGCCTTGATTAAAAACATTTTAAAAAGTTGTAATTTTATTTTTGTAGGTGTTGGAGTTATGTTGGTAAAGTTGGAGGAAGCCAACAATTAAACATTGGTGATGGGTGCGATTATACAGGTATTTAATTGTTCATATGGTTTCATTATGGTTTTTATGAGTCCTTACTCTCACTCTAATCCCTGAAAAAAAGAAAAAAAGGAAAAAAGGAAAAAAACACTCCTCACCCTCAATTTGTATTGGTATTTTGCATGTGCTGCAGAAGACAACTATTTTTTGGACTAATTTTGTTATTATTATTTCTTTATTTGAAAGTATTAGATCAAACTTTTAGTGACATATTAGGTAGCGTACAAATATTACCCCAACTCATATTATAAGTTTTATTAAGCTGGTATCTCTATAAAATTGTTGTCTTATTTATCAATTAAAGAGTTGTTTCCTTCTATTACAATTGTGCACATGTTAATTATAAAATAAATTAACTATAAACTATTTAATTTATTAAAAGTTGTTTTGTTACTTATTAATTATTTAACATAACTAACATAAATTAACTTATTTAACATAAATTAACTTTAACATAACTAAGAGAATTAGTTATTAATTACTTAACGTAATTAAAATTAGTTTTTATGCTATTATTTATTATTTCTATTATTTATTATTTATTATTTGCTATTTATATATATTGTTATTTATATAATATGCTATTTATATATATTGTTATACTTCTCTTCTGTTTATATATTTATACTCTTCTGTTTATATGTTTATATGTTAAATGTTATTTTTATTAGAATTTATGTTTAGCATAAATTTTACATAACATTACCTTGTGTTAACTTTATCATTAAAAGTTGTAGATAAATCTTTTTAGGTATTGTATTGCACGAAATGCTTCATGCTATGGGTTTTATACATGAACAAAGTCGATGTGATCGTAATACAACAGTTACAATTGTATACCCAAGCATACAAGCAGGTAACAAAAAGGTTTACAAATCATAAGTTTTAAATAAAATGAAAAATAAACAAGAGTTTTCTTGTGAAATGTATCTTTTTGTGATGCAATAATAGCATACAGTTGGCCTACTATACTGTCAAGTTAAGTAAATATAGATTGCTCAAGCCTGCAATAAACAACGTTTTAGCGCAATTTATGTCAGGTCAAGTTATCCTGCTACTGGTAACATGTAACCCAGTACAATCTGCTTCGCATCCTGCTGCCTTGTAAGATACACCTTATTAGGCAAAGGCTAGGAGATGCCAACTCCAACTTAAAACACCCGCTGCTCTTGTGGAAGGCCTCCTACGCAAAGACTTAAGGGCTAAACAGATTCTACCTATTGACCAGCCTTGCATCCCGTCTTCATCTAATAGGCTGGCGCTTATTATTTTTAATAAATTGTTTTCAGTTTAGGATGTTTAATCCTGGATCTTCTTGACTCATTGCATGGGTTTTGCTTGTGTCTCTATTTTTATGATTAGGCAACTCATTCTATTATCTCCTAATGAGGGTACAGCTTTAAAACTCAGTTTTATGGTTCTGAGGTTGGTTGGTAGTCAGGTTTTCTGAACTCTGTGGCAAATCTCAGAGAGGCTGATTTTATCAACAGCTGAAAAATATCAAAGTATAAACAGTGCCATGTTGTACATGGATGGTGTTTCTGTTAATACTTTTGGTGTGCATTGCCAAGGTCACATTTGGACCCCTTTGTTACGGCTTAGGATTTATTAATAGTAATGAGGAAATTGCTTGGGCTATTAAACAGTGTACTGAGTACTATCTATGCTTTGAGTCAAGTTCTTTAACAAATTTAAAAATGAATAAAATACCAAAAACTATAAAACACAAAAAACCATCGTCGTCACCAAGTTCTCTAAACCTATCATTCACTAATATTCATAGTCTTCGAAGTAACTTTTCTTCTGTTAAGTCTTATCTCTTGCAAAGTTCACCAGACCTACATGATCTTTGTGAGACTAATTTGAGTTCACCTGTCTCATCTTGTAATCTTAGTGTTGATGTTTATCTTCCTTTGATTCATGAAGACTCCAATAGTCACATGGTCTGGGCATTTACATTCATAAGAATTCAGCCATTTGTCGAGAAACTAGGTTTGAATCCACAGACTATTCTTTTATGTGCTTTCGTTTAGCATCACTTCAATCTATCGCCTTTCTCTTTGTTATATTTTGCTCTCCTTCATCTCAAGACTGCACTCTTTTTGATGTTATTTCTGATCATATTGACCAAGCCCTCTCTCTTTATCCGTCAGCAAATATTGTTGTTGTCGGTGACTTTAATGCTCAACACGCTGAATGGCTTGGCTCTTGTGTCAGTGATTCTGCAGGTAATAAGCCCCACAACTTTTGCCTTTCTCAATCTCTAACTCAAATAGTCAACTTTCCAACTTGTTTTTCAGATGACCCAAATCATTTACCTTCTCTACTCGACTTATGTCTTGTATCTGATTCCATTCAGTGCTCAGTTTCTCCACATTCCAAACTATGATCAGAAGGACCCTTAGATGCTTCTGATCATAGTTTGATCTCTCTAAAACTATAATCTCACTCTTCTTCATCATCTGAATTCCCCTATCATCGTACCTCTTACAACTACCTAATAGCTGGCTGGGACTCTTTCTGTGATTTTCTTCATGATGGCCCTTGGGTAGAAATCTTTTGTCATTCTGTTGACAAATGTGCTTCTTACATAACTTCGTGGATTCATGCTGGCATGTAATCTTTTATTCCCTCTTGACGATTTTCATTCCCTCAAGCCTCACTCTTCTCCATGGTTTTCATCACATAGTGCTGCTGCAATTGCCGATCAATACTATTAGTTCCATATCTATCAGCAAAACAATTCTCCAGAAAACAGACGTCTGTTCATTACTGCTTGAAACCATTGTAAAAAGGTTTTATCTAACACCAAAGCCCGCTATTCTAAGGTCATGAAATCTCATATTTCATCACAAAAATTAGGCTCTCGTGACTTCTGGAGAATCTCTAATAGTTTCAATAATAAGGGCAAATTGGTTATTCCACCTCTCTTGTATGGTTCAGACTTTGTCACCTCACCTAAAGACAAAGTTGAATTGTTTGCTAAGAACTTTTTGTCAATATCATTTCTTGATTCCACTAGTTGCGTTCTACATGATATAGCTGTCAAACAGGTTGATCCATTGCTTCACATTCGTATCATTCCAGCTTCCGTATCTAAAGTGATTTCCTGTTAAGACTCTTCTGCAGCTTGTGGTCCGGATAACATACCTATTATAGTCTTGCAGAAGTGTTCACCGGAGCTGTCATCAATACTTTCAAAACTATTCGACAAGTGCTTATCAGAGTCTTGTTTTCCAGCCTGCTGGAAAGCGGCATCTGTTATCCTTATTTTCAAAAATTCTGGAGAGTGATCTGATTTGTCTAACTACTGTCCTATTAGTCTTTTTCCTATCATAACCAAGGTTTTTGAATCTTCACTAAATCTCTCATCTTGAATCTAATTACTTACTTTCTGATAATTAATATGGATTTCAATCTTCTCGTTCTACAGCTGATTTGCTAACCAATAACCAGTAATAACCAATAGGTTTTATTGTGCATTAGATAAAGGTGGAGAGGATAAGGCCAATGCTCTTGAGATTTCTAAAGCTTTTGATAAAGTTTGGCATGCTGGTCTTCTCCATAAGCTTTCTTCTTACAGTGTATCTGGTAACATCTTTAAGCTTATTGAATCCTTTCTTTCCACTTGTAGTATAAAAGTTGTCTTCGATGGACAACACTCTTCTTCTTTTTCTGTAACTTCAGGGGTTTCTCAAGGTTCTATCCTTTGCCTTATACTCTTTTACTCTTTTTAATTTACATTAATGATCTTCCAGATGTTCTGACATCAAAGGTGGCATTGTTTGCTGATAATACTACCATTTATTCTTGTCATGATAAGAAGCCAACACTCTCTGATTGCTTGGAGGGGGCATGTGAGCTTGAAAAGGATCTCACTTCTGCTACAGCATGGGGCTCACATTGACTGGTGAACTTTAATTCAGATAAAACTCAATTTTTTTCAGCCAATTTTATTGTAATAATTTTCTAAATTTATGAATGGTAATGTATTTAATGAGTCTCCCACTCTTCATCTTCTAAGATTAACTCTTACTTCCGATCTTTCTTGGAAACCATAATCAAATCAGTTGCAAAGTTGCCATCTGCTAAGGTTGCATCTCTTTATCGAGCTCGACACTTTCTCACTCCGGATTCTATTCCATCTCTGTAAATCTCAAATCCGGCCATGTATGGAATACTGTTGCCATATCTGGGGCGGATCTTCTAATGATGCCCTTTCTTATTTAGACAAGGTGCTAAATAAGAAAGGGCATCATTAGAAGACCCGCCTTTAAAATGCATTTGTAAACTATGTTTAAAAATGCATTTTAAACATAGTTTACTCTTCTCTAAAGAGCTAGCGTGTTACTCGTCATTCAATTAAGTGTCATCCCTTTTCTGTGACTGTTCTTGAGTGCTCCAAAAACTCTTATTCGTATTGATTTTTTCCTTGAACATTAGTCCTTTGGAATTCGCTTCCTTCATCTTGCTTTCCTGATTCATACAATTTGCAATCCTTTAAGTCGTCTGCAATCGCTATCTTGCTCTACAATCTTCATCTTTTCTCTTCCAGTAACTTCCAACTCTAATTAGTGGTTGCTTGCAGCCTTGTTGGAAGGGAAGATGTTTAAAAAATATATGCATATATAAATAAAGGTGATTCAAAAAACAGATTGTAAATTGCAGACCTGTTTAGTGAAATATGAAAGAAAGATATGGTTAAGTATGTTGAAATAAAATCAAATAATATAATGTAGCTTTAAAATATTCCAAATTGTTATAAATCAAAGCAAGCGTAATCAAAAGCACATTTGATATATATAGCCTAATTTAATCTGTTAATATTTATGAGTTGCTCAGCCCAAATTTTTCATTTTGCAAAGTTGCTCGAATCCAATAAAAATTGTTCATATTTTATCATTTATTTTTCTATTTTGCTAATAAATTTAAAAGTGTTATTGATATTTTTATTATTTGTTAGTCTTATAAGTCATTATGCATAATACATTGTTATTTTTTTTAGAAAATTAATTAGTTAAAAATAAAATAAGTTGGCAGGCATTCAGGACACCCAGTGTAATAATTCATCATAGAGTTAAGTTTTTGCATCAGTATTGCACTACTGCTGAAGTTATTGTATCATCCTAAAATTACAAATGAAATCATTTTTTTGAATAGAAATACGTTTTTAAAGACACGTTATTCAAGCTTGGACAAGAATGACATGCGATTGCACTCTGTAACTGACCACGCTGATAGTATTTTTTCTTGACAACTTTACTACGCTAATAATATTTTTTCTTGACCACAGCTGTTTTAACAATTTAAATTTCAATAAAAAAATAATTACGTTACGAACAACAATTAATTGTTGATCTTTTTTAACGTTTTATTTTTAAGCGATGGCTTTAAAGAAAATAAAAAATTAATTATAATGATCGTTTAAAATAAACACATTTTGTGTAAATTAAAAATGTAAAAAATTTTTTAGTAGGCATGTATTTTTCATGATAAATTAAACATTTGAAACTATTTTTCCATGTCTTTCTAAAAATCTTTAATAAGATTTTTTTTTTTAAATACTTCAAATTATGAAGTTTAATTAAAATCTTCCTTTTGCAATGGAATGATTTAATTGCTTTATTTTTATTTTGTTTCTATTTTTATAAAGAATTGTTTAAAATCTTTTTTTTTATACTTCACTAATGAAATGATTTAAAATTTCTATTTTAAAAAGATTACTTTAATTATTAAAAAAAAATTTTTTTTTTTTTGCGACTTTTCCAAAATAATTGTTTACGCAATTTAAAAATATTGTATTTTTTTCAATTCAATAATTTAGTTTTATTTTTTAAATAAACAACAATTTAAATAAAATTTGTTCATTTATTAAACTATCATTAGGAGTAATTTGTAAAAGCGTTTTATGTAACTTTAATAAAACGTTTCAAAAGATAAGTTTTAAAGTGATTTATTTCAACCGCAATTAAAAACGTAACAAAAAGTAAATTTCGCCTCAGGTTTGACTTTTTTGAGTTTTATTTTAAAGCTTATATATTTTCTTTTTAGTTAGGAATTGTTTTCTTTTTCAGTTTTTTGAATTTTTTTTATAATTTTCAGACTTAAAAAAAAAGACTTAAAAAAAAAGATTTAAAAAAAAAAGACTTGAAAACGCTAAGCTAAACTGTTTAACTTAGCATTTCTTTTTTCAGCGTATTTCTTAATTGTTTAAATCATCAAAACATCTAAACAATCGTGGTTAAGTTGTCAACAAAAAAAATGATTTGCGTGGTCAGTAATAGCGTTCCATCGCACTCCTGTCCAAACCTGGTTATTAGACAGATATTTTCAAAGTTGATTTAAAACAAATGGAGACTAGAAGTCAAAATGAAGTATGGTGTGTTGGTCAAACTACAGCTGTGATCACAGGGCACAAGTTGCCATCTAAAAGTCTTACAAACTTATTTCAAAATTCAAACTACAGGTTCTATTAACTGTACATAGGGACAGAAAGCTGTTACCCGATTTGAACAACACAGATGAAGTGGATTGACAAAACTGGGTAGGAATCTAAAATGGGTGATGCCTCTATCCAGTTTTGGATCCCAAAACTAAATAGAGAGATTGGTAAACAAATGATTGGAACATTTCATATGATACTACTTCAAGCAACACAGGTATACATTTAGGTGCTTGAACCTTGCTGAAAAAATTAGTTGGAAAGTCTTTATTATACACAGCCTGTCGACTCCATGTTCATGAAATGATTTTATCCCATGTTTACAAAATTCTGAACCATCATTTGGTTCAGAGTTTAAGTTATTTTAATGAATTCACAATCAGTGGAGTAAACTTAATTCTGAATCAAGGTTCTTACCTGATACAGATCTTGAAGTATATTGTGCCATCAGTAGTAGAATTTGCTGTAAATATGCTGCAAGAAACAAAATAACGTCAGAATAATTATAAAGAATTTTTGCAACTGTTGATAATTATTTTAGGAAAAACTCCAGAACGAGGTGAAAAAAAAAAGGTGGAATAACTTTTTGTTTGAAATAATCAAAAAGTAGCATTAATTCAATAATAATTTTGAACTTTTGTTTTATTTCTTAAACCACACCTGTGAACTTCAATATATTATATATCAATCGGAAGAATATACAACAGGCTTTCAGAGTTTGTTGTTAAATATTTTATAAAGTTACATTTCATGCTGTAAAAACGCAGAGAAAGATAACTTTTTTGACTAGGAAATAATAGCATGTTTGAATGTGACTTTTATTAAATTCTGTATGTTTCTGTAAAAATCTGAATACGTATGGATAAACTTTGATCCGTCTTCTTTTAATCCATTATGGGTTTTGATGCCGCCTGGACACGGTCAAGAACAACTATTTTCAATTTAAAAATGTTTGTACTTAAATTGATTTTTTTTTTTTTTTACATAAAACATGACTGTCATTTTCAATCAAATTTTCAATCATAATATTGTCATAAAAAGATGTATTTGCGGTAACTTTAAGACCTACTATTAATATAACCTCAAAATACTTCCTTTAAATTAATATAATCTCTAAAGCTTTCGCAAGTTGAAATAATTTACAAAAAATCTTTTTGTCAATTTAAAAATATACAAATTGTCTTAAAGTTATAGAATAAAGATTTTTTTTCTTTTGTGATGTTATTAAAATGTCGGAATGTTTAAAATTTTCGGAGAAGAAGAATGTTATGAAAATTGAAGGTGCTCAAGAAAAAGAATTAGAAAAAAAATTATTAACATTACAAACAATGTACAAACAAAAAATGAAGGATGTTTAATACTCCAAGTATAAATTTCATAAAAAGTCAATTTCCTGGTTAGAACATAAATTTAAAGAAGTTATCTAGAAACTCTCAAACGTATTAGAAACGCCAGAATTAAAGAAAGGGCAGCACACATTGGGGAGGGGTAGCACACATTGCCTTTTAAAGACAAAAGAAAACGAGCTAAAAGAATAGCAATTTCTAATCTGTCTGAAAATGTCTGAAAAAGCTGAATATGGTACAAACTATATACTTGAAACAGCAAGATACACAGCCATACAAATAGGTAATAAGAACTTAGAAGAAATTATCATGTGCATTCTACAAGATTAACAATTGGCATATGATATCAATAAAAACATTGACAAATTGATAAAAATAAAAAAGTGTCTCCAAAAGAGGGACTTGCTTTTCTATTAAATTATGGTTGTAAATCTTATTGTCCATTTAAGAACAATATTAATATGTTTGTCTTATTAATTATCAACGAGAAATATTCATGGTATAAAATTCCTACTTGTGTTCATAAAGTGTTAGCTCATGGAGCTCAAATCATGGTTGAATTAATTTTTCCAGTTGGATCTTTTGGCGAAAATGCTAGAAATGACAAATGTCATAGAAAAGATCGTATGGATCATGCAAGAAAAGCCTCAAGAATTAACAACTTAACTGATGTTTTTTGTCGAGGTTTAGAAAAATCAGATTCTTATATTTCCAGTATCATTTTGAAAAGTTGTTTGAAGTCTGTATGTAAATCAGTACTACCAGAAGAGGTGTTGCAACTTTTACTGATTGAAAACTCCACAAGAAGTAAGGATGTTAATGAAGAGGTTTTACCTGAACTAATTGATGTTTATTGACAATTAGATTGCGTTGATATAGATCCGATAGCAGTTTATCCGATAGCGAATAAACACTCAGCTATAACTACAAAATTTACTTTTAATTAAAATAATTTGAAACCATTATTATTAAATGATATCAGTGCTTCTATTTTGCATTTTTTTTTCTTATTCCTCAAGTCCCCTTACTTGGGAAAACCTCTTTTGTATTTATTTAAAAAAGTCAATTTTTTTGATTATATTTTTAATCTAATAATTTTATTTTATGTATATTAAAGAATATGTTAAAAATAAAATTGGAGCGTCATTTTTAGCACTGAATAAAAATGACTGTCATGTTTTATGTTTAAAAAAAAAATTGATTTAATTAGAAACATTTTAAAATTGAAAATAGTTGTTCTTGAGCGGATCCAGGCGGCATCAAAACTCATATTGGATAAAAAAAGAAAAAGGGTCAAAGTATATCCATACATGTTCAGATTTTTACAGAAACATACAGAATTTAATAAAAGTCACACTCAAACATGCTATATTTTCCTATCTTTCTCTGCATTTTCACAGCATGAAATATAATTTTATAAAATATTTAACAATAAACTCTGAAAGCCTGTTTAATATTCTTCCGATTGATATATAATAGATGGAAGATCACAGGTGTGGTTTAAGAAATAAAATTTGACTAAATAATTGTTCTTTGAAAAATGGCAACTTTGAGCATCTGCAAGGAAGCGCCAAGTGGTCTAAAAAAATTCTTTCAGAACATGAAAATATGACTAATTTGCAACAATCTTGCATAATCAGAACTTTTTATATCGGATTTTCACAAATCTTGAATTAATGCCACTTTTTGATTATTTCAAACCACTGTGCATAGGCTTGTACAACATATTGTATAGTAAGATTTTTTTTCTGTCTCAACATTTATATTGTGCAGTTTTTTTTGTCACATGCATGTAAAATACATTTTGCATGTCTGTGACAAAAAAAAACTGTACTAATACAACATTTGAAATATTAAATATATAGTTATTATATTTTTACATTTTTGTAAAATGTTTTTTTATTTTATAGTTATTGTTAATTTGTTAATTTCTGTTGATAAAATTATTTAAATTAAAAATATATTATTATATTTTAAACTAATATTAAAACAGAAAGTTGTTTTTTTTTTTGTTTGTTTTTTTATGTTAATTCACCTTCCCAAGGCCGAAAAGGCCACTACAGATGAGGAGGCTACTTAATTGTGGTATAACCCTCTCTCAACTCCATAACTCCAAAACACAAATTTTGACGATCAAGGTCGCTGCGCGGAGAAACAAGTTGAGCGGGGTACTACGAGGGACGTGGTGGGGATCGAACTCGGAACCACTCACTTATGAGGAGAGCGCTCAACCACTACACCACTACCGCATTTTGAAATCAAATTTTTTTAATAAATGTTAATAACTTATTCTGTTTATATATAAGTTATTTATATATTATTATATTACACATAATTATTTATTATTATATTTTAAACTGGTTTTTAAAGCAGAAAGTTGTTAAACTAAATTTGGGTAATGTTAATAATTTATTCTGACTTACTTCAGTATCTTTGTAACAACATCATAACTCTATTATCAAAATAAACAAATACCAAGTAGATTCTGTGTTCTAATTTTTTAGTATTGATATCTGAATCTTTATTGTGAAACTTTTTTTTAATTCACAGAGAAACAGATTTAAAAGTTTATCTTGCTATCAAAAAACAAATTTGCAATCACTGGTTTCTAAGTTTTATTGAAAGTTTAACCACATATTTTTCTTCTTTTTAGAAAAACAAGTGAATAAAAATTTGAATTTAACCAACAAAACATTTTTTTGAAAAAAACAAAAACAAAAAATAAATTTACTACTGTATTACAACAGCATGTAAATAAAATAATCTCCTCATTTAAAAAGTCTATAAAATAATTTTTATTAAAGTTTTATGATTAATGCAGTAGTTCAGTATGGTTAGAACTATGCATTAACGATTGTAAACTCTGTACAATTATTGTTTACAGGTCTGGAAAATCAGTTTGATATTGATACTAGTAGATCAACATTTACTTCAGTAAGTTTTTTGAGTTACAATATTTACTTCATTTTAATTTTTTCTCAAAGGAAGTAATAACAAAAAAAAAATTAGAAATTTTTTTAATAATCTTAACAGCATAAATTATGTGTAAAATTTTAAAATGCTTCAAGACAAAACTTTTTAAACTTATAGTTTGAGTATTTAAACATGGTTTAGTGCTATCCTTTTTTTTTAAATAATTAAGTTTTTAGAAAAAAAGTTTTTGCTTTTCTTAGGAACTGCTCAAACTGTTTAAATCAGTAGTATTTTTTGGTTTCTTTAGGAACTGTTCAAGCTGCTTAAATCAGGAGTATTTTTTGGTTTCCTTAAGAACTGCTCAAACTGTTTTAATCAGAAGTATAGCAACAATCTCCCTGCTAAATTTTTATCCGGGTCTCTAATCTACTTTTTCCTTCAAAAATTGTTCTTAAAAACAAAAACTTTATTTTAAAACACTATTTTAACTGAACAACATAGAAACAAACTTAAAGCATGTTGAAAATTAAATGAAACCCTTAGCTATATAATATTAGTAAAAAATGTTAAATGTTGATCTGCATGTCATTTTTTATAATGTGACATGCAGATCAACATATAACTTTTTTTTTCTCTCTGGGCTGTTTTTTTGATCTCCTAAAATCAATTCTGGTCATTTAAATTGATTGGCAAGAATTGCAAGTCAAACTTTTTTTAATAATAAATATAAATACATTTAAAAAATTCAATTTAAATTTATTTTATTAGCACCAAAAGTTATATTTAAAAAACCTAAAACACACAATGTCTTTGATTGTTGCAATAAACATTGTTCTGAATAAACATTTTTTTAAATAAAAATTGTTCTGAATAAACATTGTTTAGAGAGTATAATAATCTTTAGTTCAAAACAAAAGCTAAATAAAAAAAATAATAAAAAAAAAAATTCTAAAATGATATTGAATAAGCTAAAATACTGAATATTAAAAAATACTGGTTTTAATTGGTGGAATAAATGTAATTTTGAGACTAATTTTTAGTTTTTAACATATTCCAAATAATTTGAAATGGGGTGAGTTTTGGGGAAGAAATACATTTTTAGATCTAACAACTTAAAAAATAAGATAAAGTTTAAAAGAAGATAAGTTTAAAAAAAAAAAAGAAAACCAATAAGTATCTAAACCACCTGCCGTCACTCGCTGAGACACTTTCACTTGCTGAGACACTTGCTGATAGTAAAGTAAAAGTTTATATAAGAAAAGTTACAGTTAAAAACAGCTAATAGATAACAGAGATACAACATAGATAAAAGATTCTATGCTTGCAAAATACAATGGTAATGGTTGGAATGAAATTAAAAGTTGGACAAATATAGAGCAAAGAAATATAGAGTAAGAAAATATAGTGTTAGAAAATATAGTGTTAGAGTGTAAGTGAAGAAATTGTATTTTTCAAATTCAAATTTTAAAAAGGGGCAATCCATTGCAACACATTTTTGCTATCATACAAAGAGAGGGAATGTCACATCAGGCTTTTTGTGATATCTATGAAAACAAAAGGCATAAACTTGTGCCATTGAACTCTAAAAATAAACAAGAAAATTTAACAAACACATATTCAAGTTGATATTTAAACCATGAATAGTAAAGACCTGGATTTGATTTAAAAAAATTTTCTTTTTTTTATTTGGCAACTCTGGCAACATTTCAATTGTGATAAACAAAGCTATAGTTGTTTTTACCTTTAAAATACCTTTATTTTATTGTTAACTTTACACTTCTGAAAAATCTGAAGTATGCATTGAAAATGTCTTTCTTCCACTTGGATGTTGAATACAGAACTCTCTCATAGCGAGTCATCTGACTATGTTTTCAATACCATAAGAAATCTTATTTGAAAATATAGAAATTGAATCTTGCAATAAAAGATTAGTTGTATTTGGTGGGTAAGGTGCATTTATTAATGGAGAAATAGGTGGATTTGTTAATGGAGAAACAGTTGTATTTGTTAATGGAAAAACAGGTGCATTTGTTAATGGAGAAACAGGTGCATTTGTTAATGGAGAAAGCAAGTCAAGTGTTAAAATGCTCAAGGTTGACATTCCATTGATCTTGATTAATTAGTGTGCAGCACATTGTTTTGAGTTATCTTTAAAAGAAAATTAGGAAAAAATGCATCATTCATTGACACTGATTGCACACTTTTAGGTATGCATTACATTTATAAAAATTTACCGGAAAAAAAAAGGCTGTTGGGTGATTTATCATTTTGGTAGTTATCAACCTAAGAACGTTTTTTTTTTTTTTTTTTTTCTAGATTTATTTATTTTATATTTATTATCTTGATAATTATGCATATTTTAGCAAGTTTTAAAATTAAGTGTGCTTATTAATTCACTTTACTTTACATCTTTTTTTACTAAAATCTTTTTGAAATAATATTGCTATAATATAAAATATCATAAATAAAAAATATCATATATATAAAATATCTTTAATATAAAATGTCATAAAAAATTACCTTGTCAATATTTTTTAAAAAATGTTGTTTTTTTGGTATAAAAAATTTAAGTAGTTTATTTTTATTTAAAATCATTTTGCTTTTTGAAATCTTTATAAAAGTAGCTAAAAACCAATTGAATTTTCTTTAAATTACAAAATTTAATAATTTGCGACAGTATAGCATCCTTAAATAAATTCGTTTTTTCACTAAGAAATATAGTGAAAACAGAAACACAAAGCTCTCTGAAAAAAAGATTTTGCAGTTAAATCCTCCTATTGAGTTATTATTGAGGGGAAATAAATATTAGGTAAAAGTTTAATAGTTGATGTCTTTATTTGCAACAATGACATGTCATTAACAACAATGACATGTCATTGCATCACATAATAGTTGTTGTCCAAATATTTATTTCCAAAAATGTCATTGAACGTTTTTCATCAATTTCAAAAGATAGCAAGTTTTAATTAAAAAAGATTTACGATTTCATTTTTACATTGCTTACAAAAGTTAGGTTAAAATAAAAAAAATTAAATTATTTTTTTATTTTTCTAGAAATATGATATAATGTCAATCATGCAGTATCAATTGTGGTCTTTTAGTAAGTATGAGAACAATTACACAGAGGCAACAAAAACTATTAGAGTGAATAAGCAGTTCTTAAATTTGACTGCTGCCCAGGATTGGAGTATAGGTACTGGAAATGATTTAAGCAATACAGACAAGCTTGATCTTATGATCATGTATGGATGTGCAGGTACTTTTCAGCTATTATTATTTTATATACTATATATAACATTTAAATAAAATGATAAAATAAGTGAAAAATTTATGAAGGGAGTGTTCTCTATAGTAAGGGTAAAATAATACATGGTTGAAAAGTAGGTAAGAAGTAAGGAGGTATAAGTGTGAGAATATGGTTGTACATATTTACAAATATACATTAGTACATAAAGCAGAAGGTATGTAGTTTAAAGATGGTACACTATCTACCATCTACAAGATGTACATAAGGGTAAAGATAAGTGCACAGAGTAAGAGTTCATTTATTTGAAACCCATATACTCATATATCTCTTTATTCCATATACTTACATATACTCTTATTTACCCATACTCCTACATACCTTTACATCCATGTATTTTTACCCATATATCCTTACTCATGTGTACCTATTTTTATCTTTTTTCTTGTGTCATTCTATGCCATTATTGCTGTATGGCCATATATTTGGTCTAAAAGTTTATCAAAATTATGACTGTTTACATAATTGTTCACTGCAAGTGTTTTTTTACATTATTTGCATTTTTTTTTTTTTTTTAACATCTTCACTTTCAACAAGGCTGCAAGCAACCACTATTAGAGTTGGAAGTTACTCGAAGAGAAAAGATGAAATTTATAGAGTAAGATAACGATTCACAGACGACTTTAAAAAATGCAAGTTATATGAAGCAGGAAAACAAGCTAAAGGAAGCAAATTCCAAAAAACTGATGTTTGAGGAAAAAAACTAGATGAATAAGAATTTTGGGGGCGTTTAGGAACAGTCACAGTAAAAAGGTGAGACTTATTTGAATGACGAGTAACCTGAGAATTAATTTTAGTAGATGGCTAGCTCTATAGAGCAGTGCACATTATAGTATTTATAAAAAAGTGAAAAAAGATAAAAATTTTGTAGATATAGAGAATAGAATCTTGATTAAGAAAGTGGTGAGCACAATAAAAAATGCAAACTTAGCAGATGCTAATTTTGCAATCAATTTGATATATGGTTTCCAAGAAAGATCAGAAGTAATAGTTAATCCTAGAAGATAAAGGTTAGGTGACTCATTAAGTATATTACCGTTCATAAATAAAAGAAGATCTAGACTATTACGATAACGATTAGCTGAAAAAATTGAGTTTTATTTGAGTTAAAGTTCACCAGCCACTGAGAGCGCCATGCTGTAGCAGAAATGAGATCCTTTTCAAATTGAAATTCCCCCTCCAAGCAATCAGAGAGTGTTGGCTTTTTATCATTGCAAGAATATATGGTAGTTTCATTAGCAAACAATCCCACCTTAGATGTGAGAATATTCAGAAGATTGTTAATGTAAATTAAAAAGAGTATAGGGCCAAGAATTGAACCTTAAGGGTTCTCTGAAGTTACAGGATATGAAGAAGAATGCTGTCCATCGAAGTCAACTTTTATACTGCAATTGGTAAGGAAGGATTCAATAATCTTAAAGATATTATCTGTTACACCATAAGAGGAGAGCTTATAAAGAAGACCAGCATGCCAAACTTTATCAAAAGCTTTAGAAATGTCTAGAGCAATAGCCTTAGCCTCTCCACATCTATCTAATGCACAATAAACCTATCAATTATTACAGTTAATATATCAGTAGTAGAACGAGAAGATGAAAATCCATATTAATTATCAGAAAGTAAGTTATTAGATTCAAGATAAGAAGACTAGTGGAACGGTAGTTAGATGAGTCAGATTGCTCTCCAGAATTTTTGAGAATAGGGATAGCAGATATGGCTTTCCAGCAGGCTGGAAAATAAGACTCTGATAAGCACTTGTTAAATAGTTTTGAAAGTATAGACAACAGCTCCGAAGAACACTTCTGCAAGACTATAACAGGTATGTTTTCTGGATCGCAAGCTGAAGAAGAGTCTAAGCAGGAAATCACTTTAGATACAGAAGCTAAATTGATACGAATGTCAAGCAATTGATAAACCTGTTTGTCAGCTATATCAGGTAGAATGCAACTAGTAGAATCTAGAAATAATATTCTTGAGAAGTCCTTAGCAAACAGCTCAGCAGATTCTTCAAATTCAAACAAATTCTTTAGGTGAGGTGACAAAATCTGAACCATACAAGAGAGGTGGAATAATAGATTTTCTCTTTTTATAGATACTGTTAAAGATTCTCCACAAGTCACAAGAGCCTATTTTTTGAGATGAAATACATAATTTTGTGACCTGAGAATAGCGGGCTTTTTCATTAGATAAAACCTTTTTACAACAGTTTCTAGCAATAGTAAACAGATATTTGTTTTCTGGCGAATTGATTTGCTGATAGATATAAAAGTAATGGTTTTGATTGGAAATAGCAGCAGTACAATGAGAGGAAAACCATGGAGAAGAGTGAGGCTTGACTTGGAATTGTCAAGAGGGAATAAAAGGTTCCATGCCAGCCTGAATCCAAGAAGTTATGTAAGAAGCACATTTGCCAGCAGGAAGAAGAAAGCTTTCTACCCAAGGGCCATCATGAAGAAAATCACAGAAACAGTAACACTCAGCTTTAAGGTACTTATAAAAAGTACGTTGATAAGGGGATTCTGATGATGAAGAAGAATGAGATAATAGTTTTAGAGAGATCAAAGTGTGATCAGAAGAACCTAAGGGTGAATGTAGAGAAACTGAGCATTGACTAGGATCAGAGACCAGACATAAGTTGAGTAGAGAAGGTAAATGATTTGGGTTGTCTGGAAAGTGAGTTAGAAAGTTGACTGTTTGAGTTAGGGATTGAGAAAAGGTAAAAGTTGTGGGCCTTAATGCTTGTAGAGTCACTGATACTAGAGCCAAGTCATTCAGTGTGATGAGCATTAGAGTCACCACCAACAACAATATTGGCTAAATGATAAAGAGAATGGGCTTGGTCAATATGATCAGAAATAATATCAAAAAGAGTGCAGTCTTGAAGGAGAGTGATATAGAACAAAGAGAAAGGCAGTAGAGTGAAGTGGTGCTAAACAAAAGCACATAAAAGAATAGATTGTGGATTTAAAACTAGTTTCCAGACAAATAGGTGAATTCTAGCAAATGTAAATGCCTTAGTTATGCAAGTGGCTATTGAAATCTTTACAAATTAAAGGAAGATAACCATCAACACTAAGATCACAAGATAAGACAGCTGAACTCAAATTCGTCTCACAAAGAGCATGTAGGTTTGGTGAACTTTGTAAGAGATAAGACTAAACAGAAGAAAAGTTATTTCAAAGACCACGAATATAAGTGAATGATAGATTTAAAGAACTTGGTGATGACAATAGTTTTTTGAGTTTTTTAGTTATTGGTATTTTAGTCATTTTTAAATTTGTTAAATAACTTGACTCAAAGCACAGATAGTATTTGGTACACTATTTAATAGTCCAAACGATTGCTTCATTACTATTAATAAACCCTAATCCATAACAAAGGACTCCAAATATGGCCTCGACAATGCACATTAAAAGTACAAACAGTGCAACATGGCACTATTAATACTTTGATATTTTTCAGCTGTTGATGGAATCAGCCTCTTTGAGAGCTACCACAGAGTTAGGGAAACCTGATTACCAGCCGGCCTCAGAACCATAAAACTGAGTTTTAGAGCTGTACCCTCATTAGGAGATAATAGAATGAGTTACCTAGTCATAAAAATAGAGATACTAGCAAAATCTATAATAATGAGTCTAGAAGATCCAACATTCGATATACTAAACTGGAAACATTGTATTTTAAATCCATCTACACTAGCCTAATAGATGAAGTAGGGGTGCAAAGCTGGTCAACTGATAGAATCTGTTCACCCCTTAAGTTATTACCCTGAATCTAGTCATCTTCAGTTATATTAAATTATTTTTTACACTTTTTATATTGTAATGATAATTAAAATGCGAACAATTTGTGTAAAATACAATTACATTACTAAAGGTAAGACACATTTTAAATTTTTTTAGATTAATTTTGAAATAAAAATAAACAGTATATATATATATATATATATATATATATATATATATATATATATATATATATATATATTTTACATATTTTAAAAAATAACCAATATCCACCTAAAATAATTGACACTGAAATTAAATTATTTGTTGATAAAAAGTTAAATCCATCTGTGATAAATAGTATTGATAACCATAATATCAGGTATTATAAGCTTCCATTTATAGGATTTTACTCAAATTTTACTAAATCTAAATTCAATAAAATCATTAAAAAATATTATAAAGATGTTATAATTAGTTTAATTTTCACTACCAACAAATTAAAAAACAGTTTATGTGTAAAAGACCACTTCCCAGTCTTCTCCGTTTGGCGAGCGCTTTCGCACTCATGCATTTTTGCGCTCGCCCACACGCCCGCCAATACTTTGGTCAGCGCTTTTTTTAGCGCTCGCCAATAATTTTCAGGCGTGTTTTTATATTGCAGCAAATCTTTTCTTTATCAAATACTTTTATGATTTACTTACGTATCTGAAAAATATTTTTTTTGCATAAGTTTTTGCTAAGTAGAACTATTAAAATTATTAGTGCAGTGTCATCTTATAGCGTTTTCCATGATGGAATTTTAGTAATTAACGTAATAAAAGATATTTTTGACATTCCTTTAAACCAATCAGAAGATTTTACTAACACGTGTAAAAAGAAGATTTTACTAATGCGTGTAAAGAAAAAGAGAACACTATAATGTATAAACACGTTTTGAAAAAGGAAAAACTAAAATGGCAGCAAAAGGAAATACAAAGATTAAGCTAAGCGTATTTAATAAGTGGGATTTCAAAGATATTTTTGGCTGGAAAATTGTTAATGAAGGCGGAATCGATTATATTAATTTCATTTGGTGTAAAATTTCTGCAAATCACTCAAGTAGATCTATGAAACCACGCAAAATAAGAGGAGCGACAAAACTTTCTTCTGATAATTTTGCAAATGGAACCAACCTTATAACTAAACATACAGCATAATTCATTTACCCTAGGCTTTAATAATCCTTAAATACATGTTAAAGTTTCTGCTTAGCAATAATTTCTTATCTTCTTTTGTAGATTCAACGCCATCTTGCAAGCAAAACACACCAGAACACGGCAGAAATTGAAAAACGAAAGCCGAAAGAATTAAAATGTACAAAATGTTCCTGCACAAACTTCTATTTCCTCTAACATAGAGAAAGCCAGTCATGATGCATATCAAAAGCTTATTAATACAGCATATAAATCGGCTGTCAATCCTACAATAAGCCTCAATTGCATTTCAATACTTGTAGAAATCCAAAAAGAAAACGGTATACCAATAATATCAGGTATGTTCGTAACTAATTTATGCTAATGAAAATTTGTATTTTTTTTTTTGTAAATTGTTATTGACGATAATATTATGTATGTATAAAGTTATTGGCAATTATAAAATTCTTTTTGTCTCAGTAATTTAATAAATAATAAAAATAAATTTGAAAGAGTTATCTCATCTAAAATGGTAATAATTCCGATCTGGAATAATTTAGGGACTAGCAATGGTCGATCTGCAAAGAAATTTATCAGTTCTACTTACTCAGCAGTTCTCGAAAAAAGCAACTTGATTTTAAATCAAAGTCATTTTTACTCAATACTATCGGATGGTTCGCAAATTTGCAAGACAGGAGTAGATAAGGAACTGTTACTGCTCAAAACTACATTGAAAGGGTATTTATTTTAAATATAACTTTTATATTTGAACAAGTCCATTTTAAAATAATGTTTAAAAGCTTTAAAAAAAATATTTTTACTTTTTAGGTCACCAATAACGATGTTTGCACATTTGATAGACTGCAACGATTATGGGGGAACAGATGCTGCTTCTTTGAAACTTGGCATCGACAGCATATTTGACGAAGACAGGCCTTTACCATGTGCCGCATTTCGTGAAAAATTGATTAGTTGCACAGCCGATGGTGCTAATGTTAACACATTCCACAAAGAAGGTCTTCACAAAAAACTTTGCAGAGATGGTGATCGCCCTTGGTTGGTACCAATACATTGCATCAACCATCTAGTAGAATTAGCAGTTAAAGATGCATTCTTTGAATCGTCTTTTAAAGATATGGATAGGTTTTATGAAAACATTTTTTCCCTATGCAAGTCTTCAGGAGTTGTAAAAAGCGAAATTACAAAAGCAGCTGAAGTGCTTAATATAAGTTATTATGTCTTTCCAAAGTTGAAAGGTACAAGGTTTATACCGCACAGTGGAACAACTATTTCCAGCCTCATAAATATGTGGCCAGCTGTTATCATGGCACTTGAAAATAATATGTCATCTAAAAAGGGTAAAAAAGAAACCAAAAATAAAATAAAGGGGATTTTCAAACAACTTAAACCTTATAGAGTGCTTTGTAAAGCTTGCGTCTTTTTAGATGTTCTTGAAAAGGTTTCTCTTCTCTCTAAAGTTTTTGAAGACGATGGCCTGCTAGCTTTTGATGTCAAACCCTTACTGGATCGAACTCTAATGGAATTAGGCGACCTTTTAGAAAACGCAGGAAAGCAGGACGAGTTGTTAGACAGTTATTTAGCTCGCTTTAAAATTGATGCAATAGAGCCAAATAACCTTATTTCTTATATCTATAAGTATGGTCATATGCTTAAATTACCCGCTAATCGTGAGCAAATAGTAGTTATTCAAGAAAATTTTACTTTTCTAGCCATGTCATCAGTAGAGGAAGCCTCCAACGAAAAAAAAAGAGTTACTTCTATATTGCTAGAAACTTCGAAGACTCTATTTGAATGTTTTAACATTCCTGTATTTGCAAACATGGTTTGGATGGACCCAAGAAACTGGATAATTAATGAAAGCCTAACTTATGGCAATGACATGATTGATTACCTGTATAATCATTTTAAAGTACCCCTTATTTATGCTGGATTCGACAAGTCAAAAGTTATAAATGAATGGAAAAGATTTAGATTTTTTGTAAAATGTCAATTTGGTAATGATATTTCCGAAGAAAAAGAAAAATGCGCTTCAAAAGTTTGGATGTATACTTTGAGATTTAAAAAAAAGAATTCTTTAATCTTTCACTTATTGCTGAGGTGGTGCTTTCAATTGCTGGTTCAAATTCTGCAGTGAAGCGCATGTTTAGCATATTGAGGCTTATACTATCTGACAAAAGATCAAAGCTCAAACATGACACAATGACAATGTTGATGTGCATTGGCTGTAATGATAAGTTATGGACAGAGATTGAGAGAGAGGCAATAAAAAAACGAGCACTAAATATATATCTTGAAACTCGTCAAAAATTAAAGATTGATAAAGATATTTCTAGTTCTATAAACCAATCGCTTTCAGTCCCAATTGATGTAGATGGTAGCGATTCGGAGAAAATGAAAACTCAGATGATGAGATCTAAAAAAAAAAATTCAACACTACTTTTTAATTAAAGTATTCTCAAAATATATAGAGGTTCTTAATTAAGAATAATATTTTTTCAAATTTAATTTTGTTTTAATAAGAAAAATAGAAAATTAATACTCTTTTATTGGAAACATTTGATGTTTTCACAATAAAAAAGATCTGTAAACTAAATTGGTAAAATTAATTACAAAGTACAAAATTTCGAGTGAAATAATGGATAGCACCTCCAAATGTGAATTGATAATGCAGACTTGCATGAGGGGCAACTTCTAATTATAAATAAATTATAATCTAATTATAATATAATATTTTTTGAAATCGCGCACGCCAGACAAATTATGACTGTCCGGCCAGCGCTTTTTCGTGCGCTGGCGGCAAATTTCAAACGGAGAAGACTGACTTCCTAAGCTGCTCAATTCCAATGTTGTTCACAAATTTTCTTGTGCTGGATGTAATGCCAGTTATATTGGAGAAACTTCCAAACACTTAACAACAAGGATTCATGAGCAACTTACAAGTGACAAACAATCTAATGTTTATAAGCATTTAATTTTATCTCTTAATTGTAAAAATCTAAGTAACTATAATTGTTTTAAAATTTTGGATACTGCTTCTAACAAAAACAAATTGAAAATTAAAGAAGTACTCCATATTAAATAGGAAAACCTATCTTTAAATAAACAAACTGTTCATTATAATATAAATTTGTCTATTTTTTTTTTTTTTTTTTTTTTTTTTGTTTTGTTTTGTTTTTTATTTACTTATAACTTTATTTTTATTTTTTTGCTATTTACAATATCATAATTTGTATTATAATTTTTATTGGTTTTTAACAATTCTATTTGTCTGTTATTATTTCTCTGTAATGTCTTCAAATTTTGATTTTATATTTATATCCAGAGTTTTAAATTGTAATTTTATCTTTTGAAAATGTAGTATGTTAACTACGAAACATGTCACGATTAAAAAATATCTTGTTTTTCTTTAAAATATGTTCACATTTATTGCTATTGTGTTGCTCAAGATATATATATATATATATATTTTTATGTATATATATATAAACATATATATATATATATATATATATATATATATATATATATATATATATATATATATATATATATATATATACATATATATATATATATATATATATATATATATATATATATATATATATATATACATACATATATATATATATATATATATATATACATATATATATATATATATATATATATATATATATATACATACATATATATATATATATATATATATATAATATATAAATATATATATTTATGTGTTTATATATATATATATATATATATATATATATATATGTATATATATATATATATATATATATATATATATATATATATATATTTATATATGTATATATATATGTACATATATATATATATATATATATATACATATATATATATATATATGTACATGTATATATATATATATATGTACAGGTATATATATATATGTATATATATACATATATATGTGTGTGTGTGTATATATATATACATATATATATATATATATATATATATATATATATATATATATATATATATATATATATCAATCTGTGCTGATGCGTTAAGAAGGTAAGAAGTTTCTGAGGCATTAGCTGCAATTAGCTTTGACACGACAGCAGCTTAAACAGTATGCTGCAGTAAGATATTTCCGCAGCTTTCAAAGTCAATATGGGTCTTAGTTCTAGCCTGAAGGTTCACTTTTCAAGCAATTTTAAGCTCACTTACATCTTATTTGTTAGGAATTGCAAAAGTGAGTGTCAGTGCAGTGATTACACATGAAATTTAATATTATAAAATAATTTTTGTAACAGAGCAGTTAGAGACCAAACAGATCAATCTTGTGACAATTACAGTGATCTTCTCTTCTTTTTTAGAGATGTTCTACTTTGTTGTATTATTTTCAGATGCCATGGAGTTATACATCATACAAGTTGAATGAATAAACTCTTTAGAGGCATAGTTTACTGCCTCAAATCCTTTAGAAGCTGGATTTGATTTAGCTTTATTAAACTTCCTTCTTAAGTATCCAAAACAAAACTGTTTTCAAGGCTTTATTAAACAAACTCTTTAATTATTTATGGTATCTGTTCCCAAAGCTAGAGAGATATTCTTTCTTCATTGTTGCAGTTTCTATGCAAAGTGTTGCCTGGTTGCCAAGGTTTGATGCAAAAAAGATGTTGAAAGATTTGTAAAAAGTTCTGAGTACCACCTGAGTACCAGCTTTCTTTTCTAAAAGAGAAACAGTTAGAAAATTTTGTAGTTCCAAGCAAAATTTTTTAACAATCTTTAATTAAATACTTAGTTTCTTAACATAGTTGCCAAAAGTAATTTTTGAACATTAACAATTATACCTAGATTTTTGCAAAGAAACTCTTACACAATCATAAAACAAAATTATATAGAAATAGAAAAGTTTGGTTTTCTTAAACCAAACCTAAAGCCTCCATAAATTTTGTATCTAGTTTAATTTAGATAAAACTTTTCACAGATCTTCTAATTACAGAAGACTTTATTCTTGACAGGACTGCATGATCTAACTACACTTTCACCACTAAAAACATGCTAGTTGAAGGCTTTATTGAGAAGTTTGATTGCAATCATTTAAAGCAGCATGTGGGTTAAATAGTTTTTAATTTAACTCTGTATTAGGTCCAACTAGCGCATTTAATTTTAACTTTGCGTAATAGTTTGGATTTCAAATGTCATCATTTAAATTGCATTATTCTGTTTTGCACAAACAATAATTAAATGGTTTTTAAGTCTTTAATGGTCTTGTTTTAAGACAAAGTTTTTACGGTATTGACAATCTTAACTCAAAGTTTCAAAACACCATAGTGTTTACTCTAAAAATTAATCTAAATTGTATTTAACAATTTGAAATAAACAATGAAAGTGAATTCAAATGCAGCAAAATAATCTATTAAGTTTAAAATACAAACAAAACAATATGAAAGCTCAAAAACGAAACAAAAAAAAACTTTTGTTTTGTTTTGTTTTTTTTTAAAGACACAGAAGGCTATTTTATCTACAATATCAAGACCTCTATATGTCCATCTACTAACAATATGAGTTAAAGTGTTGCAAAGAGTTGTAACTATGTTTTGTGATGAAGTTTTTAATTTTTTTTTATGAAATTTTTAATTAGTTTTTAATTGATGACTTTGTGATGATGATTATTATTATTATTGTAATTATTAATTGTTTGCTTTAACTCCAGTCAGTTTGATTTTAATTCACAATAAAGTCTATAAAATTTATGTCTATTTGGATGCATAAATATATAAATGTGTCTATTAACAATATGAACCAAAGTGTTGATAAGTGTAGTAAATATGTTTTGAGAAAAAGTTTTTAATTAGCTAATGATGATGTTGTGATGATGATTATTATAATTGTTATTATTGTTTGCTTCAACTCTAGTCAATTTGGTTTGAATACACAATAAAGCCTATAAAAGTTATGTCTATTTGGATACCCTCTGTAAAAGCCATAAATATGTATTTCTAAATAAAACTCTTTGGAAGTTATAACTAAAATTTTATGTACACTTTTTGAAGTAAATTTTTTAATAGTCAAATTTTTTTTTAATTTTTCTAAATTTTTAATTTTTAATTTTCTGTATTCTCCAAAAGTTACTAAAAAATATTGTATTTACTAATATGTATTTTAAAAAGTACAATAGATCTTTTTATTAACTTATTCTATTTCAATGTTTTTTTATGTTCTTTATTTTATACATTTTCTATAATAAACTTATTTTAATTTTTTGCCATTTTGTTGTTGTTGTTGTTGTTTTTAGTATCTAAATGCACAGCATCTTGTGATGGCATTTTAAAATGTTCAGGTAAAAAAGTAAATATTGAAAAATTGATTATTTTGTAAATGGAAAATAAAATTTTAAAAATAAAATCTGAACTAAATATATTTACTATAAGTATGCATTGAATGCAATTTTATTTGATTTTTGTTATTCTCAAAAAAAAAAGTTTAATTGTGTATAATAATTGAGGTATAGTTTTAAAAAAGTTACTGTTAATAACTATTAGATTATATATATATATATATATATATATATATATATATATATATATATATATATATATATATATATATATATATATATATATATATATATATATGTATATCTATATACATATATATATATATATATATATATATATATATATATATATATATATATATATATATATATATATACATATTAATATATTTATATATTAATATATTAATATATTTATATATATATATATATATATATATATATATATATATATGTATATATATATCTATCGTTATTTTGATTATGTGATAATAATCAACTCTTTTTCAATTTAAGAGTGATCAATATAAAGTGAAATAATCACAAAAGAGATCAATAAATAAATAAAAGGTTACATAAGAAAAAACAACTTTTTTATAATACTTAAAGTTTCATGCTATTTTTGGTACTCATCAGCCATATATTACTAATATCATCTCTTATCTACATCTCTCATTTACATTTCTCATCTAACCTATTATTTATATATATATATATATATATATATATATATATATATATATATATATATATATATATATATATATATATATATATATATATATATATATATATCAAGGCTTTTTTTTTTCCTAATGTTTTGTAGAATAATATCAATAAGTATTCCCAATATCATAAAAATGCAGTAAAAAATATATTCCTAGCTAACATGCGGATATATATTTATATATCCGCAGTAGTTAGCAAAAGTTTAAAAAAGCATTTTTTTTATTTATAAATTTTAACTTTTCACAAATAAGCTAAAATTTTTACCAAATGTGCTATATAATATTTTAATTCAAAATACAAATCACAAAACTTGAAAAATTTAATGGTTGATTAAAATTAACAAGATTTAGTTTCATGCAAAAATTTAGAAACAACTGAATTTTGATTAATATTTCAAAAATGCTGAAATTTTTACTAAAGCTTACTAAATTTTTTTTTTAAATTAAAATAGTTTCTATAAGAGAACTAGTATTTGGTAGCATATTGGTAGCATTTGGTAGCATATCTATTTTCTTAAAAATACCACCACAGCAATGAAGCATTGAATCAACTAAATTTCTTTTTTTAATTCTAATTCACTCCCAAGTAGGCTGCAAGGAACCACTATTAAGTTGGGAGTTACTAGCAAACAAGAATAGAGTTATAGAGCAAGGAAATGGTCGACAAAAGACTTAAAAAGTTGAAGGTTGTATGAGTCAGGAAAACATGAAAATGAGAGAGAGTTCCAAAGGGTTAAAGTGCAGGGGAAAAAACTAGGTCAGTAATGAAAAGTAATCCAAGAAGACGTAAAAAAGAAGACTCAGTGAGAGGGTTGCCATTCATTAATATAGGAATGTCAACAGTACTGCGATAGTTGCAATTAATTGCAATTGCAATAAATAGCTGAGTTTTGTTGGAGTTAAAATTTACAAGTCACTGAGCACCTGTTACAGAAGTGAGATTAATGAGAACATCTTATACAAACTTTTTTAATTAGAGCAAATAAATGGTTTTTGTTGTTTGATTTTCTAACAATTAATTCCTGGTTGATGTACTTCCGAATATGCTCAATAGGATTGAGACTTTGGCTCTTGAAGGTCATTCAATAACTTAATTTATTTTTAAGTTAAAATACAACATGATATAATATGGTGCAATGCTTCATTATTTTGTTGCAGGCCTTGTTATGAGACTTTGTTGGGTAACAGAAAAGCATAATGCATTTAAACGTAACTCAACAAAGCTTACATATTTACATCATTAGAAGTTAAATTGCGTCATTAGCACATTATCACATTGTTATTAACTTTAATTTTAAACCACATAAAAAATTTTTTAAACATTATAGCTATAACAAATATTACTTATAAAATCTAAAGTAGGTTTTTCTTAAACAAAAACGCTTCTTATTTCTTATTTGAAAAAATGAAGTTTTTTGGTAGCTTTAAGACATTGTAATCTATGATGGAGAGACCTTTCAAGTATGAATTATTAGTTTTTTAGTAAAAAGAAAAAAAATATTAAGTAAAAAAGATGTAAAGATAAATTACATTCATTCAAAATTAAATTAAATCTTAAAATCATATTTAATTTGAAGTTTTTTAATTAAAAAACTTTTAAACTTAAAATCTAAACTTTAAATTTCTTGAAAAGTTTCTTTTTAAGCTTTGTTTTTTTTTGTTTTTGTTTTTTTTTATCAAAAAAATAAACTATTTCACAATTTCAGTGAAAATGTTTTTTACAATAATTAATTACGCCTTTATGTTTTCTAAATAAATGCCACTTAAACTATATCAAAAGACAATTTAACTATTCCAATTAATAGGAGTTTTGGCATAACGTAAATGGTGTAACAGAAATGGCTTAGCGTATAAGTAAAATTGCCATTTCAGGAAAAAAAAATGCAGCGTAATGCTTCTTAACGAGGCCTGTTTTTGTAAGATCCATCTACAAGTCATTTTATATTTTAAATTCATTAAATTGGTCCATAATATATTCTATATAATGAATGGAACACACATCGTCACAACTAAAACACCCCCAAACCATAACATTTCCTTCTCCATGTTTAACAGTAGGTAAATGATATTTTGGAATGAGTCTGTCTCGTATTGGATGTCTGACAAAACTTATTCCATCACTACTAAATAGAATAAATTTTAATTTGAAAAGTACTTTAGTCAGTCATTTAGCTAGTCATTAACTGTCTAACTAAGACGATCATTTGGGATATTTATTTATTTATTGATCATTTGGGATATATTTTTATTCTAGCTTTCAAATTTACTTGCTTATTTTGCGGATTTTTTAACTGGATCATAGCCATACATATTATTTTGGTGTATCAACACAACAGTTTGTGTCATGAAACTGATGCTTAATTGAATTATGTTTGACAGCAGTCTAGTAAGGAATATTCTTGAAATACCATACTAATAATCTATCACCCTTTTCAGTTGTATCTTTAGTTCCTCCAGAGCAAGGCTTATTTTCAATAGCTTTACACTGACAAAATCTTTCCAAAATGTGACTTATTTCTGGTTTAGAAACATAAATTTCAGAAATCTTTTTTGCCCTCAGCTTTTATAATTTCTTTATTTTATTTGAAACTTCCTTAGCCATTCCTTTTAAAATATCACTAAGTGGTTGAATTTTATAATTTTAAAAATATTTTGGCATTTAGTTATACTTCATTGTTTTTGATCTTCAAGTAAGTGAATTACACAAATAATTTGGCCTTTAACTTTTCTTTTTGTTTACAAAAACTTAATTTAATTGTGTAAATAAAAGTTTTTGTAACTTAATTTAGATAGTACTGTTTCTGCATTTTTGAATGGAATCTTTTACAAAAACATAATTAAATAATCCTTAAATTTTACAATTTTTGTGGTTTGTTATTTGAACTGAATAAAATTGAATAAAGCACATTTGGTAAAAATTTTAGCTTATTTAAAAATGTATGCGAAAAGTTATGTGTTAAAAATGTGGTGTATAAAACGTGCTTGTGGACTCCCAATTAGTCATGTTCGTGTAAGATTTGGTCAATAAGTTTATATTTATGTCATCCTTGTGAAAACTTCAGCCCTGTTTGTTTTTGTATTCATTTTGTGGAAGAATGATTTTGTCAAAGGCAAATTTTCTGATCTTTTTATTTTTTATTGTACTCGTAACTTTCTTCTTTTAGTTGGTCAAAACTTTTATGGATAAAATGATGACTGATAATCTTCCTCTGTCTCCCAATAATAAGATAATCTTCTTTTGTCATCTTTCATTTTCTTTAATCTTCATTTTGACACATCCTTGATGAAAAAACTACAAGGAATGATATCAAAAAATCTTTTTTTGTTACTTGTTGCAAAGTGTTCTAACTGATTCTTCTGAAGTGTTGTCTTGTCCAAAGTATTTCACTTGACTGTATGCTTCAACAGTCTTCATAGCTTGGGTCATTTTGTTTTTTATTTCATTTAAGACTTCCCCATCAGAATGCTACAAGTTTCTTGTGAATTTCTTAAAAGCAGAGATTTTGACTTTTGCTATGATCAATATCTTTCAACAATTCCTGATTTTTACATGGAGAGCAGTTGACAAATAAACTCTAACATGCTATTGTACAGTAACTTTGACATGCTATTGTACAGTAAACAAGGAAATGTACAGAAGCCCTATTCTTCTTTGTTAAATTTTGCTCTGAGCAGCCATATAAAATATGGCTGTTCAGAGAGAATGAATACATAGTTTTAGCTATCTATTGCACTCTGTCTATGCCACCTGGAACCTTGAACAAAATCCCCTTTAAGAAAACTGATCCAAGAAACACAATTTTCAACTCAAGCAACTCTCCATAGACATCATGAGGTTGAAACTAATTCTCACAAAATCCAATGATGACATTATATGTTGACAATGATGACATCTTTGATGTTGAGAACTACAAGTGCTGCTTATTTGTTAGAATGAATGGTTTAAAATCTTCTAAAGGCTTCTCCAATTTTTCTAGAATCATTTAAATTACAAAATTTCAGGACCACTTTATGGACCAATAGATTGAGTCACTACAGCAAGAATGTGATGCTTGCAGGCCAGCCATAATATATCTTAATCTATTTTTTGTTCAAGGATGATGTATACATCATTTTGTAATTGGATATTGACTGGTGTGTTAAAATACAAACATTTAGCTCAGTCATAGATTTTCCATACCAAGCAGGCTTCATATAATGTAGTTGGAAATTGTGTTTCTGCTTGCAGTTTTAGTATGTCAAGAAGTTGTAGAACTCCTGTACCAGGCACAAAGATTAGCATTTATAAAATATTAAGTAAAAAAAATTTACAAATAATCTGTTCTAACAATATCTTTTTTTCATCTCTTTTCAATCAGAAGAATATTGGTTAACACATTTTTATAAATGAATATATAGAATGCAATGGCGCTTTTTCTAATTGTGGTTTCAAGGTGGCAATTAGTATATGAAAATTAGTTTAAATTAGTGTATAAATTACCTTGTTTATAATGAAAATCAAAAGGAATTTTGTATTCATGATACAAAGTGGCAACCCTACTAGGACACTAGAATGTACTTTACAAGTTATTGACTGATCTAAGGAAACATAATCACATAATTAAAATGCCTGCAAAGCAATATAAAGATTCAATTTCTACACTCTCAAGAAAATTGGAACATTTTTAAAAGTTAAGCAACTCAGTTTTGAAGTGTGTATGTCATTAAACAACAGCAATATACACTCAATCAATCAATAAATTCTGAATTACATCATCTTACAATTCAAAGATCTTTACAAATAGTATAATTACTCGTGATGCGTAAACACCTAATAATAATAATGATAATAATAAATAATAACAACTCTAAAAATCATAACATTAACAATAATAATAATTTTAATAATAAAAATAGTATTAACAACAATAAAAATAATCATATTAATAAAAATACTGATATTAATAATAATAATGATAATAATAATAACAATAATATATTTAAATATATCTATATCAATAATATATTTAAATATATTTATATGCACATTCAAATAGACATCCATACATAAATTTATATATATGGATATATATGCATACATATACAGGCATACATACATACATCGATGCTTACTGGTCTGGGCTATCAAAGCAAAATTGCCGAAGACTATCAACTTTATTCCTTCATAAAAAATAAAAACTTGGATCAAATACACCAGTTTTACAGAAAATTAAATGTAATTATAAACTTTTTTAAAATTTAAAAAAATTGAAACAAGAAATCAACAAACAAAAAAAGGCTTACCTTTTTTGATTTACCTTGTTGGATTCAAAGGACAAACTATTCATCCAACTATTATTGTGAATGTTGGTAAAAATGAAGTGAGAGCATGTACACGAAAGCTGGTAGTTCGTATACATCATCTACACTAATCAAGTCAGTTTTGATAGACCATCAAAATCTCACACTGTTCTTCACAATTCAACATTCAATAGATGATTCTAAAAGCCCTAATATAAAACTTTACAAGTTAGAAACCTCTTACTTACAGTGCTACAAAATCCAATGATATCCATTCTAAAATTTTTTGTATTTAAAAAATCATTCGTTTTTTGTTACTCATAATTACCAGTTAATTGAAATTTTATGTCGGTTTTTGTATCAAATACCTTAATTGTAATGAAAATATAACGAAGCGTTCTAGTTAATTTATCTAAATTGACTTCAACAAAAGAAAATTTGCATTCACGACAGGTTATTTTTTAACTAACTTTCGCCATGCCCAGTATCACAGCTAATTTTTTCATTTAATATCACTTTTTTAACTCATTTTAGATTTTTGGAACTTGATGGCTCTCCTCCAACAGCACCAAGGTTATCATTGTCATTCTGATCTAAGTTCTCCAAAACTTCTACTTTGTCTTTTGTTCATTGTTTAATCCATCTTTCAACAACAATCTTTTTCACACGGAGTCTTATGAAATTCTCTGTTTTCTTGAATTGTAATTATTTCCATAGCATATCAAATCTTTTAAGGATAATTTCTAACTTTTTTCAAAAGGTTATCTTTAAAAGATAACCTTCTAAAGAAGTTAATCTCTATAAGATTAGGCCACGATAACCTCTATAGAAGACCTTTAAATTTTATCTTTTTATTTTAGTTTCAGATAATTTTGCATTATGATTTTTTTTGGCTTTTTTTTTTCAGTTTTTTATTTTATTTTATTTTTTATTTTTTATTTTTATTTAACCTGATTAGAACGCAAATTTGTGTCCAGATTTCTATAACATCTATTAAAGTTGAGCTACAAACATACCAGATTTTCTGTTTTTCACGCGTAGGGTCATTTCGGATAAAGCGAGCCAATAAAACTAAAATCAGTGTGTATTAATAACTATGTGAGATATCTTAATACTTCTTGTACTAGAAAACTCTATAACAGATACCTAAACTATGATATAATGTAAAGTGAGCCACACTAATATAAAGTGAGCCAAGTAAACTATATATGATACATAGGAAAGGCTCGCTTTATATTAACAAATTTATAAAGTGAGCCACCATTATTGGTAAAGCGAGCCAATAGCTTATATGATTATTCTAAAGTGAGCCATTTAGCTTTTATTTCAGACAAAAATTTACAAAATTGGAAGTATTAATATAAATAATATTTACTATATTAATATTAACTTTATTACCTACGATATAGTAAACTGGTATTAAAAATTTGCAAACATTAACCTCAAATGCATACAATGCAAAAAATTTAAAGAACAAAAGCAATATAAAAATGTCAGCGACTAGTCTAATAAAAATAATACTGCTAAAGCTGCAGATAAATGATGCAGTACAAAATGCAAAATATCAAGTCTTAACTAGAGTTAATTTACTTAGTTGTTGTTTGAACACAATCAGCATTAGTTGTCCACGCACGGTTATTTCGATACAGCTCTCATGTAACCAATCACGTCACGCGTCACACTCAACCCATTCATCATCAATGAGAGGATCAGTTGCTTCACCATATGCAAACCCACAATATTTGCAAATGTCCTCTTCTTTTTGTTTCTTTTCTTTTTTGGATTCTTTCTTTTTCTTTATAACCTTCTGTTTAACAGTTTTCTTCTGTTTCTTTTCTTTGCTGGTCTCTTTCTCTTTAGCTGCTTTTTTTGTTATTGGTTTGGTTCTTTCTTGAATAAATGCTACATTTTCTTCTGATGTCAATTCATAAGATGTTGGTTTCTTACGTGGCCGACTGCTTTGTGGTCGATCTCTGTGTGGCACTGGCATCAAGTTTTCGAAAGACACATCGAGGTCTGCTTGTTCAATTGACACAATTGCATTTTCATCAGTGGTAGGTAAACAAGTACTACCAGCAATATCAGTATTGACATGTTGCTCATGCTGCTTATCTAGGCGAGTATTAGAATTAGATGCATTAATATTATCTTTATTAGCTGTATCAACAAGTTTAGCACTAGAACTATTTGAAATATCTGGCAATTGCATTTCATTCAGATTAATTATGTCAACGGATTCGGTCACAGAAATCAACTGCAAATTCATAGCTGCATTAGGTACAGGTGGCTGTTCAATACTCGATCGCAGTGGCAAACAAGAATTTTCAATATTTGACAACATATTGGGCTGAGAATTCGAGGCTGTTGAATCTAATTTTCTTTCTGTAATGGTGCTTGGTGCAAAAGCCTCTTCAGGAATAGCTTTGGCATTAAATGGAAACAAGCCAGTAGCACAAAAGCCAGCCTGAGCCAGCTCAACAGTCATCGATGCTTGCCAAGTTGGTGTAAACAAGCTAAAAAATTCCTTTTTTTCCAGTTTACGGCCAGCATTCTTTCGTGTAAACAATCTCATGTCCTCATTGTCCTCATTCCACTTTCTCTTAAATGAACCAAAAGGCACACAATCCAGCGGTTGCAGCCAATGAATAGTATGGCTTGGTAATGCAAATACATGAATATTGTTTGCTTTTATTAGGTTTAAAAATTCAAGGTTAAACACACGTGAATAGTGATTGTCCATAATTAAAAGATGAGGTCGACCGTTTAATAGTCCTAATCGTTGTATATTGTTGACAAATAACTGTCCAAATTCCACAAACAAGTTTTTATTTATCCAGCCACTATCACTTGCTTTTACAATAGCACCAAAAGGAGCACCATCTTTCCAGCCTTTGTCAACAGTTTTTCCTTTATGAATGATCATAGGTGGTATAATATCGCAAAATGCATTTAATGCTGCCAAGACAGTAGATGTCTCCCCTCTTTCTAATGCAGTAAGATTATAAGCAGGTTCACCAACAATCGCCACAGCTTCTTCTGCCTTGTGAATATTCATCACACCTGTCTCTTCCACATTCCAAATGTGCCTAGGACTGTCTTTTATATCCAGTCTTTGCACTAAGTCTTCATACAAATCAAACCATTTCATAACCTGAGTTTTGTTCATACCCATTGCTCTTGCTGCAGACAGATTCTCTGCCTTTTTTGTGCTTATATCAGGAAATCTGTTCAAAAATCCCTGAAACCAGTAATAACCGGCAATTTTTTTTTGATTCTGAAAATCCTTTTATTCCTTTAGCATCAGAATAAGCATATGTAATTTCTCAAATATCTTTGCGCGACAAAGGAAACCCTGCTCGTGCCATTTTTCTTACAGTCTCTGCAAATTCTTCTTCACTTTGTTGTGAAAGAATTGTGGGTCTCCCAGAAGCACTTTCCACTTTGCTCACTTTTCCTTACAATCTCCTCCTCAAAGTTTCATATGGCACATTCCACGCTCTCGCTATCAGCCGTATTGACAACCGTTCAGTTGAAGGTTTTTCTTCTTGTTTTCTGTATTCTTCCATAGCACCAGCCATATTTCCTTTTTGCCATAAATTTAGTTTTGTTCCTGCATGACTTTGAGGCCTCGGCAGTTTTTTTGGACTTCGATGTTGTCCTCGAATTGCCGGTACCTGCTCGGACAATTTTTGTTTTCCTTGAGATTTTTGGCTTCTTCGGGCCGTGATCGGTTGATAACGTACCATTCTTTAAAAATATCATAAAAAATTCCAATAAATTAACAATTCATGTGGGTCAAAAAGCAAAAAAATTTATAACATTTTTTACATTTATTTATTATTGCAATTTTTGGAAAAGTGAGCCAATGGCTCGGTTTACCTGAATGCCCTTGGCTCGGTTTATCTAACAGTTATGCAAAACCGAGCCAGGTTGAAAATTCGATTAAAAAACTTTATCATCGCTCAAATACATATCAACACTGTATTTTTTGAAATAGTTTCTCATATTACTAATATTACAATCATATTTACTATAAATAGTGTCAAATATGAAATACTCACTTTTCTTAATTGAAGCTAAACAAAATATAAGGTCTTAAAGTGAAAAATTATATCACCGCGAAAATAATTGCTTAGCAACTGTTTTTAAAATATTCATTATACTTTAAAATGAATAACTAATATTAAATAAATTGTTATAAATCGAAAGCATAATTTGATTTCGTAAAATTGCAATATTTAGGCGACCGGCTCGCTTTATCCGATGGCTCGCTTTATCCGAAATGACCCTACTTTTGATTAACGATTATAAAATTTTTAAATTACTTTCATTGCTGAAAAAATTTAGGCTCCAATCTTCAATAGATAAGGTTAGTCTCTCCAATACCATTTTCTCCTTGCAGTGTAGTATGTGACTCTGGAAAATGGCATACGTTGAGCAATGTAAAAACCTACTTCTTGATTTTTCAATATCTTTCTAACAGTCTCTTTGCTCACACTATAGCCATTTTTCATAATGTTTTTCCAAGTATTTCTCGCTTATAAAGTGCTCTGCCACTACATACACAAATATATATACTTTATATATTTATATATAAATTTATGTATATATTTTTGTGTATTATTAAAAACTACAACGATAACCTTAAAAACAACTACTACTCAACCTGCAACAACAACTTCAAAACCTGACAATGATAACTCCAAAATGTATGTATATATATATATATGTGTGTATATATATATGTATATATATATATATATATAAATATAGATATATATGTATATATATATATATACATATATATATATATAAAGAAAATAACAAGTATGCTACATTTACAAGCTACGATTACAAAAAATGGAACAAAAATTAAAACATAAATTAAAACATATTAAACTCATTTGACTACAAAAATATTTTTAAATCAAAATATAAAAGGTAAATACAAGAAAAAATACAAGGAAAGAACAGGCCTTGAAAGAGGGCAGCAGCTATTCATAATTTATCTTTCTCTTCATCGTCAGGCATCAATCTCATAATTGTTAGCGGTTGATTGTCCATGATGTGGAAGACTGCTATAGAAATCTTGTGCCTCCTGTGGGCAAAAACGCTTTAATTTCTGCAGGTCTTTGAACTTAGTGGCTGAAATAAGCAGAGATAACCTGTTGGATGGTTGAAGGGCTGCCTGTAAAGTTCTTTTTTTACCAACAGGCTTTGACATGACAGCTGTGGTAAATAATCCATTCCAGCTTTCACTAAACTGCATCAGACGAGGGTGGTCTTGTGAGAAGATCAATTCACGCAGAGGTTGTGTCTTGACTGGACAAGATGCTAAATAGAAGTTGGAAATGTGATTTTCCACATTCAGTAGCGTAGTGTTGGTTACTGTGACAACCTTGAAAGGAGATGGGTTTCTTCTTGTTTTCCTGAAATGTTGGTGCCATTCCCTTGGTGTGTTCACTGGTAGTTTTTGATTGATGACAGCCATGTCCCTGTCACACTCCATGAAGGAATGTCCGCGAATAGGAAAGGTTAGTTTCACATTGGTGAAACGTCTTTTGTGGTGAACCATGAAATGCAGAAATCGTATGATGGTCCAGTTTTTGTTTTGACCAGGGCACGAATCACAGAACAATTCCAGCTTTGTAACTTCAGCAGGCAGCAGCTCTGTGAAAAAATAAAGTAGCATAGAAGCCACGTCATTAAAGCCTTTTCTCCCCACAGTTTCATCGTAGGAGAAAAGGTTGACGTCACCACTCCCTAAATTGTGTACATTAAAAGTATGCGTTGATAATTGTAGCGTGTAGTAAACATCATTCGTTGTTATATTAGGCGTTGGTAGATTTTTCCAGAAATCAAACGCAACTGCAGCAAAATCTGGAAGTATCTGGGCTTTCCGCAATGCTGTAGTTTTTCGGTCATAAAAAACTTGACCCTTCCTCAAATGTAGCTAATTTTCTGTTGTCAGTCGCCTCAACTGGGTATCCACGCAAGTATCCTTGCGTGGATACCCAAATCCAATGTTGAACTTATCAACAAAGATGCGTCTGTTTGTAACAGAAAAAATACAATATTAACTTTGTTGTTTATTTTGTTTGTTAAGTTAAGAGTTTCACACCCACCAAACACAATAAGGTCATAACTGAGGCAGAACAGGTGGCTGAGCAATAAAGAAAGAGCAGAGAACCTAGCTTAAGTTAGGATAAGACATAATTTTATATTATTTTTTAACGAGCCACAAAATAAAAAGTTGACAAAATATAAAAAATTCATTC
>NC_088926.1:2170000-2375000 GCF_038396675.1 Hydra vulgaris | reverse complement strand
AGAATACTACTTTAATCCTCTAAATACAGCAACATCTAGTGGTTGTCAGAGATGAGTTGCATTTGGGGGCATTGTTATAAACTTGATGTTATGTTGAATTGTGGCTTCAATAACATTAGGAGAAAAATGTGAACCAAGATTATCCCCAATCAACAATGTTGTTCCGGTATTTGAAATAGCAACAGGTAAGTATATTTCCATAAACCATCTAGTAAATGTTCTACTGTCCAACTACCCATTAGAAGTGATGTCATAAAAAGTTCCAGGTGGTCCACCTTGAGTCCAACCCTGGTTAAGTTTTTGTTTTATTAACAACCATGGGCGTCAAAAACTCTCCAACAGCATTGCCAGAAAACATTAAACTGGTCGACTGCTTTGAATATTCTTGTTTTTTCAACACGGTTCCCATGGCCACGACGAACAATAACGGATTTGGACCCTGGATTGTCTGTTATATTGGTCTCATCATAGTTGTAAATATTTTCTGGAGGTATATCCTTAGAGGTATAACTCTAGTTACAAATTATCAAAATATTTGTTAAGGGTTTCTTCGCTTACCAGGGCTCTACTATTTTCATGAAAGACTGAATCCAATCTACCCCAGGCATAATATTTTTAAGTCGAGCGTCATTTATCTTCACTTTATCACAATAAGATTTGACTAAAAGTCTTATGTCCAACAAAGCAAATGGTTATCTCCATTCAGTAACATAGTTCCTAAAATTAACAAAGAAAAGCTTAATTTCGTATTTAAAAAAATATTATTTTAAAATATGCTTTTAATCGGATAAAGGCAAGCAATACCTTAAAATATTATTTTATTAAAACATTATGTACCTGAACGTGATGCAAGCCAACTTTAATGATGTTTAGATGTGGGGTTCATAATATATTCCTTGATAAGTGAGTTTATTGTCCAAACCACGTAACTTGCAATGTTTACATCCGTTGGAGAAAAGGCGGGAAAAGATCGTTTTGAGGGCAGCCAAAAATTATCTTCCACGCATTATATTTAAGGCAAGTGAGTAAAAAAGTCTCAATTTTTAGATATGTTTTATGTGCTACTTCACCATTTAGTAAAACTAGTACTGGTGTTCAACTTTACCTCGCTGTTCATAGTCACCCCCGATCACAGTACCAAAAATAGCCATTCAATATATACACTCCACCCGCAAAAAATAAGAGAATTTTAGCAAATTCTGTTAGAATGATGTTTTGCGTTTGCTGACCACCACTTGTCTAATTTAAGCGAACAGTTACGTGTAAAAACCAAAATCAGTTACAATCGGACTTTACTTTTCCGCACCTTTATTTGTGTGCATATTTTCAATTGGTTTAGTCGTTTTCATTTATAGATCGTATTTTGACAAAGTGGAGATAAATCATCGCCGGTGCAACTAGACACCGGTGATGGGCCATCGGTATCAAGCAGCCTTTCAATGAGAAGGATTAACCTTTCACTGACCTAATATTTCTTGAAAAAGAAATTGATTTGTGTTATATATTATCATCTTTTTTAGGGCATTTAAAAAAATTTTTTGTTTTGTAGTTTTTTAATTAATTCTAGTAAATTAGTTTTGGAACGAACATCAATAACAAAAACAACCGTATAATTGTCTTAAGTAAGACCATGCTTTAAGTTCAGATTGTAATGAAGACATTATTTTTAATAAGTTTGGATTAATTTGTACTTTGTTAATGTATATCAATTCCTGAAATTACCTTGGAAATACAAAATTTACATAAGCTGGTTTTTGTAATCTTTTTAAACAGTTTGAAGAGTTTTTTAAATAAGTATAGTGCAAACAATTTGATGTTACAGTCAACAAATAATGCGTGTTGTGACACAACCTAGTATAAAACTTTACAAAGACACGAAAAGTGTAGTTAAACATATGCACTTTAATAAAGCAGATTATAACCCTCAACAAAAAAAAGTGTCATCGAATGTTTTATTTTATTTTTTTATTTTTTTTGCCGTATAATACTATTTACAATGAGAAAAATTGTTTACATATATGATAAATGGCCGGAGCAGGAAGAAGACATTACTTACTGCCTTATCGCCGAGCCCTGTTTACATTAAATCCGTCACTACAATTTAAAAAACTTAAAACATAAAAATAGGTAAAATAAAAATATTTCCACAAAGATATTACAAACTATATAATAAGATATTAAAATAGCATAAGTTTGCAATAATTGCATATTTTAATAGGAAATAAAAGTCAGGAAATCAAAACAAAAATAGGTGATGACTTTTTCAAAACAAAAATAGGTGAAGACCTTTTCAGTTTACTTATTTTATCTCATGATCTAATTTTAAAAGAAATATTTTAAATCAAAGTTTTTTCCTAATAAGAAACGTTTACATACTATTTTGAATTGTTCTAAAGAGACGTTTTTAAGAATGTTATTTTTAATAATTTTTTGAAAAAATTCGTTCCATAGAAATGGTCCACGATATTGAATTTGGAATGAACTGAGTTTTAAATAGAATCTTGGAACTACAAAATTATCATTTGAAAAATTTGTGGAGTATTTATGAAAAAATTTTAGTAAAGTAAGAGTGAAATATATTAGGAGACAAACCATGTTTTGATTTAAACATGAATAGCATAACTTGGTATATATCAAGTTTAAAAACATTGAGTGCATTAAGTTCAATTAAGAGAGACTCTCCATGAGCAGTTCTCTTAACGGCAAAAATAATTATGCATGCAAGTTTTTGTTTACCATAGATCTTTTTAAGCTTTTCATAGTTGCTACTTCCCGATGCAATATTGCAATAGGATAGATAACTATGTATAAATCAAAAATATATTGTTTTTAAAGACTCGATATTAAGAAATGGTTTAACTCTATATAGAACAGAAATATTTTTGGAAATTTTAATTTCAATAGATTTAATATGAGATTTCCATGATATATTTCCATCTAATATTATTCCCAGGAAGTTAACATTTGATTCTCTTTTAATAACTGAATTATTCATAAAGAGATTGGGTAATTTTAAAGGGAGGTGATTACTCTTACTAGGTTTATAAAACAACACAAATTTAGTTTTCTGTACATTTAATGAAAGTTTATTACAAGTAATCCAATTATTAAATTTAATAGTTCTTCATTAAATATTTTAAAAAGATCTTTTATATTTTTATTTGAGTAAAAAAGATTAGAATCGTCAGCAAACAAAATAAAATTTATATTTAGCATCCAAAATAAGTTTTGAAAGCTAAATATAAATCGCTAATGTACAGCAAAAATAATAGTGGTCCAAAGATGGATCCCTGGCAATTACCACAAGTTATAATTTTGTTTTCTGTTTCATTTTCTTTATACACTTTGTATTGTTTTCTGTTTGACAAGCAATTTTTCAACTAGAGTAGGTTATTGTTTAATACACCATAGAGTTCTAGTTTCTTTTATAAGTATGTCATGGTCAACTGTGTCAAATGCTTTTGACAGATCAATAAAAACTCCTAGTGTATAACAATCATTATTGAACCCATTGGATATATAATTTATTAATTCGATTACTGCATGATCCTTTGAATGACTCTTTTTGAATTCAAATTGTTTATTATACAGTATTTTGTTTTTGGTTAGATAGCTATTAAGTCTATCATACATAATACGTTCTAATAATTTTGAGAAACATGGTAAGACAGAAATAGGTCTAAAATTTGACATAATTGAGTCATCGCCAGTTTTAAAAATAGGTGATATTTTAGCAATTTTTAATTTCTCCGATACAATACCGGATTTTATTAAAAGATTAAAAATATGAAACAGAGATGGTTCAATGATATCGAATATTGCTTTATCTAAGTTTTCGCTAATTTGATCAATGCCAACAGATTTATAATTTTTCAGACTAATGAATGCATTACGCACCTCACTTATATTTAAATTAACTTCTTTCATAGATATATTGGTTGGTTTTATATAGGATTCAAATTTTGTGGTGCTTTTTGGAATTTTATCAGCTAACTTTAGACCAACTTCAAGGAAATAGTTGTTGAGCTTTTCAACTATGGTTTCTTTATTACTGATCATTTTCCCATCAATTAAGAGCTTTTGTGGCAAACTATTGTTCGCACATTTATTTTAATTATCTGCTTAATCACAAGTTTTTTGTGTGTTTTTTGTTTTTTTTCTAACATCTTAGCATAATAAACTTTTTTTGAATGTTTCTTTGTTTTTTCAAACAAGTTTTTATAATTTTTGTAATTTATTTCATTTTTATATGATTTATGTTTTAAATATTTTTCATAAAGTTTTTGTTTCCTCTTAGATGATTTAAGTAAACCTTTGATCATCCAAGGGTTGAAAAGTGAGTTAAAATTTATAACTATTTTTTTAATTGCAAATGCCAGTTCATAGTATTTACAAAATTCATAGTATTTACAAAACTGCGCCAAAAAAAGTTCATACGCCTTATTTGCATATTGTGATTGTAATATAAGATTCCAATCAATTTTTCTGACAAGAGATTTCGAAAGTACAAGTAGGAGTTTTCATTGATCCGTCGCGTTTGGATTGTAGATTTTGAGGCAGAATGATTATCAGTTATATTATTTGTATGGTGTTTGAATGTTTGGTACCTCGCCCGTGCGCCTAGCCAAATATTCGATAAAAAAAAAACTTTTTTTTTTATTTCAAATTATTTTAAAGTTATTATACTAAATTTGAGTATTTGAATTTGGAGGTAAGCAATTTTAATTCTATTATACCATTTTTTGAAACTATCTCTTTGCGATAGAAACCGTATGTTTTGGAACGTTAACTTCCTGAAAGGAAGTTAACGTTCCAAAACATACTTTTATAAATAACAATAGGTTACTGTCACTTATAAAGTAATGACCATTAAATAGGACAACAGGTGGCTGTTTTATTCTTTATTTTTTTAGTTGCAGTCTAACATTTAGTGAGCACTTAGAAGTGTATTTTGATCTTGGCTGCCACTGTCATTTGTGAAGATTAGGAGACTTGGAATTGGTTTACCTGCTTCTTTTGAAGCTATGTGGGAACTGATCCCTTTTCATGTAAATATGCTATATCTCCTATAAAGAAAAAAAAGGACGTAGAGCTTTGCATCTCTAATTTTTCTTATAATTTTTTAATAACTTTTGGAGTACCTTCAACTCCATACTTTACAAGCTAGAGGTTTCATCATAGTTGTAAACCCTAATGGTATCAATACCTCTCTGCAATAAACCTGTTTCTGATTGAACTGCTTCAATGAAAACCTTACTTTTTAAAAACTCTTTAACTAGTTTGTTAATATATAACAGATCTATTTATTTCATATGTAACAGATCTATTTATTTCATATATAACAGATCTATAATATTTACAACGAGCATAATAAGTATAATGTTTTGCGCAGACATAACTTTTAATCAAATGTTTAATCAAAAAAGTTTACACTTTTAAAATGTAAGTAACTTAAACTAAAATTTTATCAACATAAAATTCGCTATTCAATCATATATAAACTATAGTTTTTTTAAAGCTATCAAATTTGACCAAACTTTCCGCCAAATTGTCCTTAAAATGCAGTTTCCAAGGCGCAATCAAAGAGCCAATTTTTTTACCTCAATCTAGACTCTGTTTCCAACTCATGTCCCGAATTTCAGCTTTGTTCTACTTTTACCGGGTTCGAGGATATTTTCTAATTCTCTCCGACTATTATCAGAACATGCATCAGAAAAACTCATTTTAATATTATTTGATGTCCGTCTGGTCACCCTGAAATGTTCAAGATATTTCATAAAACCCATAGTTAAATAATATGACTATGATCGCATAATTACATTTTAAATGCATAATTACACTTTAAATGCAGATATTTTTTTTTTTACTTTTTTTGTATCAAACTCATCTGGTTTATAGAATTCATTGTAGAGGCATTTTGCATCTAAATTTTTTTTATAAAGTGGTATTTGTTATTTAGTCTTTGTTAGAGTTATTTAAGTTAGAAGATATGAGATAATAAATCGGTTTTAGAGGAACGTATTTTTTTTTATCATTAAGCAAAAATAAAATGAAAAAATTCAAAAAATATATATAAATGCTTACTTAAGTTTTCTTCTCAACAGCTTTACTCTCAACTGGCATTTCTCTGACGACTAAGCGGTTGTAGATCACTTTCCGTTACTTCCATGTATTTTAGCTCAATCAAAAAGTTCTCTGGATATTCATGTAGCTTCACAGCCGAAATCTTTGTTATTAAAAATATTTTTTCCATTCAATTTGAAAGCGTTTGCCAGAACAGTCTCTTTTCCTTGCCAGCTTGCCAGTTAAGTACTTTGCAAACATTTGTTCTTGTTTTATTGTCTTCCCGATTCAATGATCACTTTCTATTGTAGTACGTTCATTTATTTTGAGGTCCTCAATAATAAAAACTTTAATTTCTATTAATAGATATTTATTTGTTTTGTTTGCTTCTTCTTTAACTCCCACAATTCTTAAATTGTTGCGTCGGTTGCTCTAAATCAACATAATTCTTAAATTGTTGCGTCTAATTCTTAAATTGTCGCGTCTGCTCCTCTAAATCAACAGTTTTTTGTTTGTTCTGTGTTGGACCATTTATCAACTTTCTTTAAAATAATTTTATGGGTTTCTACTCGGAAGTTTCAAAGCAGTATGTTTCAAAAGCATCCAAATTTAGGTGGAATCCCCTGCAAATTGCATTCATTATGTTTCTGAGTGTTACAAAGATGTTCAAGCTAACTTCTAATATTTCATAGTAAGATTTTGTTTCAAGAAATGCTTTTCTTTCAGTATTTCCTGTATTGGTATTTCGAAATCTCTGCTTAGGAGTATCAACCACTAAGCTTAACTCCTCTCTAAACTCTTTATTTCCTTTTTCCGAGCTTTTAAAGACAGTTCAACTTCTGCAGACCGGGACTGGTATCTTTTAGTATTTATTTTATACCTCAAGTGTAGAATGAGTTCGAAAATTCGTATCCACTAATGCAGCGTGGGTAGTCCTAAAGCTAGAGCTTGCTCATTGCATACTTTTTCTCTGATTATATTCAGCGCGTTCATTTTACTAGGATTGGCAGAACAAACAATGCTTGAATGTATTGAGTTAATATCTGTTATAGCATTCATTGCCTTGCCGTCCAACATGGTCATTTCAATTTTTTGTTTTTTCTTTGCTTTCTGGTTAGAGAAGAGGGTTTCAAGCTCTAAATCTTAAAGAATTTTTTATTTGCTCCCTACCATCTAATTATTCAGCTTAAATTCATCTAATTCATCAAATCTTTAATTTTATACACTTTGAAATGAGGCGCTATTCATTCTAGCTTTCAGATAGAATTTTCCGGTTGCTTCTAATCCATCTAGACATCTGACCTCAGGGTCGTCCCAAAGAGATTTTTATGGAGGAGGGGGGGAGGGGGTAGAGACATATCTGTTTTTTGCCGACTAAAAAAATTTGTAGGGGGTTCGACACCCCTACCCCCGCCCCTCCCTCGGGACGGCCCTGTCTGTGCTAGATATGTTTATTATTCTTAATAAAGTGTGGCTCGCCATTGATTGAACAGAACACTTGACAAATATTTTTGAAATTTCCAAGTTTTTTGAATAACATTCGGATTTTGCATCAAAATCAATTTGACTGAACTATATATCTCGGCACTCTGTTTTAGTGAAGAGTTTCTAAGCATTGATATTGTGAATCACTGTGATCACAATTTATCTTTAACGCAAGGGCCTTTTTGGCCTTAATCATTACAGAATAAGGGGTTGTATTTACAATACTTTTCTTGGCTAGAATTGGATTTTTGACAGTTTTTTAATAACATTTGAAAATTCTTTCCTGGGCTTGATTTAGCCTTCAATGCAGCACAATCAGTTCTTCTGTACCATGGTCACCAATAAAAATAAAAAATATAATATTTTATATTTTAAGAAAAAACTTACTGTTTTATATAAAATTAGAAACCAAAAACTTAACATGTAGGTTTTAATATACCTGAATACTTTTCTTTTTTTAATTCTTTCCGAGCAATCTGTCTATGGTGTATTTATGGACTAATTTTATTAGACATATTTTGAATGAATTTTTTTATTGAAAATATGTCTTTTTAAATATTTCTTGGCTCTTTCAGCTTTAGTTTTCTGCATTGGGATATAAAGTTTTAGGTTAGTCTAGATCCTATGATAGTAAATAAAGTTTATTAAAAAAAAAAATTTAATATGGCAACAAATTAAGCAATTACTTTTAGAATTTTAGCGGATTTTTTTTACCTTCTACCAGATCAGAAAAATGCTCGTCTGAGTAGAGTGTGTTTGCGCATGTTCAGCAGTAAATTGCTTGACTACTTTAATCAAAGGTTATCGACTTCCATCAAAAACTATTGACTATCACTAACCATAAAGTATATGCTTTTGATAATTTAAGAAGATTTTGGAAAAAATTTTTAACGGTGACATGTGCTCGCGCCATTTTTTATAAAATTAATAAAAACCTGTTTTTTTTAAAAAACCTTTTTTTAGGCTTTTAAGTGAAACTTTTGGTAAAAACTTGTATCCTGCTTTTAAATAACATTTAGTATATTTCACGTAAAACTACTTGAAATTAATGAAAATATGTTTTTTTAAATAATTCTTGGCTCTTTTCTTGCACAGGTTAGAAAAGTTTCTGGTCAGTCTAGATCCTATGTAAGCAATTAAAGTTTATTCAAAAAAATAAATTAATATGACAACAAATTATGCAATTACTTTTAGATTGTCACAGTTTTAAAATGTTTAAACTGTAAACGTGGTAGCTTGAGTATTAGGTATTTAGAGACAAGTTTAAACAACCCGTAGATGATAAGATAATGTTTTATATCTTTATTTGGTAGATATTTAAATTCTAACATTCATTTAAGTATCTTTTTGGTATATACATTCATTAATTTTAACATATAGAGCATGATCCTAAAGAATCGTTGTTATATTTAAATAAAATTATCAACTTTTTATAGGTTTAGTTTATGCTGGAGAAATCACGGAACTTCTTATAAAAAGCATAAAGTTTGATAAAAAAAACTGTGTATCTTCTTCATTGTACCCATTTAGGGTACAATGAAGAAGATACACAGTTTATTCAAGATCAAATGAATGCCAGGAAGATGATCCAAGATGCCGGTTTGCAAAAGTTTATAAGATTTCAAAATGGAGAAAGATTCTCTTGTAGTCTAAAACTAATGCCAATATAAAAGAACCTTTAACACTTAACATATCCTATAAAATGTTCTAGGAAAATAATTTATGCTTTGATGATAATAATGATGATCTAGATTTTGAGATCTGTAAATCTCGCAGAAGAAAGTTTAGTTATAATAGTTGTATGTTAACAACTCTTAAGGTATTTTATGTAGCAGTTAGAACTGCAGTTAATATGAGCTCACATCAATGCAATACATTGCATTCTCCTGTTGAAAATATAGGTGGTGATATAAGTAATTTAACTTTATTTTTAACTTGAGCAATACGAATTTCTAGTAGGATAACATATTCGGATGCAGCTTTAACCAGAGTCAACTTGTTGATCAAAGTTAAAGAATCATAGAAACCGACCAATGTATGTGAAACAAAGGTCAGGCTCTGTGTACTATTCATCATGATGGTGAGAGTCATCTACTAGCAGTTCCAGGTTTAGATAATGAAATTGGAGAAGCCCAATTTGAAGCTATAAAAAATATTTTAAATTTCTTTGATCTTCTTGTTTATGTTCATATAATTTTTTCGAACACTACAGCTTTCAATACTGAACGTCTAAAGGTGCGTGTACTAGATTAGGAAAGCCTTGTAACCAACCATTGCTCCTATTAGCTTGTATGAACCATGTTGAAGAAGCACATTGATAAGAGTATTGGACCTGAAAACCATATTATCAAAGCCCTTAAGCAGAAGTGGGAGTTGCTTGCTGTACTAAAAGTTGATGTTATCTCTACACTTGATTACAGAAAAATTCAAGCAGCTTGGTTGGAGGCGCAGGCTAAATTAGCTTTGCAGACTTGCACAATACTGAAGAATAGGAACGTTCTTCGGAACAGCGAGGTAAGTAAAAATTCTTAATTAATGTTATTGTTTTTTGGTATTTCGAAAGTTAAACCCCGAATTCATGTGTAATTTGGACGTTCCGCAAAGGAGGAGATTGTTGTAAAGAGATCAACAAGATAGCTGACTTTATTGCAATCTTCTATGCCTCATGGTTCCACAACTGTGCGTTTTCTATTTTTGCTGCTTTCGGGATAAATATAAATTGTTTTCTAAAACTAATAAATATCGTGTCGAAATTTTATCTCTATATGTAATGTTTTATATATATATATTTATATATATATATTTATATATATATATATATATATATATATATATATATATATATATATATATATATATATATATATATATATATATATATATTTATGTTATGCTAAATGTTGACTGGAATTTTATTAAAATAAAGTTTTAAGATTAGAGTTTTTATTGGCAAATGTGCCATTATGAAAAAACTGAACTTGCCGCCGAGACAGCTTTGAAGTCTTGAAAAAATTATTTTTGGTAACTTGATCTAGCTTTAGTAGTGATGGTTTTAGCTTCAAAGGATAGTAATCATTTTAAAGAGATGGAGAAGTTGGCCATGGTTCTCATAGGTATTGATAAAAATAGTAATGATGAGTCTAAGCCTGACAGAGTTAAGGCTTGTTTATTAATGCTAATGTTTATTAAAAAACCTTATTTGGAACAGAAGGAGAACCCACCTCCATTGCATACATACACCATTGTACAGAGAATCTTACAGAGGATTAGATTCTTTAATTATCTGAAGTTTCAAAAGTTCATTAAATTAATGGAGATTTTAAACAATTGCTCAAAAAGAGCAGTCGTCAGCAGAATTTTAAGAAAAAAAAATCTGAAAAAAAACAGAATGGGTTTCTCTAGTTAAAGAACAAATGGAGATTGCCATCGTCTAGAAAAGGCATAAAATGAATCTACCAAAACATCTTCAGCTTCAAAGCGGAGAAGGAGGCGTTCACAAAATGCATTATGCAAATACGTTTCCAAAACGGATACAAAATTATTCTCATTAATTGTGTGGTTAGAGTAGTCAGAGAGCTTTAAAATAAGTGGTCAATGGGTCGGTTAATTACACAAAAAAATTATGGGTACGAAAAATACAGGTTAGAGCGATACAAATAAGAGTCAAAATATCGATTGCAATGGTACGGGCTTGGTGATAAAGAATGCAATTTACTTGGTCCAAAATGGACCACTTTGTGATTTAGAAACAAAGTATCCGCAAGATGAGAGTTCTAAATAGCGGCATTTCTATGTGGTACTTTTTTTTAGAAAGTTATGATAAAAATTTATTAATTTATTTTATTGATTTCTACTTTTCCCATTATTACATATTCATAAAATCGTAGTCATTTGTTCCCATTGTTGCAAAAACAAAACACAGCATTTTTATGGTTCAAATAAACTAGCCAACGTCAATCCGAGCATTCACAATTAAATGATAAAAGATATTCACAATTAACTTAAGACTTTGCTGCCATAAAAGTGAGAATAGTTGATTTTTGTTGAACGCTTATGAAATCTGTGTGAATGTGAAATTTTTAAAAAACTTGATTTCTGCGAAATCTTTGGCATATAATGTATATGAAATGTATTTAGAATCACCAGAATTAAATTAATAATTTTTTGGTTTAATCATTTAAAAGAGACAATGGATGAACCTCCGTCCAGCAAACCCTCGCGTGTATTTTTTTGCTAGATTCACCTCTTTGCGCGTGGTTAGTAATTTATTTTTATCTTTTTATTCGGTTCACCAAGTTCACTCTGCCTAGGGTTTCTAATTACCTAAGGCCGGCTCTAATCCACTGTTCCTAATTCTGCTGTTTAGCAAGCTTTTTTTTTTAAATTGCTGGAAAATATTTTAAAAATTCGTTAGGAAAATGTTTCTATTAAGTACTAAAATTGTAAATTGATGATTTTAATAAATTAATTTGTTTAGGAAATTGAAGAGAACAAAAAGTAACCACAGCATAAGTACTTCTTCTCCCCATTAAAGCATCAACTGATTCTTTCCGCGATTGCGCGGGATTATAAATAGTACTATTTTACAAAAAAGTAGCGGTTATCTGTTTGTCTGCGGACATTTTTGTTTTCCGAGGTGAACTCAAAAACTGTTACATAAAAAAAAGTAATAAATGAACATTAATTATAATCAATCTGAAACTAATCTTCGTTTTATTGGAAAAAAAAAACGCCATTGTAATTTATTTAACGTTTTTTGACGCCAAATGAACGTGTACAACTTTTGAATTAATATTTCAAAAATCAGGTAAATTAAAAAAAAATAATTGAAATTATTATTTTTAATTTAAATTGTTTTTTTTATTTTTTGCTTTTACATCACTAGTTAGCGTAATATATTTTGTTTTTAACACCAATTGTATTTTTATTACTTTTTAAAAATTGGTATGGAGCGGGCACATGCGTAGGTAGTAGCTATGTAGTAGTTATGAGTGGGCTATGTAGTATCTATATAACAGCTTTTAAATAGTCCAATATACATGTACCAAATAGCCCCGCGGGCTATTTGGTACATATATATTGGACTATTTCAAAGCTATATAGTGAGCTATGTAGTTTTTGCAACTTTTGTCTTTACTTCACTAACACTAGCATCAAATATTTTATAAAAATTTATTAATAACAAGTTATGTTGTAGCATCTTCTATCATAGCTTTTGGATTTGTACTTTACATTTAGAAAAATATGCAATTTTAATCTAAAGAAAAATTTATTTCTATTTTATCACGTATATATACTATGGCAGTAAAACTAAGTAAAAAAAATGTTAAACAAAATGTTTAGAGAATTCTTTTTTTTTGATTGCATATACATTTTATATACTCAAAGTCTCTTTAGTATTTTTTTATTAACTTTATTCATAATAATGCATTTATATTTTTATTTTGTACTTTTTTTAACACAAAAGTAATTTTTTATATTTTTAATTTATTTCAATTTACACTAAATTTTTAAGGTAAAGTTAACTATAATTAATAATAATGTTATAGATATATATTTTTTACTTTGTATAACATTAGAATGAAGGTTCTATGATTTGCTGATTGTTTTAGTTATATGGGTAACATGTGCATTTTGATTAGTGTACTGGATGAACCACCATTGATTGGACTGAATGGACCGGTTCATTTTTCTGTAAGAGTATTTACCGCGCCTCAGTACGTTACTTACAAAAATAAAATATAAACAATGGAAGTGTGAGCTAGGAAATAAATTGAAATAAAACTTTGGTTAACAAAGACTTTAGCAATCTACTTATTTACATGCCTAGGTAATAAGTTTAATTTGTAGTTTATTTCATTATTTGAATAATTTGACATGTCGTAATATTATTACGATATATTAAATTATTTAAGTTATTATTATTTAACTTCTCAGATTGAATGAAGGATAATTATTACGAATAAGAAGTAAGGATAAGTAAAAAACTTGAGTATCAAAAAATTTAAAAAACATCGAGAAACATTACGAATATAATTAGACTTAATCAAATGTCTAGGTTTCTTGTAATAAAAAAATGTATAAAATGTATAATTTTGTCTATGTTATATGTATATATATATATATATATATATATATATATATATATATATATATATATATATATATATATATATATATATATATATATAAAAGCACTGATGATTTTTTTTTTATAAAATGGTTATAAGCAAGTTTTATTCGTTTCAGAACGATTATGAGACATCGTAAAGTAACACCAGTAAAAGGTGATTGGGATCCCAATAATATGATCCAAGCAGTTGAGAATGCTTTGACAAAAACTTTATCTAAAAGAAAAGCTGTTGAGTATTTGGAGTCAAACGTTCAACTCTTAAGAGAAGAATTATAGAAGCTCAACTATCACTAGACGGTTTAAATAAATTGCTATGTGTTCCATAAAGTAACAGTTCAATTTTTTCAGTATCAGAGGAACATGAGCTGGTTCAATAATGTTTAGTTTCTGCAAAAATGTGATATGGTTTAAGTCCTATTAAGCTAAGAGCACTAACGTTTGAACATGCTCTCAAACTTGAGAAGAAATTACCGCATTCCCGTCTAGGTTCTGCTAAACCTTGGGAAACAAATAAACATGCTAGTGTAGATTGGTTTAGAGTGTTTTTAAGCCGTCATCCAGAACTGGTTATAAGAAAATCAAAGGCAGCATCTATTGGTCGAATGTCAGCATTCAACAAACACAATGTTGAAATATTATATAATAATTTGCATAAAGTTTTGATTAAATACAAGTTTTCACCGAATGATATATGAAACGTTGATGAGACTAGTGTTACAACTGTACAAGTGCCAGAGCATGTTTTAGCAAAGAGAGGGGAGCGGCAAGTTGAGTCTGTTACAAGTGCAGAACGAGGTATCTTGGTTACAATGTGCAATGCAGTAAATGCAAGCGGATCATCGACAACACCACTCTACATTTTTCCACGTGTTCATTTTAAAGATTATTTTCTGCGAAATTCAATTCCTGGTTCTGTATAAAAAGTGTTTGACCATCTAAGGCAAACCCTGTGCTTTTGATACTAGATAACCATGAGACACATATGCCGATTAACTTCACTGACTTAGCATCAGATAATGGTGTAACTGTTTTGACAATCTCACCTCATATATCACACAAACTGCAATAAAGCAGTTTATGGACTATTCAAACGTCATTATAATCGTGAAATTGATAGCCGGTTGGTAACACATCCAGGAAAATCTATCTATGACATTGCAGAAATTTCTGGAAAGGCTTGGACAAAAGTATTGATGCCAGTTAGCATCATTAGTGGTTTTTCAGCATCTGTTTTTTTTTTTGTTTTTTTTTTGTTAATTTACCTCCTCAAGGCCGAGAAGACCACTATAGACGAGGAGGCTACTTATTTGTGGTATAACCCTCTCTCAAGTCTATAACTCCAAAACTCAAACCTAATCGAATAAGGCCGCTGCGCGGAGAAACGAGTATAAGTCCATTTCAACCTGATTGATGGAAGGATGAGTATTTTTTTTTTATCTCAGATTACAAACAGACCCAATCCTGAAAGACTCAACATTATTCCAGTTTCAATAGAAATTAATAAACCTAATTTTGAAGCACTCAACATCAATCCATATTCAGTAGAAATCAACAGACTCAATCATGAAGCATTCAACATCGATCCAGTTTCAGTAGAAATAAACAAATCCAATCCTGAAACACTCAACATCAATACAGTTTTAATAGAAATAAATAGAAATGTTAAAGTCAACAAAAATGTAAGCAATACCCTGAATGTAGAAAGTATACGCTCGTTTAGGAAAACCCAAAGGTGCTCTTAAAAAGCTCTCCTCTTCGATTCAATCTGATATTCCAATTAAAGAGGCTCTTCGAAATTAACAACTTCAACAAAATTTAAAAAAACCAAACCTTTCTGAAAAACAAAAAGATGGTACAAATAAACGTCAAAGGAAACCAAATCAAATCAATTGAAATCAAATAACTCTAAATCTCTGAAGTTTCCATTAATGACATATAATAATGATGAGGCTGATGATATTCGCGTTGAAAAAAGTGACAAAGGTGTTAAAGATTGTTTAAATATTTGTGAAGATATTATATCAAATAATGATTTGTGTGCTATATGAGAAGAAATGGGTCAAGACAGCGAAGTGTGGTACCGTTGCAGACAGTGTGCAAGCTGGGCACATAAGGCTTGCACAATTGCAGATAATGCCAGCCAATATGTCTGTGATTATTGTACTTTGACTATCTGATTGGTCTAAAATTGTATTAAGTAATTCAACTTATTTTAATTTTTTAGTCAGAAATATCAATATCTCAACATACCGTTTTCTTGTTTTTAAGCTCCATTTATCACCCTAATTACTTTGCATAGTGTAACTTGCTATTCATTAAATAAAACAACTAAACTGCTGGTCGATTCAGTGCAAGGGCAGTAAATGGACCACTAAATAGTTTGGTATGGGTCACATTTATAGTATATTTTAACTATGTTCTGTTTGCGCAGTGGCTTACAACTTCCAAAATAGTATACAATATGCAAGGATAGTTAGATAAAATATCAATCTTTCCTTCTGAATTAATTTATCTACCATAGTTTTAAAAATATAGATATTGATCTTATTTATAAAAAAGGCTTATTTTGTGGTCCATTCAGTACAAGCAAAAGTACTGAATGGACCACTAAACAATTTGGTACGGGTCGCATCTGTCGCACATTTTAACTATGTTCTGTTAGCGCAATGTTTTACAACTTTTAAGGATAGTTCGTTAAGATATCAATCTTGTCTTTTGATTTAATATATTCGCCATAGTTATTGTCAATATGAGAAAATATTGAGTTTATAAAAAAGGCGAATTTTGTGGTCCATTCAGTACCACTCTCCCCTACTAATAAAGAAAAATTTATGAAGGAAAAGCAACGAAAACTCCAAGATAGATCAAAAAGAAATGACCTACGAATCGATGGACTTGATGAAAAGGGGCAAGAATTATGGGGGACTCTAAAGAAAAAGTTCACGCATTCTTCTGGCAAAAACTTGGACTGAAAAATATCAAAATTGAACGCGCCCACCGCACTGGATTGAAGAAAGATGAGCGCCCGAGGACAATAGTACTTAACCTGCAGTAATACAAAGACAAAATATCTTGAAATAATTTCATTGACTAAACGGCACGAATTCCTTCATTAACGAAGACCTTTCTCGTGAGACTGTTGCTATTTGGAAAAAGTTATTTGCGGAAGTTAAACAAAGACAGGCGCTCAAATGGTGAAAATGTGAAGGTAAGATATGACAAAATTATTTATCTTAATAATAATTCTAAAATCAATCTTAACAAATAACTAGCACTCCTAAAAAGAAATCCTTTGTTTGTTTTTTCCATTTATTACCATGGCTATGACTAATAACATTGAATCCCTTTTTTTTAATTTATATGAAACAAAACTCTTTTCTCCAGAAGAAAACCTAGACCCTGAAAATAATTTTTATTGCAGTAAAAATACTGCATGATATAATAAATATGAAATAATGCAGTGATACAAACAATCGGATAAAAATCCGATTGTTTGTATCACTTTTCTAGCCAACTAGAAGGGTTTCTTTTTAAGAATGTTCGCGAAAAAAATAATAATCAAATTGTAATTCTCCGCCTCAATATAAGAAGTTTGAAATGCAATTTTGAAAAACTTGTAAATCTATTAGAAGAAACTATACACATTTTTAATATAATTTGTTTAACTGAAACTTAGATCACAGTAGATGAAATAAGTTGTAATTTTAATATTCTTCGTTTTAATATAATTTCATTAGGAGAGAAAAACAAGTAAGCGCGGCGGAGGAGTACTAGTTTATGTTCACGGAAGTTTTGAGTATTGTTTTAAGAATAATTTGAGCGTTTTTGACAGTCATAAAGAAGTTGTAACTATTGAAATTACAATCAATCAAACTAAAAACATTTTATTAAACTGTTGTTATCGGTCACCTGACGGCGTGAGCGAAAACCTGAGCATGTTCTTACAACAAATCATTAAAAAGGGACCAATGATAAAAAAGAAAACTATATAGTCGGAGACTTAAATATGAACTGTTTTCTCTATAATGGCGACCATAAAATTAAGAATTTTTATAATGCAATTTTTGAAACAGGGTCAGTTTTAATAAATCGACACACTAGAGTAACAATAAACACAGCAACTCTAGATAATAATATAACTACTAGATAATATTATAACTACATAATATTATAACTACTGATATTTTCAATAATAATATACAAATAGGTATCATAAAAACTAATATAACAGATCATTTTCCTATATTCCTGAAACTTAATAAAACAAACCCAGAGAGAAACATTAATGCCAAAAAAGTAATAAGAAAATGCATTAATAGTGAGACTAATATTAAATTATTTAAAGACCAACTATCATTACTGCATTGGAAAAACATAAATTTTGATGATAACGCAAATAATGCGTTATCATCAAAAATGTTTTTAAAAAACGTCTATGAAACTTTTTTCAAAACATTTTTTTTCTGTTTATGAAGTTAATTTTCGAATACAGTACAATCACTCTAAATTCGAATCTCCTTAATTCGAAAACCTCCATAATTCGATTAAATGCAAAGTCACCGTGAAATGCGTTTAAGAAAAATCAACTTTCCATAATTCGAAAATTTCTTTAATTCGAACTTTTATTTTTCCCCATACAATTCGAATTAGAGAGATTCTACTGTAGTAGAAAAAACAATAACAACTAAGAATATCAATACTCCCAGGTTACTAAAGGTTTAAAAAAATGATCCAGAATAAAACAAAATTATTATATAAATTTTTTAAAAGCAAAAACAGCTTCAAGCGAAAGAATTTATAAGAACAATTAAAAATTGCAAAAATTATTCCTATTTTTAAAGAAGGGGACAAATCTGAAATCAGTAATTATCGCCCTAACTCTGTTCTCTCCACATTTTTGAAAATTCTAGAAAAAATTATGTTCAACAGAATATAAAATATTTTCATGATAATATTTTGCTTTACATCAATCAATTTGGTTTCAAGAAAAATCACTCAACTGAACATGCAATTTGTACGTGAAATCTCAAAATCATTCGAAAAATCACAATATACATTACAAATTTTTATTGACCTATTAAAAGCTTTTGATACGGTCGATCACCATATTTTGATTTACAAACTCAAATACTACGGAGTAAAAAATAAAATTTTAAAATGGTTTAAAAGTTAGCTATCTAACCGAAAACTAAGTGTACAATTTGCGGCCGTGGCGCAGTGGTTAGAGTTCTTGCTTTATAAGCAAGAGATCAAGGTTCGAAACGAGCCTTGGACATATTTTCGCGTCACGGTAAGGAAGGAGGCGTGAACTTTCTGGTTAAATGGACATTCGCGGTGCTCTGTGACAAGACCGTTTGGTCTTCTTGGGGCACCTAAATAACAGTTTAAAAAAAAAAAAAATTAACAATGATTATCAACCCACTTTTCTTGATATAACTTGTGGAGTCCCAAAAGGTTCAATACTTGGACCTCTCCTTTTTTAATTTATATAAACGACTTAAATAAAGCTTCAAAACTAACGAGCATTATGTATGCAGATGATACAAAGATTATTCCTTTCTAACTATGAAATCGCTGAACTTTTTAAAACAGTGAACAAAGAACTTAGACATATATCTAATTGGTTCAAGTGTAATAAGTTAACCTTGAATACTAATAAAACAAAATAGGTTTTATTTCATTCGATTACAAAAAAGCGATTTCTCCCATCAAAATTACCTCAAATCTTTATTAATCAAAAGGAAATAAAAAGAGATTTTTTTTTGTAATAAAATTTTTAGGTGTTTATCTTGATGGAAAACATTACTTGGAATCGCCATATTGATTATAACGGGTCCGCCATCTAACTTTTTTTTTTCAACTAGTGCTTATTTCGTGAATGGTAACACTTAGCTCATGTCTGATTTGACAGATAATTAGTTTTATCCTTCCGCTGAACGAATATGGTTGTGTATACGCTTGAACAACGCTGGGAAATATTGCGACATTACTTTGAAAATCATGGTAATGTTGCAGAATATGTGCGGAAATTGCGTACGGATTTTGGAAGAAGAGAAGCACCGTCAGCTCCGTATGTTCGTTATCTTGTGAAAAAAATGAAAGAAACTGGCATCTTCATCGATAAACCAAAGCGTGAAAAGCCAAAGACAGTGCGTATACCCGAGAATATTGCTGCTGTGGCAGAAAATGTGCGTGAAGCGCCATCAACATCAATTCACCGTCGTTCTCAACAATTGAACATTTCGGAGACATCATTGAGACGAATTTTGCATAAAGACCTTGGTATGACGCCATACAAAGTCCAATTGGTTCAGGAGTTGAAGCCAACTGACCACCCAATGCGTTTTCGCTTCGCTAAGTGGGCCTGCGATCGACTTACAGAAGATGCCGATTTTGCCAAAAAAATCATCTTTTCACATGAAGCTCATTTTGATCTTGGCGGGTATGTAAACAAGCAAAATTGTCGCATTTGGGACACAGAAAACCCGCACGCATACATTGAAAAGCCGATGCACCCAAAACGAGTCACTGTTTGGTGCGGATTTTGGTCCAGAGGCATAATTGGGCCATTTTTCTTCGAAAATGAGCAAGGAGTGGCCGTTACAGTCAATGGCGATCGTTATCGGGCCATGTTGACCGAATTTTTGTTCACAAAAATTAAAGAGGAGGATATTGGCAACATTTGGTTTCAACAGGACGGCGCTACGTGCCACACAGCCAAAGCTACACTCGATGTTTTGCGCCCTGTTTTTGAAGATCGCATTATCAGCTGCAGAGCTGATGTCGTTTGGCCACCTCGGAGCTGCTATTTGACACCGTTGGACTATTATTTGTGGGGTGCCCTCAAAGATAAGTGTTACGCCGACAAGCCAGAGACAATTGACGCTTTAAAGGACAATATTCGTGAAGCCATTGGTGAAATACAGCTGCACACAATCGATAATGTGCTTAAAAATTGGACCGATCGTGTAGGCTACTGCATGGCCAGCCGAGGCAGCCATTTGAATGAAATTATTTTCCATTATTAACCGGAAGGATTGTACTTTCAAATAAAAAGAGGCATTTGTTTTTTTTACCTGCGGCATTGAACGAGCAAGACGTGTTTATCGAGGGATTAGTTATTTAGAAAATGGAAGTTATGATGAAAAATATAGAAAAACTAATAAGCACCAAACTTGATGAGCAAAAAAAAGGCATTTTAACTGAAACTGCTATACTTTTAAAAAATCAGGAAAAGATATTTACCGATGTTTTAAGTGCGAACTTAAAAATAATAACCGATCGACTTGACCAACTTGAAAACGATTTTAATAAAAACAAATCGAAACTTGTAATTGTTGAAAAAGACATCAGTGATTTAAAGGAAAGTATTAACTTTCAGGAAGAAAACTTTTTAAATATAATATTACAAACAAACAATTTGTTAGACATCGAAATTGGCAATTTAAAAAACAAATTTAATTACTTGGAAAAACGTTCACGACAGAATAACCTAAGAATTGATGGATTAACTGAGCTGCCCACTGAAACTTGGAATGATCGTGCAAATAAGCTTAAAAATATATTTATAAAAAAGCTGGAAACCTCCGAGGAAATAATAGTTGAAAGAGCTTATCGTATCGGGAAAATAAGAGAAGATAAATCTCCACGAACCATGGTTATTAAATTATTAGACTTTCAAAATAAAAATAAAATATTAACATCAGCAAAAAAACTCAAGGGAACGGGTATTTTCATTAACGAAGACTTCTCGAATGAAACAATGGAGATCAGGAAAAAGCTTTCGGAAGAAGTCAAACGGCTACGCAAAGAAGGTAAATACGCTATTATCAAATATAATAAAATATTTGTCAGAGAATTTCGTAAATAGGAGAGTGTTTGCAAAAAAAAAAAAAAAACCGCAATCTTTGTAATTAAATTATGTAAACCGTCAAAATGGCAATCGAAACAATAGAGTTTGAAACCCATTACTCCGATTATTTTAAAACCGCAAATAATATTTTACCTAACGATTTTTATCACGCAGATAAAAAAATATTCAACGAAAAATGTTGTAATACAGAATATTTTGAAATTGATACTTTTATATCCCAATTCAAACAAGGTAATGAAGATTTTACAGTTATTTACAAAAACATAAGAAGTATTAACTCAAATATCGACAAATTGAAAAGTTTTCTTTTAGAATGTAATTATTCATTCAGCATGATTTGTATTACAGAAACGTGGTGTACTGACGAATTTTCTCAAGCAAATTCAAACCTTCAAATTACTAACTACCACATGATTTCTTTTGAAAGGAAAATACCCAAAAGAGAAGGAGAAATTTTAGTTTATATTCGGAATGATCTTAAAAAAAATTAGAAACGACCTCTCGTTCTCCGATGCCGACAATGAGGCCTTCACCATAGAAATAATCAATAAAAATAAAAAAAACATTCTAGTAACTACTTGTTACAGGCCACCTGATGGCAATATTATCAAATTTTCTAACTATCTGAACCAAATCTTTATAAAACTCAACAATGAAAAAAAAAAAATATTTTGCATAGGAGACATGAACATAGATTGTTTAAAATACAATGAAAACAATAACATTAAAATTTTCTTTGATAATTTGTTTCAGCTCGGTATATTCTCATTAATTAATAAACCCACCAGAGTCATTTCAACCTCAATTACAGCCATAGATAATATACTGACCAACTCATTTTTAGACATATCTTTAAAAACAGGAATATTTAAAATTGATATATCAGACCACTTTCCAATATTCTTCTCACTTACTCAAAACTCTTCCTCATTAAATAATTCAAAAATTAAAACATATAAAAGAAAAATTAACAAACCTTCGATTCAAAAATTTAAAGAAACTTTATTAAAAACAAATTGGTCAAATGTTTATCAACAATGCAACCGAGGACTTACAAATACTGCTTATAATATATTTATTGATATTTTTCTTGAGCACTACAATAAACACTTTCCAAGTATTGAAAAAGAAATAAAAATTAAATATTTGAAATGTCCATGGATAACTAACGGAATAAAGAAATCGTCAAAGAAAAAACAAAAACTATACATTAAATATTTAAAAAATATAAACGAAAAAACTCTTACTGTCTATAAACATACAAAAACCTTTTTGAAAAAATTAAAAATAAATCTATTATTCTAAACAATTACAAAAACACAATGGTAGCATTAAAAAACATGGGAAATTATGAACGATATTATCGGAAAAACCAAAACTAAATCCGAATTGTTACCCTCCAGAATTGTGGAAAATGGAATTGAGTATACAGATAAAGAAACTCCTCTCCGAGAAATTTAATCTCCGAGAAATTTAATAAGTTTTTTGTAAATATCGGTCCTAACCTGGCATCCAAGATAAACAACTCGAACAATTCATTTAAGAACTATTTTACTGAACATGCTAGTTCATTTTCTGAGAGTGACCTAAAATTGAAGGAATTTGAAGAAGCAAAAAAATCAATCAGAAAGAACAAAGCTCCGGGCATCGATGACATTTCCAGCAAAGTAGTATATGATATTTTATCCATTGTAGCAGATCCTTTATTTAATGTTTTCAAGTCATCAATTAGAACTAGAGTTGTTCCGTACAAATTAAAAATTGCGAATATTATACCTATATTTATGTAATACCAGAAAGTTCTAGAACATTTAATGACGTTCGAGATTTAATAGCTTTAATAGATTTTACCAATAATAATTGTAAATATGTTTTTGCGGTGATTTATGACGGTGTTTTGAAGGATATTTTAGGAAAAGCATAGAGTATATATATTGAGGAAAAAATTGTAAATAGCAGAGTTTTAGTTAGGAGAAAAGATTATCGTTTATTGATTTAATTTATCTGTTTATTGATTTGTTGATTACGAGAAAAAACTACAAGCTAACCGGGCATGGAACCAAGTATGAGATTATTTGATATGTTTGAAACGTATGATGGCACTTCGGATACTGCTGTTTGGATTCAACGAACGAAAGTGATTTCTGAAATTCAGAACTTAAAGCTTGAATTTCTTTTTCCGATTCTTCTCAGAGAAGCTGCTTATGCAGTGTACGATGCTTTAACCGCGGAAGATAAAAAAGATGTTGTGGAAGTCGAGCGTGTGTTATTAGCGGCGTTTTCTGTAGATGCCTATACTGCATATGAACTGTTTACAAAACGAAAACTATGTGACGGAGAAAAAGCCGACGTGTTTTTGGCTGATTTAAGACGATTAGCCTATCTTGCTAAATTATCAGAGGAGTGTGTGCGTTTGGCGTTTGTTGTGGGTTTGCCAGAAGTTTTATCATCAAGATTTCGAGCCGTAATGGACCCGATTGATATAATGTTACCCAGAGTGAGAGCTGCTTTGAACTGTGCAAATGTGTTTGACAGTGACGCTGTTGGCGCTGTATCTAGACGCCATGCTACAAAAACCGCGAGGAATCTGCGCTACCTCGCTCCTGAACAACGGTGGAATGAGCGCATTATCTTTTATTCGTTTAAAAGTTAACGGTATGGTTGCGACAGCTTTAGTGGACACAGGATGTTCGAAGACGATTTTGAATAAAAAATTTCTGCCCAAAAGTCAATGTAGGTACTCAAACTCTCAAAAGGTAGTAACGTTTGAAGGAAAAGTTCATCAGTGCACTGGGTCAGCGGTCGTGATTCTTGAGGTTGATGGCATTAAAGCACGTGATGAAGTTATTTTAGTGGACTTCCAACCGTTTGGAGTTGATATGATGCTCGGAATGAGTTCCATTAAATTACTAGGAGGAGTATCCATTTCTCCTTTGGGAAAAGCGAAGTTCGGATTGAGTTACTGTGGAGCATCGGCTTTGAACAAGGACAAAGTTAAGAAAATCGAAATAAAAAAGAAAGATCACGAAGCAGTTTTTAATGGTGTTGAATGGAGAGTCAAATGGAAATGGAGAGATGGAGAAAGCTCCGACCGATTGCGCAATAAAGTGGCACAGTACGGAATTCCACAACACGCTAGAGCAGACTATGAAAACGAACTACAGGATTGGATTGATCGGAAGTGGCTGTTAGAGTATGACGAAAATGAACTGGGGCCGCCCAAAGGGCAGATTCCTTTAATGGCTGCCATTCAGAGAAACAAAGACCACAAAATCCGACCTGTTCTGGACTGGAGAGAAGCTAACGATTTCATTGAGACATACACGAGAGATGCAGATGTGTGTGTAGAAAAGCTTAGAGAATGGAGAAGAATGGGTAACAAACCAGCAATTATTGATTTACGCAAGGCTCATCTTCAACTAAAAACTGATAAATCTCTTTGGCCCTTCCAAACAGTGGTGTTTCGAAATAAAAGGTATTGTTTGACACGACTTGGTTTCGGATTGAACGTTGCGCCAATGATCATGAAATCCGTTGTGAGTGCCGTCATTGATCAAGACGAATTAGTGAAGAGTGGAACGTCCGCTTATGTTGACGACATTTACGTAGACGAAAGTGTGGTGAGTCTTGTTTATGTCAAGAGGCATTTTTTAAAATATGGTTTAGAAAGTAAAGAAGGTGAGCAGATTGGTAATGATGGAGTTCGTGTGTTAGGATTGTGTGTGCGCAAGGTTGGTAACAAACTGATGTGGTCCAGAGGGAATCGAGTTGATGCTATCTCGCAAAAGTTAACCAGGAGAGTTGTGTTTTCAATTTGTGGACAGTTGGTAGGACATTTACCCGTGTGTGGTTGGCTGCGAGTGATTTGTAGTCTCTTGAAGAGGGAAGCTGTCAGTCTGACGAAGGGTTGGGACGATGAAATTTGTGATGAGAACGTTAAGTGGGTGCTTAAAAAAGTATTTGCTGAGGTGGAACGTTGCGAGCCTGCTTGTGGTGATTGGGCATGTGTGTGGTGATGAGGGAAAAGTGTGGGTTGATGCCAGTTCTTTAGCGATGGGTGCTCTTATTCAAGTTGGGGAAACTACTGTGGAGGATGCAACATGGCTGCGAAAAGAAACGTCTGATATTCATATAAACATGGCAGAATTAGACGCTGTGATACGTGGAATGAATATGGCTCTGATGTGGAAGCTGAAGAAAGTGACTGTTTTTACCGACTCCGTGACAGTATTCCACTGGGTTTCTGACGCCCTTACAGGAAAATCAAGGTTGAGATCAAAAGCGACGGGTGAAATGCTGATTCGAAGAAGACTGAGCGTGTTGCAACAGCTAATTGAAGAATACAATGTTAGCGTTGAGGTAAAACTTATTCCTTCTAAAGATAATTTGGCTGACGCATTAACAAGAGTTTGCAGCAGATGGCTCAACAAACTGACTGTGCCAGAGTGTCGGAATAGTTGTCGGAATAGTTGTATGGAATAGTCGTAGCTACGAAGGCTATTTCCGATATACACCTATACGATATACAGAATCTATTTCCGATATACACCAAAGAACTGGACATTTCGGAGTGAATCGAACGTTAAACTTTGTTCGTAAAGCAATTCCGACTGCTACTGAAAACGATGTTCGAAATGTGATAAAAAGTTGCGAACCATGTCAGTCAATAGATCCAGCGCCAATACGGTGGGAAAAAGGGAAAATGGATGTTGAAGGAAACTGGGAGAGATTGGCCATGGACATCACGCATTATGGCACTGACAAGTTTTTGAGTCTAATTGATTGCGGACCTTCAAAATACGCGTTGTGGCGACAATTATCAAGCTCATACGGAAGTCTTGCCATAGTCCGAATACTCCGTCTTATTTTTCGTGAACGTGGAGCACCGTCTGAAATATTGACTGACAATGAGCCGACATTTAAAACTAAAGAGATAAGGAGTTTCCTTGATAGTTGGGGAGCACAAATTAGATTTAGAGCCGCTTATTATCCTGAAGGAAATGGAATTGTAGAAAGAAACCAACGTACGATCAAGCGAATAGCAGAACGATCGAAAATGTCGATACCGGAAGCACTATATTGGTACAATGTCTCAGCCGACAAAAATGGTGCAAGTCCGATGGACAAAATATACAGTTATACCATTGGTGTGAAAGGATTGGGAAAAGAGAATCTTCCTGCACAAAATGTCACGAACAAGAGGTTTTGAATCGGCGATAAAGTCTGGCTGAAACCACCAAATGCGAGGTGCTATACAAAGTGGCAACCAGCTACGATAACTCGGAATGCGTCGAAACAAATCGTAGAAGTGAACGGCATTCCGCGTCATGTGAAACACGTTAGACCTCGAAATGATACTCAGTCCTGCATTATCCCTGATGTGGAAATAGAGATGAATACTGAAACTGGTCTAGAGAACGCTAAAAATCAAGGAGAGCAAGTTAAAGATGTATTAGAGACGAACGAGGAAAATGTCGAAGCTGAAGATAGACCCCAAGAAATCGACATGCTTTTGCGACGGAGTGGTCGGGAACGGCGCATGCCTTCGAAATACTTTGATTGCTATTTGGATGATCCGTAAGGATCAAGGAGGAGTGTATTTCCGGAAAGTTCTAGAACATTTAATGACGTTCGATATTTAATAGCTTTAATAGTTTTTACCAATAATAATTGTAAATATGTTTTTGCGGTGATTTATGACGGTGTTTTGAAGGATATTTTAGGAAAAGCATAGAGTATATATATTGAGGAAAAATTTGTAAATAGCAGAGTTTTAGTTAGGAGAAAAGATTATTGTTTATTGATTTAATTTATCTGTTTATTGATTTGTTGATTACGAGAAAAAACTACAACAGAGACGTTGAGTAGATTCAGAAATTGTATAATTCTCGCTTTCTAAATTTTTTCTATTAAAATAGTTATCATCACTAGCATTCTCATTATTAAAATAAAATTAAAATTTGACCTCCATTTTTATAAGTAAAATTTAAAATAATTAATTAAACAAAGTATTATATAGAAAGTAAAATAAAATTGTAGTAAATAAATATGTTACGAAAATAATATTTTACTTTTGTTCGAATGATCTACTTATCGTAAGAGATGAATGCATATTTTCCAGCCGCTCGTTCAACTTTCATCTGATCCCGTAGAGCTTTCCTAATTGGTGACAGTTTTGGCACAAAAATCTTCATTAATATAAATATTTTTACCTTTTAATTGATATGTTTTCTTTAGAATTTCAACTTTATCTTTATAATCTATTAGTTTTAATACAATTGTTCTTGGTTTGTTTAAATCTCTCTGACCAGTTCTATGAGCTCTTTCAATCCTAATATTTGTTAACCCCAAATGCTCTTTAAAAACTTTACAGACTATTAATTCGCTGTCAATCCACGTTTCACCTTCGTTTTCTTTTAACCCGTTGACCCTTAAATTATTTCTGCGAGATCTATTCTCCATCTCTCTTAGTTTACTTTTATTTTAAAATAGTCGGAATTATGATTTTGCTTTTCGATGTGAGATGTTTATTTTTTTTCCTGAGAAGTAATAGCTGTCTTAATTTTTTCTTTAAAAAGGTGTTCGTGAAAATTTAAGCTTCCTTTGATTTCTTCTACGTCTTTTTCTATTATCTTTATTTGTTTTGCATGATGATTAACCTTTAGATATACTTTATCTAATCTATCGTAAATAATTTTCGTGTTGGCGCTTAATATGTTTAACACGTTTTTTTTCATGTTGCTTCATCATTTCGTCTATTTCGTTGTTAAATTCTTTAAACATTTTTTGTATTGTTTTTTTTTACTTGATCCATTGTAATAGCCATAATTAACCAATATGTCTTTATTTAAAAATATATATTTATGTATATTTGTTTATTTAAATAATTGCAAACAATTTAAAAAAACAAATTTTTTTTTTTAAATTTTCAAAACAACCACGCCGCAGAAACATGTCCGTTTACCTCCGTGTCAAAGATACCCTTGCTTCTCATAATTATTGGAACGAATTATGTACAACAGACTTTATAACTATTCGATGTTAAATAGTTTGCTGTACAGTAAACAATTTGGGTTTAAAAAAGATAATTCAACTACCATGCGGTAACTGAACTGATTAATCATGTATCATTCAATAATGACTATTTTACCTTTGGAGTTTTTATTGACCTGTCAAAAACCTTTGACACTGTTAACCATAAAATACTTATAAAAAAACTGGAACTCTATGGAGTAAGAAATAAAAACATACTTTGGTTTGAAGATTACCTTGCGAACAGGTCACAATGTAATATTTATAAAAAAATTGAAAAAACACATTACATGTGGTGTGCCCCAAGGTTCAATCTTAGGACCATTATTATTTTTATTGTATATAAATGATTTGTACTTAGCATCAAATATTTAAATGTTATATTGTTTGCAGACGACTCCAATCTTTTTTATTCCAACAAAACATAAAAGTTCTCTTTAATATATTTAATGAAGAACTATTAAAAATAAACGAGTGGTTTACAAGTGATAGGCTTTCGTTAAATGTAGAAAAAACTAAATTTATTTTATTCTTTATTCTCCAAACGTAGTAAAGGTGATGATGTTCCTCTAAAATTACCTAATCTTTTATTCAATAAAACATTTATTAAAAGGAAACTAATCGTTAATTTTTTAGGAGTACTACTAGAAGAAAATTTGTCATGGAAACCACATATAAAATGCATAGAAAATAAAATCTCAATAAATATTTCAATATTATATAAAACTAAACCATATCTTAACACTACTTCCTTGAAAAAAATATACTTTTCATTTATTCATAGTTTTATCTCTTACTGTAATATTGTATGGGATAGTACTAATTATAGTAAATTAAAAAAACTTTATAGTAAGCAAAAACACGCATGCAGGATTGTATTTGGTGCACACAGAACTTTTCATTGCGAACCTCTTTTAAGGAAGCTTGGTGCCCTAAGTATCTATAAACTTAATATACACCAAGTTCTATGTTTAAATAATTCATGTTTAAAATAAAACATGGGTTTTCTTCTATTGTATTTCGGTCTTACTTTAGTGAAATCTCGCACAAGTATCCTACTAAATTTTCAATTAACAACTTTATTGAACCAAAAACTAATTTAAAACTAAGTTCTTACCAAGTCTAATACCGTGGACCGTTTCTATGGAAACACTTTTCAAAATTTATTACAAAAAAAAATAAATGTTCAAAACATCGCTTATTCTTAAGATTCTCTAATTACAAAATGACTTTGATTTAAAATATCTCTTTTAAAATAAATACTACTTTTGTTGCAGTTTTATTTTTATTTAATTTTTTAATACTTTTATATTGTTGTTAATGTTAAATTGATATATTGCGTTATATTTCAACACTAATATTTATATTATATTTACATTTATATTGTAACTAACGTGTGTAAAATTCTTATTATGTACTTAGCTACTTTTCATTTTTGTATATAAACTGACGACTTTTTCAATGTAAATGGGGTCAATGATTAGACAGTTTATGCCTTCTGCTTGCTCCAGCTCTCTTATTTATTAACACGATTTATTTCATTGTAAATTTTAATATACGGCAAACAATAATAATAATGAAGGAGTAAAAAAAAAATAAAAAAATAAAAAATTTAAAAAGTTAGTTGTCTTCTACAATCTGCAGCCATTATCATTGATTGAACAGCAGCTGGAAGATCTCGAACTGATTAGGGGCTCTTGGTTGCAAATTTTCTAAGAGGCTTTAGTTGTAGTTGGACCGCTAGGATTCGAAACTGAACTCATTACTAAAAGAAAGCTTAAACTAAAGCACTTTCATGACGAGGTATCAACAGCCCATTTCCACCACAGCAAAACAAAAGAATTTAAAGTGAACGTTTTTAAAGGTTGGTCTGATCCAGCGATTTAATTCAGATTTGAGACGAGAAGGATAGTTGGCAATATAATTTCATACGTCTTGTTGGATAATGATGATCTTTCCGTTTAAAATAAAGCATAAGAACTTACATGGTTTTATCCGAGAGATATGAATAAAAAGGTTCTCATTGAAGAAGTTTGTCGTTTTAACAATGCCCGCAAAACAGTTTTCAAGCATGAAAATCTAATGCAGCAACTTGATCGATTCTCTTAGAAGAAGCTTGAGCGCCTTTTTCTATGCATTTGCATCGCGCCCCGGATTTTCAATACTATTCCTAAGTCAGTTCCTGAGGGTGAACAATCCTTTAGTAAACTAAAAATTGTAAAAAACTCTCACCGTTTGACCATTTTGATTAAAGAAGATTTGGATAAAACTACGACGAGCTACGACAATGTCACCAATATTTGGACGGCCAGAATAGCTCAAAAAGTTCATTTTTAAACGCCTTATTTACCTTTCTTGAAGATTTTGTTGATTTTTTTTTTTAATAGTTTTAAAACTAATGTTTTGATTCATATGACAGCTTTGATTTAGGAACCGTTTCTCAATCCAGAGAATTAATAGTAACGCAAAAATCCAATGTACTGTATCAGAAATAAATAATTGCTGCGTTCACAAAACTTTAAAAGTTTTAAACTTTTAAACTTTTATTTTCTTGCTTTGATTTAACGGCGCCACTCTTCATTTTTGACTCGGGCGCCATTGACGTTCTCGAAGGCCCTGCAGAGAGCACAGGGATGGGCGATAATTAGTTATTTGGGATCGGTCACCCTCTTTATAATTAGGTGTAACTTTGGAAATTTTTATTTCTTCTGGTAAAACTCCTTGTTTAATTAAGACATTGAAAACTTTGAAAAGAACATCTTTTAGTTGCTAAAAGCAATCTATAGTCATGTTTCCATTTATATAGTCTTGTCCACATTTCACACTAGTCAACGCCTTTTCAACTTCTTCAATTGATAGATCAGAGAAGAGCTCATCAGAGCATATGCATTTATCCAAGGGTATAAGAAGTTATTAAAAAAAATTCTGGTGGTATGAATCTTATTTGATAGTTTAGGACCTATTTTAGTAAAAAATTTGTTAAATTCATGTGATGTAGCTTTTGGTTCAAATATACTAGTGTCATCAATTTTAATCATTTATGGCCAAAAATCAAAGCATGATTTTTGTTTTCCTGTAATTTCCTTCATTATTTCCTAAATGCTCTTAGTGTTATTTTTGAATTTGTTAATTAATTTCAAGTATTATCAGGGGCGGATCTAGGGTTCGGCATATTAGGTAACAGCCTATGGAGAAATATTATATTATTATTAAGATGTAAATTAATATGTAATAATTTACTTTACATTTTAAAGTTCCATCGGGGATTTTTTATTATTAATGGTTTTGGCGTTGCTGACGATAACTTTACTACGATAAGTGCGAGAGTGTTACAAACTATGATCAGGCAAATGGCTTTTTCATGCATTAGGCAAAATAAGTTTTGCCTTATCTAATCTCGGTACGAGGTGTGTATTTTTATCACTTTAACTAATGAAAAATAAATTATGCCTAAAGTAGTATAGAACTAAGTGGTCAATCCGCCAAATTTGATCTGGATCTAAATAAAAAGTTTGGAAATTAATTGTGCAACTTGAAAAAAATAGTTAAATAAGCCGATAAATTGCGTAAGGGTTTTGCAGTTAGCATGTGTAAAGTTCTTAAAGTGCTCTATTTACGATGTCTGACATTTGTTATTATGTACGAATGGCTTTAGAGCAAAATGATGTAGCTTTATTAAATGAAATTTGCGAGAAGTTGTCTTTTCAAGACAACTTCTCGCAAATTTTTTATGCTTCCTGTATGAAGAAAACCTGTATTTATCTTAAGCAAAATTTCTTTTTAGAAACAAACATCAAAAGCTCGAAATTGGATAAACTTGTACCTATTTAGAAAGCTTTTAACCGTTTATAATGCTTTATTTACTTTATACTATTATGCAACAAAGCAACAATTATCTTCAGTAAAAATAATTTGTTGCTTTATTTTCAGTTTTATGAATTTGCAAAAAGTAAACAATACTTTGTTTTCTCTTTTTGTAACATAAAAACATATGCTTGGCCTAGTGAATTACAAACTGCTAGCATAGCTTTGTGATAATGCTGCTGTTATGTTTGTATATGTAAACATGTTTATATTTTCTATATAGACTTTTTTTTATACATTTATAAAATAGGGTGGGGTGGGGTAATATGGATAGAATTTTAGCTATACATTTTTTTTTACATAACTTATTTTATTAAGTTTATAACCACCATAAAAACTTTTGTTATTTTTCTTTACATTCAGGGTATACAACAACTTCACAATGAGTAGAACATAAATATATTTTCAGTAACTAACTTACTAATCCTTTTTTAATAACACCTTTCATATATCCATATTACCCCACTGGTGGGGTAATACGTATATAAGATACTCATATTATATTTGAGACATATATCACACTTATTGCTTTTCATGAATTTAAAAGATCAAACTGTATTCGTTATGACTAGCAGTTTTCTTTTTCTTACTGATAAGGTCTTCTTTTTAGTTTTATTCTTCTCTTTTTCTTGCAACCTTGCGATAACATTTTGAGGTGTTAAAACTTTGCCCTTTTTGGCCGGAAGACTTTGATACATTGTATATTGACTCCCTTTGCTTAACAAGCTGTATGGCAGTCATTAATTTGCTTTGATTGTATGTGCCAATAGTCTTGCATTGATATTTTATTTCAGGCATGATAATTTATTTCAGTCTTATTACTTTATCTAAAATATTATAAAGTTAGCTTTAATTATATAAAATTTAATTATAAAATAAATTATGATAATAAAATAAATAAAATAAGGAATACAAAAATAAAATATAAAATATTTAAATGGGAGTTAAAGTTTTACCCTAGCTATTCAGGGAAAACAAATTTGAACTATGATCTTAATGTAAGTAGTTTAGTAGCATTATATAAAACTATTTTATGTAACTGAAAAATGTTAAATTTAAAAGCAAAAGTGAGCATAAGTATATAAATAAATGTCACGTAGCTTATGATTTTGTAACAAACTTCTATAATGTTAATAGGATTTTACATATTTTATATATATCCATTTTACCCCATTTTAGTTTTTGTTTATTTATCAATATAGGTTGGAGAACTTATAAATTAAATTTTACATATTGTTACATCATGGTCCAACTAATAAATTTACATCATTATTCTTTGATAAGTAATATTACTGTATAAGTCTGCAGACAGAAGTTTTGAAATGTAATGTTTTATATTTTTTTCAAAATAAAATGTTTTACATATTAACTGTTCGTGTAAATCAAATATTAATACAAAAAAAAACAACTAATTATGTGTATAAACTGTTGGTAATTTTCAGGTTTTTGCATTATTTAGAGATAACTTACTCCATGCATCCTTATTGAATATATCCATATTACCCCAACAATTCATATTACCCCACCCTACCCTATAAAAAAAATATATATATCAATATAAAAAAGATATATGTACATCACAACAGCAATACAACAAAACTATGCTAGCAGTTTGTAATTTACTAAGACAAGCATACGTTTGTATAGTATTACTTTAAAAACATATGCTTGTCTTAGTAAAGTACAAACTGCTATCATAGTTTCGTAATATTGCTGTTGTGATGTTTTTATGTGTAAAAATATTTTTAAATAAAGATTTTCAATAACTGTCAGTTATATATATTTTTTATTATTCAGGCATACTTTATTTAAATTATACAGTTGGTGGTTGGTGCCAAAATTTAGAAGTTTTAAGCACCCTCTTAAAGTTGTGTTTTTTATTGGTTCAGTTATTTGTAATGTGTTACCTGCGAGTTACCTTTATTTATTGAAAGAAAAAATTCTATTGGATTGTAAAGTTTGTTTTTAAATGTTTTGTTTGTGTTATTTGAATTTATTTTAGATCAAACTTTGTAACTGCCACCATAGTTAAGCATTTAGTATTAAACTATTGTTAAGTATAAAAGTTTTTGTTAGTTGGTGTTTTATGGGTTCTTACTTCAATAGAATTGTATGTTAATGCAACATTTTATTCCAACATCCAAAATCTAATGGTATATTTAGCAGTGATAAGTAAAAACTTTTAATAATGTTTCAAAAATCGCATTTTCTAAATCTGTTATTTATCTAATGATGTGGATTGTGCTCAGTAGATATATTTTTTTTAAAACTTCTCAAAGTTTTAAAAACATTTCGATATTTCCTTATGGCGTTACATTGCCAGTGCTATAGCCCTGGGTCCCACAGTTTTGGAGGCTTCTGCTCATAAAAAAATATATTATTAAAAGAAACTCTGAAAATAAATTTTTTGATTTATCAAGGAAAGAGTCTCCAGCTTTAATTCAGCCCTGGGCCCCAAAAATTCTTGATTCACTACTGCACATTGCCATAATATATTATATTTTATATGTAATTCAGGAATAAAAATGTGCAGGGAAAATCAGTTTGCTAATTGATGGTGTATTTTTCTGTCATATGCTTTCAATTGTTGTGCCTAACAAATCGTTCACATGAAAAGAAAGAAACCATAAGAACCTTGACATGGTTCATATGTTTTAAACAAATGCCCCCCCCCCCCAGCCAGATGCTCTTTCGACCTTTATACTGTGGAGGTGGAGCATCAGCATATATTCTGAATTTAGTTTATACTCAATTAATAGAAATTTGACTGTACTATTTGTGTTCAGATATCAAAAATGAGATATAGGTATAATTTCAATTCAATTTAAGTTTATGGATATTTTTTATAGAAAAAATATTTACCCAAATTTGGTAAGAATTTTTAACATACATAATTTAAAAAAATTTGACTGCCATAAAACTCTAGTGTGCAAAGTAAACAGAGAGAGAGGTCATTAAAATAAGGTGAAGTGAGAATTTTTTGAAAGTATGAATTCGGGTAGATGGGAAAAAATTCTCAATCGATGATTTGGTAGGGGGTGTTTCTTTGGCACACGACAGAAGTAGTGCATGAAAGGGGATGGGGTTGTGTGAATGATTATGGGGGAGGGGAGGGGAGGGAAATCCTAGATCCGCCCCTGAATATATTTTGTTAAGTTTTTACGAATTTTCTCAAATAAATATTTATAGTTTTTGTAAATTTTTTCGTTTGCAGTTATTTTTATTTTGAGAAAATTAATATATATCTTCAGTTTGATTTTGGAAGATTTTTTAACCCCTAGGTAATCCAATGAGAACTCTTAGATTTTGCTATTATTTCAACTATGGGAAAGTTAGCGTCGTATACAGAATAGAAAGTTTTGAAGAAAGTTTCATTTATGTCGTTGGCATTATCATTTATGTTAATATTATTCCAATGAAGTAAAGATAGTTGGTCTTTGAATAAATCAAGGTTAATTTATTTAAAGACCAACTATCTTTACTTCAATACTTTTTTATTGTCAATGTTTTTAGCTATATATGTATTAATTGTTACGAAAATGGGAAAATGGTCCGTTATATCAGTTTTTAAAATACCTTTTTGCATACAAATACTAAAAATATCAGTTGAAAATAATATTATCGATTAAAGTCGCTGAGAATATAGTTACTCTGCTAGGGCAATTGATAAAGGGGGGTTGATCCCGTTTCAGAAAATGTGCTATGAAAAAAATAAATTCATATTAAAGTCCCCAAGTAAAATATGTTTTTTCTTTTTGGTATCGCCTTATTTAATGATGTTTTGCAAAAACATGCTAAGGGTTCACTCACGCCAGCAGGTGGCCGGTAACAACTGCTAATCAATAAGTTTTTTGTTCGGTTGTTTTCAACTTCAATTGTTAATCAGACTTCAATTGTCGCTATCAGAAACGCTCAAATCGCCTCTAAAAACAAGCCTTAGCGTTTCGGGCGCATAAATTAAACTCCACCACCTCGTTTGTTTATTTGTCTCTCCAAAGAAATAATATTAAAATAGCGGAACTTAAATTTTACTTTTGATGTAACCCACGTTTCAGTTAAGCATATTATATTAAAAAAGTTCTTGGTTTCTTCTAGAAGATTTAAAAGTTTTTCAAAGTTGCAATTTTGACTTCTTATATCCCAGTGAAAATAAAACCGCGTCCCACATGGGTTCCGCGTGGGTTCCGTGTGGGATTGATGGGATTTACGTGGGACGGATTTTCCCATGTGGTATCCGTATGGAAATTTGTCACCTTAAACCCATGTGGGTAATCCCACTTGGGTTACATGTGGGAACCATATGGTATTTACACACATGGGAAATAACACGTGGGTTTCCTGTGGGATTTGCATAGGAATTAATTTGAAAGCTGGAAACTAAAAAAAAAACTTTTTAAAAAGAACTAAAAAAAAAACTTTTTAAATTGACATTGCATTGCGTTACGTTTATATTGTGTGAAAATATTCTATATTAATATAGAGAATGGCAAGCAAGTATGTAAGTACCACGAATAATGTTTATCTTTCTTTATAGAAATAAGATTAAGATTTGTGCAAATAGACGTATTATTAGGATAATATAATAGTTATTTGAATTTAGATTTTGAGTAAATTATTTGCAAACAATTAACTGATGCAAGTTGAAATGTTGTCAAAAACCAATTTTGCATGCATGGGACACTGCAGTGTCCCACAAAGAAATGCAGGTTTGAAAGTCAAAGAATTCCCAATTTTCTTTATTAAAAAAAGAAAAAAATAGGATAGAGATGGGTTTCTGTAACTTTTTTTATGCTCCAAAACTTTTAACTTTAGATATAATAAGGTCCTTAAGACTTAAGGAACTTACGAACTACATTGAGGAACAAAAACAGGATATTCACAGAAACTTTTCAATTTTTAATTTGGAGCACCACAGTGTTATTGGGAATAAAGCCTCTGGGTCCAGTTTTCAAAGTAATATGATCTAAAGTAATGTTTAAATAAAATAATATGCTTTAAAATGCATATAGTTATACATATAACTCCTGATAGTTAACTATATGTATAACTAGTTATACATATAATTTGTTATAAAAACTTATTTTTAAGGGTTATGCTTGAACAAATTAGTACCAATTAATTCAAATTCAAGATTTAGTTAAAGTTCAAGTTAAAGTTCTTATTTATTCATTGTTTTTGTTAATTTTATATTTATTTGTTCAAATTTATCAGTTAGTACTATTTTTTACTACAGTAAGAATGTTTATTATTGTTGAACGTGATTTTATTAGTAACTTAATTTTATTTTCAACATATTTTGACAACACCCTTTATATTTTAAATGATGACAGCTTTACTTTTCTATTGATGTTAAATTTATTACGTTTCAATAACTCAGATTGAATCTTAACTGAATTATTGTAAGCTTTGTAAGGGTTTGTTGTATATCAAATGGTGTTGTAAATAAAGTAAAAATAATATATATATATATATATATATATATATATATATATATATATATATATATATATATATATATATATATATATATATATATATATAACATTAAAACAATAAAATTGATACAAAATTTCACTTTAAAACGAATACCATTAACATTGTGATGATAATAGCATTAGGAAACTAGTATTTATGTATTATTATTATACTATAAATAAATAGTTTTTTAATTCATTTTATAAAATGGAGACTGACAACTGATAATTAATGGAAATAAATACAAATTATAAAAATCATGTAAACTTCATTTATTATTTCTAAATACTATATTAATGTTAGTCTACAAAGTTAAAATTAATTTTGAGCATTGTTATTAGTTCTTTTGCGATTCGCACTTCCACTTCTGTCTCTCAAATTTATAAAACAGGTGGTCAAAGCTTGCTCAATAGGTAAGTTCTCAGCATAACAATGCTTTTTTCTTACACTTTCTTAAGAGAAATATGGCAAATTGATTACTTATTTTACCTAAATCATAGGGTCATCTATGCATAATGATGTCAGATGATGACCCGTTTATTGAACACCTTCACCCTTTAATCAAACTCAGTCAATTGTTTGCCATCTCCCATTGAAAATGATGTCAGTTTTTGTTATCATATTATGATAATATATCTGAATTGTTAATATAATATAAAAAATGCATATACCATCAATTTTTTTCTGGTTCAATTATACATTTATTCTCAACAGTACTAAAAGTAAAAAAAAAAAAACATAAATTGTTCTTTCAGATAAGCAAGCTAATTTCTGAATTTAAATTGTTTTTCCTATGATCCTCTACAGTTTTAAGCAACAAAAGCAAGAAGTTTTTAGACCACATTGTTGGTGTAAATTCCTCTAAAACCTGCTCATAGCTAGCATAAATTGTTTTACTTTTTTTTTAAATAAAATATGTTACTTTTTTTTTTAATTCAATTTTTTAATTGACATTATTTTGGTCTCAACATCCCCTCCCCATTGTCAATTATTGTTAAACTCACACTGCCCCTCGATCTACTGGCATCATTTATGGATGATCCCATAGCCTAAATACTATATATATATATATATATATATATATATATATATATATATATATATATATATATATATATATATATATATATATATATATATATTGTTTTTACTTTATTTACAACACCATTTGATATACAACAAACCCTTACAAAGCTTACAATAATTCAGTTAAGATCTGAGTTATTGAAACGTAATAAATTTAACATCAATAGAAAAGTAAAGCTGTCATCATTTAAAATATAAAGGGTGTTGTCAAAATATGTTGAAAATAAAATTAAGTTACTAATAAAATCACGTTCAACAATAATAAACATTCTTACTGTAGTAAAAAATAGTACTAACTGATAAATTTGAACAAATAAATATAAAATTAACAAAAACAATGAATAAATAAGAACTTTAACTTGAACTTTAACTAAATCTTGAATTTGAATTAATTGGTACTAATTTGTTCAAGCATAAACTTAAAAAATAAGTTTATATAATAAATATTATGTATAACTAGTTATACATATAGTTAACTATCAGGAGTTATATGTATAACAGCATGCATTTTAAAGCACTTTATTTAATTTGTATATTACTTTAGATCATATTACTTTGAATACTGGACCCAGAAACTTTATTCCTAATTACACTGTGGTACTCCAGATTAAAAATTCAAGGCATTACATTGTAAGGTAATAATATTGTCAAACTAACGGTAAGTTTTTTTAATAAAATACCTTTAAAATGCTGTGTATCTCTTTGCAAGTCGAACTATTTCAACTACAACAAAAATATCAATTACAACTACAACAAAAATATCAATACTCAACTACAACAAAAATATCAATTTATAAGTTCCCGAAGAATCTAGAGGAGAGAAAAAGATGTAGTGAAGCTATCCCAAGAACTGGTTTTATTGTTACAGACTATATAGCAGTATGTCAACTTCATTGGCCAAATGAAGCACCTTTTGAAAGCAAGTATGGGAAGCAATGACCTTTAAGCCCACCATCTGTTTTTAAAAATATTCCGCCTAGTTGTTTAGCCACACCAGCAAGTAAAGTTAGAAAAACTGTAACTTCAAGCGGTTTTCGAAGCATTTTACCAGATGAGTTAAATGATTTTCTAAAAGAGGATGAACTTATATTTGTTGATATTCAATCTTTGTTAAGTGATAATAACGATGTTATTGTTTTCCAGCCTAATAAAAAAAGTTTACACATACAATCAAAAATGTACAAACTTGGTGTTCCATTATTTATTCGAATACCTTAATGCTATGAGGAAAGTTAATGTTGGTGAATTTTTATATACTTCAGATATTATATGTAGAGCATATGAGTATTTTGCTATGCGACGAAGTTTATATGATTGTTTGTGTATTGACTACAAGTTGCCAAGTATAAGAGCTTTAACACGATTGACTTCAAAAATAAGCTCAATGGAGGACCTAAGTTTCATAAATAGTATTTTTATGAATTTAAATCCATTGAAAAGAACTTCCATAATACTAATAACTTCCATAATACTAATTGATGAGATCTATGTCAAAGCTTCATTACTTAACCAAAGAGGTGCTTTGTTTGGTCAAGCAGTAAACTACCCTGAAAAGTTAGCTAAAACAATTTTATCATTTATGATTAAATGTCTTTTTGGTCCAGAATTTATATGTAGAGCTCAACCTGTTGCAAATTGTTCTTCTGAATTTCGGTTTGCTCAATGTCAACAAATTGTTGATACGATAAATAATATTGAAAATAGTAAGACACTGGTAATAATTACTGATGGTAACCGTGTAAATCAAAGATTTTTTGGAATGTTTAAAACAGTTGATAGTAAACCATGGTTAACAACATCAGGTATATATTTATTGTATGATTATGTGCATCTCTTAAAATCTATACGAAACAATTGGTTGACAGAAAAGACTGACGAACTTTAATTTTTGAACAATAAATAACTGGCTTTGGCTAAGTGGAGTGATTTAGAAACTTTATATAAAACTGAGTGCAATAGTCTTTTTAAACTCTCTAAACTTACAGCTAAATCAGTTTATCCAAAACCAATAGAGAGACATTCTGTAAAGTTTTGTTTGTCTGTTTTTTGCGAAGAAACAGTAGCTGCATTGAGAACGCATCCAGAGATTGAAAATAAAGCATTTGAAGGTACTGCTGTATTTATTGAAAAAATAACTTTTTTTCGAATGTTGTTAATGTCAAAGCACCTGGTGCTGGCATTCGGTTTAGAAATGAAGAAAAAAATTATGCGGAGAAATCCACTCAGTTGGTGATCAACAGTTACAACTGCTACGAGATATTGCTGAACTGTCAAATTTTATGAAACCTACAGGTAAGCATGTAAAACAGCTTACGCTAGATACTAGCAATGCAATAGCGCATTCATGTTATGGCTTTATTGATCTCATAGAAACTTTGTTGAGTAATGGAGCAAAGTATGTCTTAATAGGTTGGTTTTCAACAGATCCACTTGAAAAAGCTTTTTCTAAGCTTCGACAGGGATCTGGAGGTACTTAATTTATAAACGCTAAATCTGTAATTGAAAAAATTAATATTCGACATACTAAATTACAACTTGACATTCCTGTTGATGGTATCGATGGTCATACTTGTGACATATGTTTTAGAGATATTTCTACTGATGAAAAAGAACTTCTGGATAATATACATGATCTTGAAAGCTCATTTAATAAATCTACATTAGTTGCTATAGTTTACGTAGTTGGCTTTGTGCAAAAAAGCGAAATAAAAATTTATGATGATTCTGCCAATTATTATTATAAATATGGAAGTATATTCTAATATACTGCTAAAGAATTACTCACTAATTACCACTCCCAAAATACTAAAGCTATCATAATTTATGTGAAAATTAGTTTTGTAATTTATTATGCTATTTACTTGTTATGTTTTTTATTTTCTCATTAGCCTATATGTCTCTCAATATGTTTGGATTTGTAAATATTTACCCTGTTGAGATATATTGATAAAACTTTTTTTTTACTTGAATCAACTTTTGTTGGTGTTTTTTATTGTTACCATTTTTAGCAAAAAAAACTAAAAATACAGTTATCTTTCTAATATATAGATATATACTTTGATATGGTTCTGCTTGTTATTGATACTATTTAATATTACATAAATATTCTTAATGAAATTTGAAATACGAAAAACATGATTATCTTTTAACAATTTTTTGGTTTTCTTTTTATATTTCCGTCTTTACTAGAGATTATTATTAGAAAACATAGACTGCCATTACACCCTACCTAATATAAAAATATATCAATATAAGTAAAAGTGAAAATTTAATCGGCCTTCAGTTTTTACGGCATTTTGCGCGATGTCAAGGCCTGTTATTATAGAAGGCCGTGTGTGTGACGAAAAAGTAAAGATATTTTTGCATCCAACGTCTACATCATTGAAAAAGTAGGTTTTTACATTTTTGCTTTTGTTTTTTTGTTTAACTACTTATCCTAATTGATCACTTTTTTTCAGGATTCTCCTCATGGGTTCAAGGTCATTACGCATAATATGTGTTCAATTACCCATAATACGTTAGTCATTGTAAGTAATAAATTAGGAAATAATTATTTGTGAAATATTGTAGTCATTAATGACTTCAACCTGGCTAATAATTAAAATTGCTCGACTAATAAGGTTCCTTATTAAAATTGCTCTCTCTCTCTCTCTCTCTCTCTCTTTATATATATATATATATATATATATATATATATATATATATATATATATATATATATATATATATATATATATATATATATTATATATATATTTGTATTTATTTATTTTTTTTAGAAAATGTTTGAAGAAAGTTAGAAGATACTAAAAACCTTGGTATTATGCAAGCCGAAGCGATTTAATTAATTCAATCGACAAAAAACGGCGTGTAAATCGCAAATGAAAAAATAATGTTTTTAATATTCATTTTGGATGTATTGATTAATAGCATTTATTTTAAAATAAATTCATTTTGCAACACGTTTTTTAATTTTATAAAATTTCGTCATAATAGTTTAAGGTAAATCCCACAGGTTATAGGTGGAAAACATCACATGTAAAAGATCAAAAATGCTACACATTTTGAATACCAAATGGGATAAAGTAGCAAATACCAGATTAAATTAAGCCTAGTACAAATACTCTGAAAGCTTCGATGATTAATTTTAAATTACTATTTAAGTAATTTTTAAATTAAAAGAATTTTAAAAATTATCATAGAAGCATTCGGACTTTCATTTGTCTAGTATTAACTACTTTTATACCATTTGGATTAAAATGTGGCATTTAAGATCTATAACATATAGTATTTTCCACCTATATCCCATGCAGGATTTACCACATAAAACCCATGTGGGATTTACCATATGAAACCCACATGGGACAAAATAATAATCCCCATATGGATTACATATGGTAGAAACCCACGCGTATCCCATATGGGATTTACCATATGGGATCCATGTGGGATTTACCATATGAAACCCACATGGGACAAAATAATAATCCCCACATGGGTTACATTGGAAAAAACCCACGCGTATCCCATGTGCGCTTTTTCACTGGGATTGAAGTGGAGAAATTCTCCATCTCATTTTCAAGGAGATTTCTAATTCGATTCGAATGTTGTCAATAACATTCTTAAAAAGATACTCTTCTACTTCGCTTAGAAAAATATATGAGCAAAAATATCTGAAAAAGTCTCACAATAAAAGTTATTGTTGGGGTCTGAGTTTTCGTGCTAGGAAAAAAACTCTTTTTCAAAAAAAATTAAACATGAGAGATTCAAAATTATTTAATGCAACCATTGTTGTTTTATATATGTTTTAAAGAATTCATTTTAAGAATGTAAATTAGTTTACTTTTTTCTATCGTTTTCATAAATAGAATTTTTTAAACAAATAATTTTATCTTACTGAACCGCAACATTCTCTCCGTTTAAGTGTCTTTGTTTTACGTCTGTAAACAAATTTTTCTGATTGGAACGGTTTCTAGTAAAAAGTCTTCGTTAACGAAAATATTTATTCCTTTTAATCAATTTGCTTCTTTTAATATTTTCACTTTATCTTTATACCGTTGAAGGTTGAGAACTATTGTCCGAGGTCTTCCGTCCTTCTTTTGTCTTGCGCGATTGGCACGCTCGATTTCAATATCTTTAACACCAAGTTTTTTTTTGACAAATAAATGAAGTTTTTCTTCCGTTTGGCCCCAATTTTCTTTTTCGTCTTCGTATAAACAATCTATTCGTAGATTATTTCTCCGTGAACGATTTTCAAGTTTTCGGTGTTTTTCTTTTAAAATTTCATTTTCAATTAGTTCCTTTTCAATTTTTTTGATTTTTATGACATTTTCATTAGCATTTGTCTCAAGCCTGTCCAATCTTTTTTTTATAATTTTCAGATTTCCACTGATTATGTCTAATACTGTTTGTTCGTGTTTTTTAAACATACCATCGGTTTCTTCTAAACTCATTAGAAAATTTTTTTCTTCAGTTAAAGCGCTTCAAAAAAAAAACGCGTCCGTTTGCTTGAAGAGCACGTGTTCGTTTCTTAGGTCCTTTAGTTTTCGGTCCTTTAGTTTTAGGTCCTTTAGTTTTAGCCTTTAGTAGGTCCTTTCAGTTTTAGATCCTTTACTTCTTAGGTCCTTTAGTTTAATTGGGCTCGAAATTTATTGCCATTTTAAATTATTATTTAAACTAAAATAACTTATTCTAGATAAATTTATCTTTTTGTTATATTTATCATCTCAGCGAATTTCCCATTTTTTTGATCCTGCGGACCGAAATACAGTTCTCTTAAACAAAATTTGAAATATAAAAAAAATGAATATTTTCTCTTTTTACAAAGTTGTAAATATGTTTACAAAGTTACAAAGTTAAATAGTTACAAAGTCAAATAATTGGCTTACCGATTAAAAAATTCTAAGATTTTGTATTCAAATACCACCATAATCAAAAATTTAATTAAAAAAAAATAAAGTTTGCATTAAAAATAAATAAATCCTGCTATTCAATTCTTATAATTGATTGGATATAAAGTAACTTAATATTTAGTATTTTCTTATCTAACCTGTAACTAAACCGCAATTGAAATAACCGTTATTTGACTTTATTCCAATAAATTTTTTAAACATTAAAACTAAGTATAAAAATGATTATTCCATCGAGGTTATACCGGAAGCGTTGTGTTATCACCGTTATGTCGACCTGTCTAAAGAAAAAAACAAAAGCTAATTGAACATTACATTTATTTATATATATGAATTTTACTTTTTTGACACTAGTACAGTATTTTATTCATCGCTAGTTGCGTATTTTTATTACGGTAATTAACCTATTATTACGGTAATTAACCTATTAATACGGTAAATAACCCATTAATTGGCCGTGTTTATTATTTTTATTTTATTTTTTAAAAAAAGATCTGTTCATAATGACGTAATTTTTTTATGAAAATATTTCTTTTCAAACTCAAGTATTTAACGGACTTTATAAAACTTAGTTTTTAAATTAAAAAGAAGAAATGGCTTTCTCTTATTTTCTTTTTTACATACAATAATTTTTTTTACAGACTATAGGTCTGAATTAAAAAAATAAGTCAAAACTAAAAACAACTTACATTGCGTTTAAGAAAAGATACGACAGTTAGACAAATAATATAGACGAAAACTATCACAGCAATCGTTGCGATACCTAAATAAGATAACTTGTAAATAAATAACTTGTAAAAAGTTTTGAAGTGTAAAATGACGTAAAGTAAATGTTAAAAAATAATAATTTTTTCAATTTTTGCAAATCGATAAAAAGCTTATTAAAAAAGACGTTTCAAGTTTAAAAAAATAAAAACTTTGGAAAAACTTAAAAAAATACTGAGTAAAAACAAGTTGGTTAAAATTTAAGTTGAAAACATTCAAAGAGAGCATTATCGGCATAATTTATTTATTTATTTCTGAAAGGAAAGGACTGCCTTATAAACGCCAGTTTGAGGTTGGTTTTCTTTTTTTCGTTTTGGAAATTTTAATGATGCACCACATATTGGTTGTCCTACGTTTGCAACGTTTGCAATTTGAAGATGTTTAATATGCAAAGAAGCAAAACATATTGGATTAAATTCTTTACTTGCACTTACAACAGCATGGTTATGCAAACACACTGGATGTTTGAGTTGCTCGAGAATCAAAAGAAATCCACCTTACTAAACGCATTAACATATGTCACTCTTCGCTGAATCGTAAACAAAACAACATATTTCTAAATAAATTTATAACTGGTGATGAAAAATGGATTGTTTACGAAAATGTAGTCCAAAAACAATCATGGACCAAGCAAAACAAGCATCCGCAACCAATATTCAAAGCCAATAATGCCCAAAAAAAAATTATGCTTTGGGAATTGTGTGATCACAAAGACATAGCCTATTTTGAGCAGCTTTTAAGAAACCAAACTATTGATTCAAAACTGAATTATCGAAATTGAACAAAGAAAGCAAGAAAAATAGCTCTGAACCCATCGCAAAACCCTTTGGTAACCCGTCAAAAATTAAAAGAACTCAATTAGGAACTGATTCCGAATTCACCTTATAGCCTTGACTTAGCACCATCAAATTATCATTTGTTTTGCTTCATTCAAAACTATTTGAGTGGTAAAACTTTATTTTCCAATCCGGATGTTAAAAAATTAGTTGAATCAGTTTTTAGCTTCTAAAAAGCAAGGGTTCTTCAAACGTTGAGTTTTTCAACTTACCGAAAGATGGCAAAACTTAATCCAACAAAATGGTTATATATGAACAAATAATGTTTTTGTTAATATAAATAAATTCACTTAAAAAAAATATGAAAAACCCAACATTAATTGGCGAACAACCCAAAAACATTAAAAAGTTTTTTTTTTTACTATTTTACAAAACAAATAAATACAATTTTCTTGAACTTTGTGTAAAATGTAATTGAAATAAAAAATTTCAATTACATTTTACACAAAATGCATTTTAAGAAACGATATCTCACTTAGAGTTCTTTCTTATAAAAGTAATAACCAAATAAAAGTCATAAATATATTATCTTTATTTAAATACATTATTATGCTTTTTTTTTTTTTTTAGATTATTCACCTCCCCAAGGCCCGAGGGGGCCACTATAGTCGAGGAAGATACTCTTTTTTTTTAATATTTTTTTTTTTTTTTTTTTTAGTCGTTATTCGTGGTGCAACCCTCTCTCAACTCTTTAACTCCGAAACACGAACCTTGCCGATCAAGGCTGCTGCGCGGAGAAACTAATGTTGTTTAATTAAAAAGTATTAATTACGATTCAATTAAAAGTATTAATTTTAATTTTTCAAAACAAATGACCTTTAAAACGTATTTTTTTTTAAGAAAAAAATGTCTTCTACATCGTGTATTTGTTGTTCTGATATATATAAATCTAATTTATTTGTTTTGTTATTTCTGAAAATTCTACGTCAAATAAAAAAAGTATACAAAAGTTAAACTATCAAAATGAATTACATGAATTCATAAGTTCTCTATTCGGCTGACACATTCCTTTTATCGACTGACACAACCATTGCCAACAAAAAACAAGATAGTTAACATTAAATTTTCCTTTTAAAGCTTACCGCTTATAAGTATATTAAAGTTCATATTTTGGTAAAAAAAAACACAATAACAAACCTATTTTAAGCATATTGTTAATCTCTACTATGTGTTCAGCATATTGATAATCTTTACTCTAAATTACGCATATTTCTGAGCACGATTTTTTATTGAAAGGAGATTCTCAAAGGTGCTTATTTAAAGTATTAACGCCTCCTTCCTTACCAATGTTACAAAACTTGTCCAGAGGTGGCGTTGGACCAGGGATCAGCTTCTAAGGCAAGTGCGCTAAGTACTGCGCTGCAGCTGCATCTATCAACTACATGATGCAGAATACAGTAAAGTATTTCTTGCTACTAACAGCTTTATTTTATATCCTTAAAGTTATCAACTTTGTGCATCAGTTAGGTAATGATACATATTGCTTATTTCTGTGTGTGTTTTTTAGTCATACACAAAACATGTTTTTCAGATAATTCATAATTTCTTTTTGACTATTTATTATTAAGATCTTAACTTTTGTAATAACAACTTTTTATCTCAAAAAGCTGTTATTACTTGTTAGATCAAATCATTTCTCTAATAATTCAGAAGAACTTTGAAACAATGTAAAACTTTAGGCCAGCGATGCCGAGCATTTGAGCCGTAGGTCAGTAAGTAATCCATAAAAAAAAAAATTTTCAAGACCCACAAGAAACTACAAAAAAAAATTGTTTAATTTTTTAAATTCATGTATACTGTATTACATAGAACACATTTAGGGGTTGAAGAACACCTATTTAAAAATAGCTATTTTTAGAAACACCCAATTACCAATAAACAACCCTAAAAATATTATATATATATATATATATATATATATATATATATATATATATATATATATATATATATATATATATATATATATATATATATATATATATATATATACTTGTACATAAAATCCATATAGGAAGAATGAGTTTTAAATAGATGCTTTAAAATAGATTTAATTATTTTTTATTCTTTTTAGAAAATATTACTACAAAGCCCACTATATAGTTTACAGGTACTACATAGCCTAAAGGCTACCCGCCCACTACAAAGCTATTTTTTGTTTTTTTTGGGTTTACATTTGTTAATCGTTGTACATCTTTAAATAACCAATAATAAAAATAGTAATATAAACTTACAATGATAGAAAATATAACAAATATAATCAAGGTATCTGAAAGAAGATCGCAAAGATTTCGTCGTCAGAACCTTAAATAAGCATTTAACAAAGATAAGATAAAAAAAAAATTAACTTTTACAAAATTGCAAGGTAAATAATCTGTGTCTGAAGAAAGATCAAGGGGATCTTCTCATCAGAATTTTATACAGGAGTAAACCAACATATAAAATAAAAAGTAAAAAGTATAAGAACAATAAATAAAATAAGTAGGAATAAACTTCTATAAACGTAAACATGTATATAAACAACAAAAAAAGTAGACTAAAATATATTTTACTACTAGTAATAAGTAAATATATTATCTAATGAAAGAATGAGATTTTTCAGTTCTTTTAAAAAAAGGCAAAAAGTAATAGGTACGTCAAAGTTAAAATTCGGCAAAACAATTTTATTCCAAAAGTGTGGCGCTCGATAGGTAATACCAAATTGATTTAAGTTTGTTTGACAAAAAGGTTCATTTAAAAAGTTATTAATTCTCAAAATATATTTACTGATTGGTTTAAAAGAGAAAAGATCTTTGAAGACAGCAAGGTATAAGTTATTTATCAACATATATACAAAACATAAAATAATAGATACATTTAACTCGTATATATTCAGAACTCTCATTTCAATAAAATAATGCTTCGAATGAGAAAAGCGATTTGCATAATTAATTATACGGATTGCTCGTTTCTGACGGAGATAAAGACGTTGCAACTTACTTTTTTCTGTACTTCCCCAAGCAATATTGGCATAATTTAAATAACTGTGTATAAATGAGTGATAAAGTTGGATTAAGACTTTCTTATTGAGATAGATTCATAATTTATATAGGATCCCCATGTTTTTAGAAATTTTTGTGCTTATAACGGGTCCGCCAAATAACTTTTTTTTTTTTGAAAATGCTATAAAAAACTACTGAATATTTTCTTTTTTTTTTTCTTTAAATTTTCACAACTACATATCAATTACAAATTTTTTACACTGCAATATTATAAAGAAACTGTACTTCCTAAACAAAAAAAAAATACATTTTACAAAATACCGTTAAATATAGGAAGCAATAATTAGGTATGCTATGACTTGATAAGAAGGGTTTTGTTGTTGTAGGGAACTCGTAGAAGACTGAGATTAGTCTTATCATCGAAATCATTGAGGTATTGCGTACAGCACACATATAAACAATGTGATTCTCATTAAAGAAATGTTTTACATGTTATTATTGCAAACTTTTTTTTCTTTTCTTTTTAATTGAACTATGTTTTGTGTTAGTGTTGAGGTTTATAATAATAATACTAGCTTTATTTGTTGAACAAAAATTTACATTTTCCATATGTATTTGATTGCTGATTATTTTAATTTGAGCGTAAGTTTTGATTTACCATCAGAACTAGAACATTTCTAGGTAATTATCCATATTAAGAATATGATTTTTGAGTTTCGACTTTAAAGAAGTTATGTTGCCTGGGAGAGAAATCGAGGTATAATTCGGAATTAATTTGTTGAATAAATATGGGCCACGATAAGAAATAGAAAATTGAGAACTTTTTTTTTTTTTCAGGGGTACAATAAAGTTACCAGTTGCTCTTGTGTTAAATTTGTTGATATTAGATTGAAAGAAGTTTCCTGTGAATCGGTTTGGAACTAATCCTAGTTTGTATTTAAGCATGAACAAAATGTTAGCATAGATATTAATTTGGTAAATGTTTAGTGCTTTCATTTCTTTTAATAGGGGTTTAGCGTGGTTCAGTTTGTTTTTATGATGTATTATTCTAGAAGCATGTTTTTGTCGTCGATAAAGAGATATTAATTTTGTCTTGTGTGTGCTTCCCCAGGCTATGTTGGCATATGTGAGATAACTATGTATAAAGGAAAAGTAAAGAAGTTTTAGGTTTTTTTGCGATAAAAATGGTCTAGCTTTAAAAAGTATACCAATACTTTTAGATATTTTAGTATTGATGGCATTTATATGAGCTGTCCATAAAACATTTTCGTCAATAATCACACCAAGAAATTTAATTATTTGGGTTCTTTCAATTTTTTTGTAGTCAATACTTAGTGTCGGTAGAATTGATGGTAGTTTGTTCTTCTGTTTCTTTGAGTGAAATAAAATATATTTAGTTTTTTGCGCGTTTAATGATAACTTGTTAGCACTGAACCATGTTTTAAGATTTTGAAGTTCAAAGTTGACTTTATCAAAGAGGTCATTGATAGAGGTAGATGAATAGAACAGATTGGTATCATCTGCAAACATTATACAATCGAGATGAGATTTGTAGAGGCTTTAGGAAGATCGTTAATGTAGATAAGGAATAATAAAGGTGCAAGAAAAGATCCCTGCGGGACACCGCATTTGATTTTTAATAACTCCGTATTAGTGATACCGTCTATAATAACACATTGTTGCCTGTTATTTAAATAATTAGTGAACCATTTAATAGTTTGATTTTTTATACCGTATTTTCTCATTTTTTCGAGCAGAATTTTATGGTTAACAGTATCGAAAGCTTTTGTAAGATCGATAAAAACTCCCAATACAAATTTTCCTTTATCAAATGACGAGCTAATGTTGTCCATTAGGTCTAAGGTTGCGTGTTCCGTAGAATGATTAATTTGAAAGCCGTATTAACATTCACTTAGAATTTTATTGTCTGCTAAATATTTATAAAGTTTGTTGTACATTATTCTTTCCAGGAGCTTGGAAAACACTGGAAGAATTGAGATAGGTCTATAATTGGTTAGCAATGCCGTGTCTCCAGTTTTAAATTGTAGTTTTTTCTCGTAATCAACAAATCAATAAACAGATAAATTAAATCAATAAACAATAATCTTTTCTCCTAACTAAAACTCTGCTATTTACAAATTTTTCCTCAATATATATACTCTATGCTTTTCCTAAAATATCCTTCAAAACACCGTCATAAATCACCGCAAAAACATATTTACAATTATTATTGGTAAAAACTATTAAAGCTATTAAATCTCGAACGTCATTAAATGTTCTAGAACTTTCCGGAAATACACTCCTCCTTGATCCTTACGGATCATCCAAATAGCAATCAAAGTATTTCGAAGGCATGCGCCGTTCCCGACCACTCCGTCGCAAAAGCATGTCGATTTCTTGGGGTCTATCTTCAGCTTCGACATTTTCCTCGTTCGTCTCTAATACATCTTTAACTTGCTCTCCTTGATTTTTAGCGTTCTCTAGACCAGTTTCAGTATTCATCTCTATTTCCACATCAGGGATAATGCAGGACTGAGTATCATTTCGAGGTCTAACGTGTTTCACATGACGCGGAATGCCGTTCACTTCTACGATTTGTTTCGACGCATTCCGAGTTATCGTAGCTGGTTGCCACTTTGTATAGCACCTCGCATTTGGTGGTTTCAGCCAGACTTTATCGCCGATTCAAAACCTCTTGTTCGTGACATTTTGTGCAGGAAGATTCTCTTTTCCCAATCCTTTCACACCAATGGTATAACTGTATATTTTGTCCATCGGACTTGCACCATTTTTGTCGGCTGAGACATTGTACCAATATAGTGCTTCCGGTATCGACATTTTCGATCGTTCTGCTATTCGCTTGATCGTACGTTGGTTTCTTTCTACAATTCCATTTCCTTCAGGATAATAAGCGGCTCTAAATCTAATTTGTGCTCCCCAACTATCAAGGAAACTCCTTATCTCTTTAGTTTTAAATGTCGGCTCATTGTCAGTCAATATTTCAGACGGTGCTCCACGTTCACGAAAAATAAGACGGAGTATTCGGACTATGGCAAGACTTCCGTATGAGCTTGATAATTGTCGCCACAACGCGTATTTTGAAGGTCCGCAATCAATTAGACTCAAAAACTTGTCAGTGCCATAATGCGTGATGTCCATGGCCAATCTCTCCCAGTTTCCTTCAACATCCATTTTCCCTTTTTCCCACCGTATTGGCGCTGGATCTATTGACTGACATGGTTCGCAACTTTTTATCACATTTCGAACATCGTTTTCAGTAGCAGTCGGAATTGCTTTACGAACAAAGTTTAACGTTCGATTCACTCCGAAATGTCCAGTTCTTTGGTGTATATCGGAAATAGATTCTGTATATCGTATAGGTGTATATCGGAAATAGCCTTCGTAGCTACGACTATTCCATACAACTATTCCGACAACTATTCCGACACTCTGGCACAGTCAGTTTGTTGAGCCATCTGCTGCAAACTCTTGTTAATGCGTCAGCCAAATTATCTTTAGAAGGAATAAGTTTTACCTCAACGCTAACATTGTATTCTTCAATTAGCTGTTGCAACACGCTCAGTCTTCTTCGAATCAGCATTTCACCCGTCGCTTTTGATCTCAACCTTGATTTTCCTGTAAGGGCGTCAGAAACCCAGTGGAATACTGTCACGGAGTCGGTAAAAACAGTCACTTTCTTCAGCTTCCACATCAGAGCCATATTCATTCCACGTATCACAGCGTCTAATTCTGCCATGTTTATATGAATATCAGACGTTTCTTTTCGCAGCCATGTTGCATCCTCCACAGTAGTTTCCCCAACTTGAATAAGAGCACCCATCGCTAAAGAACTGGCATCAACCCACACTTTTCCCTCATCACCACACACATGCCCAATCACCACAAGCAGGCTCGCAACGTTCCACCTCAGCAAATACTTTTTTAAGCACCCACTTAACGTTCTCATCACAAATTTCATCGTCCCAACCCTTCGTCAGACTGACAGCTTCCCTCTTCAAGAGACTACAAATCACTCGCAGCCAACCACACACGGGTAAATGTCCTACCAACTGTCCACAAATTGAAAACACAACTCTCCTGGTTAACTTTTGCGAGATAGCATCAACTCGATTCCCTCTGGACCACATCAGTTTGTTACCAACCTTGCGCACACACAATCCTAACACACGAACTCCATCATTACCAATCTGCTCACCTTCTTTACTTTCTAAACCATATTTTAAAAAATGCCTCTTGACATAAACAAGACTCACCACACTTTCGTCTACGTAAATGTCGTCAACATAAGCGGACGTTCCACTCTTCACTAATTCGTCTTGATCAATGACGGCACTCACAACGGATTTCATGATCATTGGCGCAACGTTCAATCCGAAACCAAGTCGTGTCAAACAATACCTTTTATTTCGAAACACCACTGTTTGGAAGGGCCAAAGAGATTTATCAGTTTTTAGTTGAAGATGAGCCTTGCGTAAATCAATAATTGCTGGTTTGTTACCCATTCTTCTCCATTCTCTAAGCTTTTCTACACACACATCTGCATCTCTCGTGTATGTCTCAATGAAATCGTTAGCTTCTCTCCAGTCCAGAACAGGTCGGATTTTGTGGTCTTTGTTTCTCTGAATGGCAGCCATTAAAGGAATCTGCCCTTTGGGCGGCCCCAGTTCATTTTCGTCATACTCTAACAGCCACTTCCGATCAATCCAATCCTGTAGTTCGTTTTCATAGTCTGCTCTAGCGTGTTGTGGAATTCCGTACTGTGCCACTTTATTGCGCAATCGGTCGGAGCTTTCTCCATCTCTCCATTTCCATTTGACTCTCCATTCAACACCATTAAAAACTGCTTCGTGATCTTTCTTTTTTATTTCGATTTTCTTAACTTTGTCCTTGTTCAAAGCCGATGCTCCACAGTAACTCAATCCGAACTTCGCTTTTCCCAAAGGAGAAATGGATACTCCTCCTAGTAATTTAATGGAACTCATTCCGAGCATCATATCAACTCCAAACGGTTGGAAGTCCACTAAAATAACTTCATCACGTGCTTTAATGCCATCAACCTCAAGAATCACGACCGCTGACCCAGTGCACTGATGAACTTTTCCTTCAAACGTTACTACCTTTTGAGAGTTTGAGTACCTACATTGACTTTTGGGCAGAAATTTTTTATTCAAAATCGTCTTCGAACATCCTGTGTCCACTAAAGCTGTCGCAACCATACCGTTAACTTTTAAACGAATAAAAGATAATGCGCTCATTCCACCGTTGTTCAGGAGCGAGGTAGCGCAGATTCCTCGCGGTTTTTGTAGCATGGCGTCTAGATACAGCGCCAACAGCGTCACTGTCAAACACATTTGCACAGTTCAAAGCAGCTCTCACTCTGGGTAACATTATATCAATCGGGTCCATTACGGCTCGAAATCTTGATGATAAAACTTCTGGCAAACCCACAACAAACGCCAAACGCACACACTCCTCTGATAATTTAGCAAGATAGGCTAATCGTCTTAAATCAGCCAAAAACACGTCGGCTTTTTCTCCGTCACATAGTTTTCGTTTTGTAAACAGTTCATATGCAGTATAGGCATCTACAGAAAACGCCGCTAATAACACACGCTCGACTTCCACAACATCTTTTTTATCTTCCGCGGTTAAAGCATCGTACACTGCATAAGCAGCTTCTCTGAGAAGAATCGGAAAAAGAAATTCAAGCTTTAAGTTCTGAATTTCAGAAATCACTTTCGTTCGTTGAATCCAAACAGCAGTATCCGAAGTGCCATCATACGTTTCAAACATATCAAATAATCTCATACTTGGTTCCATGCCCGGTTAGCTTGTAGTTTTTTCTCGTAATCAACAAATCAATAAACAGATAAATTAAATCAATAAACGATAATCTTTTCTCCTAACTAAAACTCTGCTATTTACAATTTTTTCCTCAATATATATACTCTATGCTTTTCCTAAAATATCCTTCAAAACACCGTCATAAATCACCGCAAAAACATATTTACAATTATTATTGGTAAAATCTATTAAAGCTATTAAATCTCGAACGTCATTAAATGTTCTAGAACTTTCCGGAATTACACTGTAAAAACAAAAATAACTTTTCTATATTAAATGTAAACATTCGAGGTATTACAGGGTTTATGCGAAATATAAAACATTTTTAAAGAAAATATAAAACATTTTCTAAGAAAATATAAAACATTTTTTAAGAAAATATAAAACATTTTTAAAGAAAATATAAAACATTTTTTAAGAAAATATAAAACATTTTTTAAGAAAATATAAAACATTTTTTAAGAAAATATAAAACATTTTTTAAGAAAATATAAAAAATTTTTTAAGAAAATATAAAACATTTTTTAAGAATTTATAGAACATTTTTTTATAAAATACAAAACAAATTGTAAGAAAATAAAAAACAAATTTATAAAATTATAAAGCATTAAAAAAATATATAAAACAATTTTTAAAAAAATATAAAACATTTTAGTTATTTAAGAGTGCATATATGATGTATAAAGTTATTCATAAATTTCTAAATAATAAAGTGTATTTTTTTAATATAACTAAAACTCATTATATTTAAAGATATAATATAAATAACAAAGTATCCACTTTAATAAAACTCTTGCCTTGCTATGCCTTTCAAATCCCATCTTCTCATATTACAATACCAACCACAAAAATCAATGCCAATTGTCGGTATAAGCCAATTTAAAGTAGCCTTAACTTCATTGCTGGTTTTTGGAAACGGCCTTATAGAAGTATAATTAGCTTTAAGACAACTAAAGTATTCCTCGATCGGGTTCAATTGCGGTGAATAAGGTGGCAAAAAGTAAACTGAAACATTGGATTGGCCGAGCAAATTGATTACATCTCTTCGACGATGAAATGCACAATTATCCAATACTAGTACAAAATGAGGATTTGTTTGGAAATACGGTCTTAAATTATTGGTTATAAAATCACAAAAAATATCGCCATTATAGGCACCATCCACTATCTTAAAGCTTAGAATACCATTAACTGTTATAGCGGCCATTAGACTTACATTCTTTCCACGATTTGCTGGCACTGTAACAAAACATTTTGTATTCTTTATAGAATAGCCATATTGCTTAGAAGTATGTAAGTTAAAGCCTGTTTCATCTAGAAATACTAAGTTATTGTCAGGAATCGAATTAATAGTCCAGCAATAACTTTGTCTTAAATCAACGTTTTGCGGCAAGTTTCTTTTTTTTGGTACTAATGTAAGTCATTTTCTAGTAAACTCCATCGACTTCAAATACTTAGATATTGTTGGTATAGATACATTAATATTCCTTTCAATAAGAATGTTTCTCAATGATGCTAAAGTATGAGATGGATCATGCTCAATTAACAATCGAATTTCAGATTTAAGCGTCTCGTCATAAGAGCTGCGCCTTCCTTTTTTTACTGATGTGATTTCATCATCACTAAGTCCTTTACTGATTTTATCAGAAATAGAACGTGTTGCAGAAACTGATATTTCAACTTCTTCCCCTATTTTTTTTAACTTCATTTCTTTTAGAATTGACTTTCTTATGGTTCTTACAATATCCTTTGTAATAAGTGGTCTTTTTTTCCTTTCTCTCTCATTTTCCATTTATCAGTTAAAACAACAAAATAAATCTTGAATAATATATTTTAATTATAAGCATAGTAAGGCATGATAACACATGTATTGCATTTAAAAAGTTTTCTCTGGATAAAAATATGATTATGAATAAACCTCATAAATTCCAAAGTGCTAAGGAGTAATTACGTAATTAAATGTTTTATATTTTCTTAAAAATTGTTTTATATTTTCTTAAAAATTGTTTTATATTTTCTTAAAAAATGTTTTATATTTTCTTAAAAAATGTTTTATATTTTCTTAAAAAATGTTTTATATTTTCTTAAAAAATGTTTTATATTTTCTTAAAAAATGTTTTATATTTCGCATAAACCCTGTAACAAAACTTTTGAAAATCTTAAACTCTTATTGCATCAACTAAACCACGAATTTCAAATAATTTGTATCACGGAAACTTGGCTTAAAACAAACGGAAAAAATTCAAATTTTGAATTAAGTAATTACGTATCAGTTCACCAACCGCGTCTTAATTACGCTGGTGGTGGTGTTAGTATTTTTGTCCACAAATCAATAATGAAACAGATTATGAGTCGCTGTGCATAGAAATTATAAACAAAACCACCAAAAATATTGTAATTAATTCTATTTATAGACAATCATCTGGTAGTTTTAGAAAATTTAAAACTTATTTAAGCAGTTTTTAAACCAAAACTAGTTTAACAATCAAATAATTAAGGCATAAAACATATAAAAATGAAATAAACTACAAAAACTATAAAAACTTTTAAAAAACAAAAAAACACTCTAAAAAAATTTATTATGCCAAGTTGCTGGAAAAAACCAACGGCGACCCAAAAAATACGTGGAACATAATTAAACAAATAGATGGTAAAAATAAATGTGTAAAAAATAATCTCCCCCAAAAGCTTTTAATTGACAGGGAAATGATTTATGATATTAAAATAGCTGAAAAACTAAACTAATTTTTTCTAGAAGTAGGGCCGAACTTGGCGAGTAAAATTCCGCCAAGTACCAAAGAATTTGAATCTTATATTAAACCGTGTAATACTCTTATGGAAGTATCTAATTTAAATCTAAGCGAGATAAGGAATACTTTTAATAGTCTTAAAAGTAATAAAAGTGCGGGCATTGACAAAGTTAGTGTAAATGTTTTTAAGTCAGTTTTCGGTATCATTAAACCGTCATTATTTCATATTTTTAACCTTTCATTAAAACTAGGTGTTGTGCAAAAAAAAATTAAAGTTGCCGTAATCACTCTAATTTTTAAATCTGGTGACGAAACTAATATTTCCAACTACAGACCTATTTCCGTCTTACCTTGATAGTAAGGGTTATATATTATAATGATAGTAAAGGTTTTGTACTGAATCGTAAACTGGCAACACAAATTTAAAAGATAAAAATCATTTTTTTTGTCTCTTGTATGGCTGAGCTGCTCGCTTATCAAGTCCAGATTTTTCGTGACATGTTTAAGAGCTGCCAACATTTCTTTCGGCCTCTCGGCAAGTAGTTTGGTCAAGTTGGTACGAGAGCTCCATCTTGTTATAGAAATTCTATGCAGTTAAATTCCTTTCGCTTCAGAGAAGATCTTCCATCGGGCAAGACTTTCACTAAAAAATACGTATCAAGATTTGACATTTTTAAAAAATACTTTGATCTCAATGGCTGATTCAACTGCGTACACACCAGCCATATTCAGACTGTGAGCGCTACATGGAACGTACCGAGCTTTCGAATAATTTTGTCTTATAAAATAATTTGATGTCATTTTTAACTACTATACTCCATAGTTGGGGGCCTCTAGCTGTGATAGAAAACTTAGTGGCTTCAAAGTAAGTTTTAGCTTGAATATAATTATTGTTTGCATGCCTAGTAAGATATTTGTGCTGCATTTTTTTAAATAGTGTTTTAATAATATTTGGCATCGTATCGCAGTGGTGTTATTAAATAATGCATAGGTTTTATTACAACATTACTGCTTATTTCATCAACACCTAATCATTTGGTTAGTTTTAACGTTAGAAAAGCAATTAATAACACATTTTTAGTCAGTTTATTTTTGGTCATTATTGTATTGTTAGCAGTTAAATATGACTCTTCGCTAAATTTACCAAGTTTTAGTTTTAAGGCAAAATTTGATCCTACACTAACAAAAACTTGATCAAATGTTTTTGCAATTTTTGATTCATTAAGTTATCAACGCCATTAAAGTTTATTGTTTTTGGAAGACAAGTAGTTTTTTTTTTTAACAATTAATTCTAAAAATTAAAAAGTAACTATTTTTTAACAATTAATTCTTTAATGACATTCCAGGTTTTCTGAGTAGTGAACGGAAACTTTCGGCTTCGGCCGAAACCGAAACCGAAATTTCTGCTTCAACAATTTTTTTACTTTTCCTGTTTCGGCCGAAATTTCGGTTCAAACCGCAACCGAAATAAACCGAAACTTTTAAAAGATTTTTTTAAGTTTTAATATAGAGTGGGATCATGACGGTTTCCTAATTGTAATCTTTTGTTAGTAAATCAATTTTTAATTATAACAATTGTAAAAATTTTAATTGAAATCACGTTACATAATAGTTTTAAGTTACTCTTCTTAAATCATTCTTAAAATGAATTAACATTTAAGTAAAGCAACCCAAACCAATAGCTTCATCAAAATTTTCTCAGTGCTAAATTTTACAATTGAAAACAATCGATAAAAAACTGGTTTATGGTATCATTTTACCGTGACAGTTAGTGATTTCAAATACGGAGCTTGCAATTTGAAAATATTTCGTGGATCGCACGATCCAAAACTTCAATCACTTAGCGGACTTTCATCACATTTAAGAAGTGGTTTACTCTAAAAAATATCCTAACTGAAAAAGCAACACAACTACCGGCAGTCCTATAAATCTCAAAAATTGATTTAAACTTCAAAGAAGGTCTAAAGTTTCCTGTGCTACCGTGGCGCAGTGGTCAGAGCGGTTTCCTTGTAATCAGGAGATCCAGGCTCGAAACGAGCTTCGGATATATTTTTGCATCACGGTAATGAAGGAGGCGTGAACTTCCTGGTTAAATGTGCTTCCGCGGTGCTCTGTGACAAAACCTATAGGTCTTCTTTGGGCACCTAAATAACAAAAAAAAAAAAAAAGGTTTATAGATTTATATTAGAAAATAACACTAAAAGCAAAGTTTGGTTTAGCAAAAATAGCAAAGAGATTCCTTAGACCTCCACCAACATCTGCCGAAGTTAAAAGGTTGTTTTTAACTGCTGGAGAAATTCTTTCAAACGAAAGAAACAGACTTTTGCCAGTAAACATGAAAAAAAATGTATTTCGCAGAGAAAATACTTCAATTATTACCTTTAATTATTAAAATGTCTTGACATATTATAGTTTTTATCAAACTATGTTACATGGTGATTGCTTTGATATATGTAAATAAGTTTTTTTTTTGCTTTAATTCGGTGATCATAAAAGGTTCAGGGATTTTAAACATTCATTTTCAAATTTCGGCCGAAATTTCGGTTTCGGTTTCGGCTACGGCTTTACTGAACCGAAATTTCTGTACTTTCGGTTTCGGCTTAAATTTCGTTTTCGGTCGATCACTATTTCTGAGTGTCGCCTTTGAATTTTAGTAATTGATTTGAATAAAATATTTTCTTTGAACGATTTATAACTAGCTCAAAAATACCTTTATAGTTTTTATAATTGGATTCATTATCAAATGTTCTTTTTTTAAGAAATTTTTCGTACTAAAGTTGTTTGTTTTTTGATGATTTTAATATTCTGTTAGTTATACATGGGTTCAAATTCATATTAGATTTAATAATTTTTAATTGAAATATTAAATATTGAAATATTGAAATATTTGAAGAAAATTGTCATAGGCTTTGTTAGTGTTTTTTATTTGTAATATATTATCCCAGTTTTCAGAAGATAAAGATTGATTAAAAAGTTCAATAGAAACGTCGTTAATGACGTCATTAATGATTCGCTTAGTTATTTTCACTTTTTGCGAGTTAAGAGTCATTTTTTGTAAGAATCAGGCAGTCAATGGAAGTGACCTCCTCCAAATTGCTTGAATTTTTTATATATTGATCAGAATATAGAAAAAACCTGTTGGGGAAAAAAAAATTTCAAAAATGTTTCGTTCACTCGGAATCTGGGCTTAAATTTTTGAGATTTTTTTAAAAATTTTTTAAAAATTTAGTTTTTGCCACCTTTGAACCCATTTTTTTGGCAAGGCAAAAAGTTGCACATAGCTTTTGTAGTTAATATCAGACGTAACCCAAAAGCTCTCTCCAAAAAATATAAAAAAGTTGCGTGACACTGTGCGGTTGGCTAATTATCATAGTTCAAAAGTACAAAATCAATCACTTTTGTCAATTTTTAATCGGAGTTAATTCTAGCGGCGAAGTGTTGCACACAATTTTTCTTTTAGGATTTGAAATTATCAAAGGTATTGAGTCTAAAAATGCAAAGAAAGTTATGTGATACCTAAGGCCTATTAATATATAAAGGCTTGAAATTGGAAAAAAATGTTTTAGTATACTTACAAAATGAACCATTACGGCAGAGGCGCTTAGTTTTGTAAAAATGTAAACATATCCAACTGTCAATACAAAAAGGTCCTAACATAATAATAAAAAAAATTCGTGTGATCTTTAGATATTAAGTTAAAAATAAAGGTACAAATTGTTAAAAATGATTAAGTACGAAGAGATATTTTTTTGGACACACAGATGAGGTTTTCGCTCACAATAAAATTTCTATCATCCAAAATTAGCATTTAGCATTACACGAAACATTGCACGTAATGTTAAGAAAAAATTTAAGCGTTTCTGGCTATGATATAGAAATCATAACAATTGAAATAAATAATGATAAAAAACAATACATGATCAGAAGTGAATTATTTAAATTTACGTCATAACCAAATAACTTGTGGTGATCGAATGGAAGAAGAATCGCTGATATCACGATTGTGGAGAAACAAGTTAGTGGGCGGTTGTTTACTTTACCATAAAAATGTCTTAACTTTATTTTAACGATCTTTAAAATTTGCATAAATAGAGTAGATATTTTATCATTGCTATTGAGAAATAGGTACTGCATAAATAGAACTTGTTTTTAGTTGAGTATGAAACAAAACAAATATTTTTATGAAAACTGTTGTTGCTTTTCAAAAGGAAATTGTGGATCATTCAAAAAACATAAAATTATAAACAAAATGTTCTACATTCATCAGCTGGGAGATGTTGATGTTAAGAAACACCTCATCAACTTAAAGGTAATTATGTATTTTAAATTTACGCAGACTGTAATATAATTTTTATAATTACATACTTTATAACTTCTCTGCAATAAGATTTTGAGACAAAGTTCTTTAAACAAAAAAAAATAGCTCTTTTAATTAATTCCTCACTCTTTTAATAAATAATCACTGAATTAATCACACTCTTGCAATATTGTATTTTAATAATAACAACAATGTATTTCAAACATGTAAACATTTTTCGTGAAGAGTCAGATTATAAACAATGCTTTAAATGACACACTTAATAATTGTTTAAAAAATTGTTTTTAGGTCATGCGATTAAACGATAATAATATTTGGGAAGAAAATGGACTTATTGCAAATAGACTTAAAAGAAATCTTGAAAAGGATGAACAAATATGTGCTTTTCACCGGTACACGTTTGGCATTGCATGGAATCCTCCAAAAACATGCTTTCATCCTCACCATCTAAATATAAAAGGAAAAAAATCTCCCGCTTTAAGGGCGTCACCAATACATGTCGTCATATCAATGTCAAAGCGATACAATGAAGTATTTTCAGTTGGTGCAATGCTGTGTTTTACCCATTTAAAGCAAGAAACTGCTTTATCTAGAGTCAACGAAAACACCAATTTATGTACAGAAACACAAACACAACAAGAACAAACATATATGACAACTGCTACTCCAGATGAAGAATTTGATCCCGGTGAAATTAATGTTTCACAGGAGATTTTGGACGAATCTCTAAGAAGCCGTGAGAGTGTAACTGAGGTTCTTAATGCAAGTCCAATAAAATTTAGATTAAAAAGGAAGTTCGAATATCTGGAAGATACTACTAAAGATAAGTTAAAACGCAAGTATGTTCGCCTAGAAAACTTATTAAAGAAAAAATTTGCGGAAGCTGTTGCTCCTGGACAAGAGGAAATACTTATAGATTTTCTTAACAGTAAAAATGTTGATGAAATAAATAGCCCTCTCCCAATTGAAATTATTCGTGCTCAGAAAGTATATAAGCAAAGTAATTCCATGGGAAAGTTAGTTATCCTCTCATTATTAGACCATACCAAGTATACCAAAAAGTTTATAATGAACACATTTGAGTGTACCAAACATCGTATAGAAACAGCAAGAAAATGGCATGCATCTCATAAAGGGTTGGCATTTCCAGAGAAGAAAGTATTCGTCCGATCTAGTCTTGATCAAACGAAGTGTGAACATTTCTTAGACTTTATATTTACAAGCGGTATTTTGCATGATGTTGCTTATGGAATAACCAAATTAAAATACGACAGCGGTGAAGAACAAAAGATAGTGCATGCAATACTGACGACAAAATATAGCCACGCTATCATGTTCTATCAAAAAAGTTGTAGTGAAAACAATTATATACCATTATCTGATTCAAGTTTGTGGAAAGTCTTGCATGCAATAAAACCTTCAAGTCAAAAAAGCTTAGCTGGATTAGATGATGTTACTGCTTCAGGCATGAATGGTTTTCAAGCATTACAAAAATTGGCACAAAGATTTAGTTCTAAATCTCTCGAAGCTGCCCTTGAAAAAGGAAAAAGGTATTTGAAAACAAGTTATCAAACCAATTGTAGTGTTAATGACTCAAACATTTCTTCTCATAGCTCAAAACATGCCTTATCAGATCCATCTGAAAAAAATCTTCAATCCAACACAGAGATATCAGAAGTGGTATGTGCCGATTGCTATGATTTGTGCAAAGCTATCGAGATGATCAAAGAACTAACAATTCAAAATTCTGACGATGCTGATTCTATTTATGATTTGGAAATTGCTGTAAAGGATGTATTCAACTACATAAAACACCTGATGAGAGATTCTCAACAGAAAAAGGCAAAAATCGAAGCTTTTAAGCAATTAAACGATGAAACTGCTTTCTGGCTTAAAGATTTTTGTCAAAAAATTCTTCCGGTTCGATACAGAGAGGGCCAAAGAGAGTATTTTGGCAAGAAAGGAATGAGTTTACATGTGGATATATTCTTCATAAAAATAGCAGGAAAGTTATTCAAACGTGTTTACTTTACTTCAATGTATAGGTGTGATCAGGGAATAGGTGATGTTGTTTCGTTAACCACTGCAGTTTTAGACCAATTCAGAATTGATCAACCGCATATCAAGAAAATGTTTACCAAATCTGATAATGCCGGCTGCTATCAGGGAAATCTTTCAGCTGAAGCAATCTACAATGTATGCAAAGAGAGAGATATAAAGTTGCTGAGATATGATTATAATGAACCCTGTTGTGGAAAAGATCAATGTGACAGGGAGAGTGCAGTTGTAAAGACAATTTTAAGGAGTTACGTTGACTCTGGTAATAATCTTTTGACTGCTGAAGATATACACAAGGCTATGCATTATAGTTTTGGCGCTAAAGATGCAAAAGTAGCAGTTGCTCAAATTAGCAATGATAAAACTGTAGTTACTGGACCAAAGATTAAGAACATTAGCAACTATCACTCATTTGAGTTTGGTGAGAAAAGTATGAAGATGTGGCGTTATTTCAATATCGGTGAGGGAATTGAACAAGAGTATGGAAATCTTAAAATTCAACCCTCGATTAAGTTGTTGTTGCCATATAGCAAAACAGATAATTCAATTAAGCGTAACAAGTCACTTAAGGAAAAACAGAAAAGAAGTGACAGGCAATTATATTCATTAAGATTTTGCACTGAAATGAATTGTACTTTATCATTTGAAAGCGATGCTGAGTTAGAAGAACACATGCTATCCGGTCTTCATACAGTTCCGAAATCATTAACATCATTGGATAAAGTTCGCAACTCGTTTGTTCATAAGATGAAAATTACTTCACAACTAAATATGCCAATTTCTTCATCCTCTAACAGTGCTTCCGTAAAAGACAAACCACATTGCATGAACATTTTTCTATTGCAAGGTTGGGCATTACCAGTTCGAAGTTCTTTTAGATTTTCAAATCAGCAGAAAGAACTGTTGTATAAATACTTTATTCGTGGAGAAGAATCAGGTAATAAAATGAGCCCTGAGCAGGTTCACATGCAGCTGAGGAGAGAACTTCCGCCTGATCAATATGTAACTAGCCAACAGATAAGATCTTTATTTTCAAGGTAGGCATTGTTGCTATCAAAACTTTTGCAAATTAGATTATGTTTCTGACTGTTAAATAGTTCTTTTACAAATATGAAATTAAAATTTAGGTGAAAGTTATAATTTTGTGTGTTTGTTTACATATGTTTAAAAATATGTACAATTGATATTGTTATAGATTTAGTAACCTGAAAAGAAAAGGTAAGCTGGTAGAACCGACAACAGAAAATAATGAAAATAGTCAGGTTAACGATAACAAAGAAGTTTATGGCGAAAATGATGACTTTAATCTGGCAGGAGACAATGAAGATGATAATAAACATGAGGAAGACATCGCCAATCTTGCAAAAGAAATTTGTATGGAAAGTGAATGATTGGGTTGCTGTTGCATATGAAAAACAATGGAATATTGGATATATTGTGGAGGTAATATTATTCAAAGTATATATTAGTTTCAAGTTTTTATTTTGTTTTACAAAACAGTGCTCTAAAATAAAAGGAATATAAATAAAATGTAAAAATAATTTCAGAATGACATTATATAAGACTTTACAAGTTTTATTGAATGTAAGCAAAATTAAACAAATCTTAACAAAAATTAAACTCTTTATTATATTATTTTAAATGTTGCGCTAATACTTTTAGGTATCTATAACTGGGATCAGAGTTAATTGTATGATTAACGGGCAAGAGAAGAATACTTTTCGCTGGCCAGTTACTACCGAGGAGATAAATAACCAAACTGATAAAATTATCTGTTTAGTAAATGCTCCTTTTCTAATCAGTGGTTGTGGCGATTATTCATTATCCGAAGAAGACTATAATACAGTCATATCATTATTCTTAGAGAAACTTACTGCAGCAGAGTAGAAATTATGTGTGATGTGGTGGATAATGTGTGTAAATGACTCTATTAATAAATGAAAAACTAATTTTTAAATGGAAAAACATTTAAATGTTTGATTTTTGTTTTATTTAATTAGCAATATAGTTATCTTGATGTTAGATTTTTGTTCAGTTTTTAATTCATGTTATATCATGCGTGTGACAAAATCACACGAATTTTTTTTATTATTATGTTAGGACCTTTTTGTATTGACAGTTGGATATGTTTACATTTTTACAAAACTAAGCGCCTCTGCCGTAATGGTTCATTTTGTAAGTATACTAAAACATTTTTTTCCAATTTCAAGTCTTAATATATTAATAGGCCTTAGGTATCACATAACTTTCTTTGCATTTTTAGACTTAATACCTTTGATATTTTCAAATCCTAAAAGAAAAATTGTGTGCAACACTTCGCCGCTAGAATTAATCCGATTAAAAGTTGACAAAACTGATTGATTTTGTACTTTTGAACTATGATAATTAGCCAACCGCACAGTGTCACGCAACTTTTTTATATTTTTTGGAGAGAGCTTTTGGGTTACGTCTGATATTAACTACAAAAGCTATGTGCAACTTTTTGCCTTGCCAAAAAAATGGGTTCAAAGGTGGCAAAAACTAAATTTCTAAAAATTTTTAAAAAAATCTCAAAAATTTTAGCCCAGATTCCGAGTGAACGAAACATTTTTGAAATTTTTTTTTTTCCCCAACAGGTTTTCTCTATATTCTGATCAATATATAAAAAATTCAAGCAATTTGGAGGAGGTCACTTCCACAGTTTCAGGAATTTTCCTGATTCTTAGAAAAAACGGCTCTTAAAAGATTACATTTTTGAGTCGCAATAAAAGTTGGAAAATGATCCGATATATCGGATATAAATACTTCAGTTTTAACTTTTGTTTCTGTAAATTAGTTTATTATAATTTGATCAATTGAGGTTGGACTATTTTTGGTGGTTCTAGTGGTTTTTTTTATGGTTGGAATAAATCCATTTTGAAATACTAAATTAAGAAAATTTTTGACGCTTTTATTTGAGTCATATTCTAATACATTTAAATTCAAATCGCCCACAAGGTAAACGCATCTACTACAAACATATTTATTTGTAATTAAACTTTTTATGTGTTTATCAAATATTTTCATATTACCTGAAGGCGGTCTGTATAAAACATGCACAATTACGTTTTTGGTAGTTTTACTATATATTTCAATTGTCAATTACTCACAATCATTACTTGCTGTACAGTAATCACTTCGCGGTTTATAAATTAATGAGTTGTGGAAATAGATGCATACTCCTCCACGTGGTTTTTCAAAGTTTCTATTTTGATGAACTACTTTATAATTTTTTAACTAAAAACTTGAATTGTTTTTAATTTCAATATTGTGACACCATGTTTCTGTGAGGCAAATAACTTTAAACTCCGTTTTTGTGCTAAGTAAAAAAAGTTTAAATTTCTCAAAATTTTTTTGAATGCTTCTAATATTCAAATGTAGGATTGAGAATGCATCTATATCTATTTCAGGATTTGAAGTATTTAAGTTGTAATATAATGGACTTATGTTTTTGATTTCATCGCTACTATTATACCTGGATCAAATATTTGTTAACTGGCCGGGTCCTTGTGGAGGCAAAGCCGCTTATTTATCTAAAAAATACAACGCTATGATTCGCTCTTTTGCTTCAACAGTCAAATACTACTTAAAAAACTTTTTTATAGTTCGCTTTAACTTCTTCAACAATTGCGAAGTTGTTGAAGAAGTTGAAGCAAACCCGTGAAACGCACTGCCGAAGAAAGTTGTCAAAGCTGTTAGTGTCGACTGCTTCAAAGCAAAATTTGATCAGTTACCATTATAATTACCACAGCGCATCATCTTCCGTACAATCGAGCATGAGCTAGCATTGCTAACTGTTCATGACCTAACGGAATGCGCCCGCTTCCATCTAATTCTACTACAACGAAATCTTATTTTTTCCCGTAAAAAAACAGTATTTAGTTAACTATGATAATATAATTTGAATTTTAAATTATTTTTTTCATGCGCATTTTATTTCTAAGATTAAAGTTTTAATCTCAAATACAAAAACTAAGCAGATTTCACATTGTTAGTCATTAAAATGTTTTTTATTTATTGTTAAAAAAAAAAAAAAACACCGGATCAATAAGCGCTTCTTCAACCTTGGCGCCTGGGTTATTTTTCCCCCTTTGCTTCTCCTTCTCGAAGGCCTCTTGGCTCTCTGTATTCTCAAAAATCTTAGTAAGAATTATGTGCACCAAACATATAAACACTTTGACAAAAAAAACCTACTCTATGTTAATTAATTTAGTTTTAAAAAGGATAACTCAACAGAGAATGCAATTATCCAATTTGTAAATAAAATTTCAAAATCTTTTGAACAATCGAAATATACCTTAGGTATTTTTATCGACCTATTGAAGGCCTTCGATACGGTTGACCATCACATCCTACTCAAAAAACAGAAATAATATGGAGTAAATAAGCAAGTGTTTAGTTGGTTTAGAAGTTACTTAACAAACCGAAAACAGTTTGTTGTTGGTAATCACAACAATTGTTTAAATATAACCTGTGGAGTTCCACAAGGTTCAATCCTCGGACCCCTTTTTTTAATCTATTTAAACGATCTAAATAAAGCTACTAATCTGATGAACACCATGTTCGCTGATGATACTAATTTATTTATCTCTTAGAGTGATATTAGCGAACTTTTTGCCACCGTAAATAAAGAAATTAAACTTCTATTCTACTGGTTCAAATCTAACAAATTAACATTAAATACTGACAAAACTAAATGGACTCTCTTTTATTCGCTTAAGAAAAAAAAATTACATTGTTTTTATCGCTGGCAGAAAAGAGCAATTCGCATAATTAACTTTGCTGATCATTTTTCTGATTGTAAACCTTGTTTTATTGAAATGAAAATTTTAAATATATTTGAACCCAACGTTTTGAAAATTTTATGCTTTGTTTGTATGTAAAAAAACATCTTTCCCGCACCCCTCCCCCCCCCCCTATCCCCTCCCACATACACACACATCTTTAAAGATCTCTTCTGTTTAAAACCCAGCAAGAAAGACACTCTTAAAAAAAAATTTTAACGAGCCATTTTGTCAAACAAATTTTGTTTTGCCTATCGTGCACCGCACCAATGGAATAAACTTGTTTTACAAAATTTTAATTTTGATCGACCAAATTCTTTTGGTTTTTGTCTTTTTAAAAACAAAATAAAAAACTTTATTCTTTCCCTCGATAACATTTTACAGTATTACTAATTATTTTATTGATTATTTAACATTATTTTTGGATTAAATTTTTATTATTTTTCTCAAAAATTTTGTTGTTATGTTGTTTACAACCATTTATATTGTTTTTATATTTATATTATGCTGTTTATATTGTTTATAGTTTTGCTTATGTAAAAGATTCTGTATATATATATATTCTACTTTATCGTAACTTATAATTTTCAAGGTATTTTTAAAATTGTTTGTTTATTTTTTTATTGACTTTTAAGGTTCCGATGATAAGATCTTAGCGATCTTCTTTCGGAAACCTAGTTTACACTGTTATCACGCTTTGTATATATATATATATATATATATATATTTGTGAAGTACTTTTAATAGTTTACTGCATCATGACTAATAGTTATTGCATCACGACCAACATTGTAAACTGAAAGAAAAAAAAAGAAGTAAAGCTTAAAATGCAATCTCAGCTATTATCTCATGTTATCTCAGCTATTTGATCAATTTAAATTAATGTAAGTTTCATGAGTATAGCATTTATTCGAAAGAAATTAATTATTGCACCGTATCAAATATTTTACTTTGGAAAAACAAAGAAAACCAGCTGTTTTAATTTTATTATTCTTATTCTGAAAAAATGCCATTGTACAAAAAATTTAAGAATCCAAAAAATCGAAGAGAATCGCAAGATCTTGTAACCGAGAACCGTTTAACAGTATAGTAAAAATATAACCAAGTATTTAAGAATGCAATAATATACTGTTAAGAATATAGTACAATTTCTCTAATTTGAATCTCCTTAATTCACAAGCCTCCATAATTCAATTAAATGCAAAGTTACCGCGAAATGCGTTTAAGAAACTCTTGCTTTTAACATTCTAAACGTACGAGTTACGTCTAACCAATTATAAATTATTTTTTTGTGGGTTTGATATATTTTTTAAAACTATTTCTAGAGAGGCAAAGTTTGTTAATGAGAAAATGATCGCTCCATGGCTCAAAACTATATTGCCAACAATTCTCTTACGGCACTCACTTGAAAATATCTTTAAAACCAATGAATTCGGTCTTTTCTACCGATGTTTGTCTAACAAAAGTTTACATTTAAAAAATGAAAAGTATACAGGAGGCAAGTATAATTAAGTTTGCCTGACTTGGATGTCCATAGATAATGTTAGAGGAGAAAGACTTTCAATGCTTGTAATAGGAAAATCGAAGTCTCCTAGATGTTTCAAAGGTGTGAAAAGAAGTTCCTTGTCACTGTCGCGCCCAACCAAAAAGTTGGATGTCGGCAGAATTATTCAAAGAGTTGGTTAAAAAATTTGACCCAAAATTTAGTTTTCATCATTGCATAAAACATATAAAACCAAGTTTTAACGAAGCAATCCAAGCTATTACTGTTCCCAAAAATAACAATCTTTATTCTAACTTTGGAGATAATTTGACAGACTCTTAAATACATAAATCGTGTAATTGACATGGATTTACAAGCTTATAAAAGTCAATTAGCAATTAATGACTTTTTTTTAAAAATGTAAAAGTATAAAACACACGATATATTTACACAATATACATTTTGGCCTAAGACTATTTGTTAATAACTATTTGTTTGTTTGTTTCATTTCTATTTGTAACTTTGACAAAAGTATTTGAAAAAAAGTCAACTTTTCATAATTCGAAAACCTCTCTAATTTGAATTTTTATTTTTTTCCTTAAAATTCGAGTTAGAGCAGTTGTACTGTAATACCGTTAACAAAATAATATCGTTTAATAATAATGTTTAAAACTCCTAATATTTCAATATTTGGAGTTTTTAAACATAAAATACCGTTTATGTTTAAAAACTCTAAATATTGAAATATTAGGAGTTTTAATGTTATATTTGAAATATTTGAAAACCAAATATTTCAAATATAACATTAAGGAATCATACAATACGGATCATAATAAGGATCAAACTCAAAAGAACTCAAATATAATATCAATTAACAAAAAAAAAAAAATTTTTTTAATTTTTGTTTAAAGTTGTTTTTTTTACAATATAATAATAATATTTAAAAATTAATACAATTTATAAAGTAAGCAGATACTACTAACATTTGAAAAACTAGGTATCTGAATGAAAATCAAGTTCTTATCATCAGAACCTTATAGTAGTGTAAACAAAAAATTAGGTTATAAACAGGGTTGCCACAGCTCCTCTAAAATCCTCAAAAGTCCTTTTTTTTAAAAAACCTCTAAAATCCTTTATTCTCTAGAAAGTTGAAAATGTGATCAAATCTCCTCTTTAACTCCTCTTTTTTTGTTTTATTTCTTGATGAAAGTGTAATGTTCAAAATACCCATTCCTGATCTGCAAAACTGGTTAACGCCTTTAAGTCCATTGGATTGTAAAAAATTGCATTATCTTTTGCATTATAGTCAAATGCGGGTTAATCGGCTCTGATAAGGATGTATTTTGCAAAACCCCATTTTACCAGTGGAGGGTTTAAGGGGGTGGGGCTATAGGGGTAGGTGCCCCCCTTCCCCATGGGAATATGTTATATATTTTTTAAGGGCAAGTAAGAAAATATATCAATAATCTTTATATGCATAAGTTATGCGGCATAACATAGTTTTAGTTTTATTGTAAAAAGGCACAAATGCTTCGTGCGTTTTTGTATTTTTAAATGCATTGTAACTTTATGTGTTCTAAAGCTTATGATCGTAGAGTTTGCACTATAGTTTATTTTTTTGTATCTGTTTAATTAATATATTCGGTCATTTATCATATATTATTTTATTGTTGTAATCATATATTTATTTTATTGTTTTTTAATTCTAAATTTTATTTTCAAAATTCTAAGTGATATTTAAAAGTTTTTCGGTTGTATGTCAAGGGCTATTTTAAAGTTTTACACAATTAACAAACGAGCAATGCTAATGGAGATAGAAAAAAAGCAACTACCGCAAAAAGAAAACAAGTCAATATTTCTACATATTTTAACAAGAAACATATATTATTAGAACAAGTTAATAAAACAGAAAACTTAATCATTTCGATACCATGCACTTCTTAATTATCTGAAAATGAAAAAAATACTGCTTGCAGTATTGAAAAAGATATTTTAGAACCTTTAACTGTTATTGAGGATATTGGATATTATTTAAATATCCAAGATATGATTAGTAAGAATACAAGATATGGATTAGTTAATTAAAGAAACTGTTTGCCTAGATCTGATTTTTTTTATCCTTTTTCAACACATGTTAAAAAAGGCAAAGAAGTAAAACGATACTTAAATCAATTTCACTTTCACAAATTAAAAACAGGTACTCTTAATAAGCTCGGTGTGGGCAGGTAAATTTCCCCAAAATTATTTAACGTGTAACAGCTTGCAAGAGAATGCGTAAAACCATATTAAAGGTCGTTCATAAATTAAGTCAAGCAACTTTGACATTTTTAAACCCAATTGTAACGTTTTTGTAACAAGTTCTGTACAAATCTTTACAAAATCACCAACCCATTTCCCATAGAATGTGACCTAATTTAAAGACAACCCTTTCTGTGAATTAAAATTTTATAGATTAAAATGCGACTAGGTAAGTTTTTGAACTTTAATTAGCCCCCCCCCCCCCCTTCCCTGGTGAGTGATAAAACTCGCCTATTTTACTGGGATAAAATAGGCTATTTTCACCCAAATGGCCTATTTTATCCCAGTTTCTCCTAGAGTTAAAAAACAAAACTTGCTATGGTTTAGAGAATACTTTGCAAAGTGAAATCGATTTAAAGAATAAAAAGATTCAAAAAATTTAAAGAATCAAAAAAGCTCAGGGTGCGTTGGTTCACTGTTTTTTTCTTTGATGTATAATTTTTTAGCTATAACTTTTATTTTTATTTTTAGAAAAAGGTTGACCACAGACAATTTATGTTCTACGTTTTTGACAAGACCACAGACAATTTATGTTCTACGTTTTTGACAACACCAAAGACAATTTATATTCTACGTTTTTTTAAACGTCTTTTAAAGACTTTCTGAAGTTTAGAACTTTTAGAAGAAGTTTAAAAAATATTTAAAGACATTCAGAAGCTTTAAAAAGCCCATTGGGAAGGGCATGAATAAAAGTATTTTCGGAAATTTTAGTTTCTCATGCCAACATGGAGTGGATAAAAATTGTTTTTAAACATAAATTTCAATTAGAAAGCCTTATATTTTAAAAAAGATCACTCCTAGCTGAAAAATATTTTTTCCTATTTTTTTATTGATAGATACAATGGAGTTTAAGTTAACACAACTTTATTTTATTGTTGGTGTATTTTTATTGATTACATGTAGACTTATTATCTAATTTTCATGTCATATAACATATTTATTATTATCACTAGACTTTTGATTCTTTATAAACTACTTTTCCTAAACTTACTCATATAAAATTTATATATTTTTAGCTTAATAAACTAATAAGCCATGTTTAAAAAGAGTCTTTCTTTAGAGTCACGGGTGGATCTAGGATTTTATATAGGTGTAGCTAAAATTTGTGAAATTACGTCATAATTGCAACAATTTAATAAGTCGGTTAGTCTACAACAAAAAGAGATCTGATAATTACGTCATGTAGACGCTGCTAGACATTTTTTTATCTGAGCGTCTTAAATTTAAGGGTTGAACAGCTTCTGCGGTGTATAAATACATGTCTACACTTTTTGTAGACATATATTTTTCATTTACTTTGAATGATTCTAATAAAACTAATTAATGGTAAAATATAAAATTTGCCTTAGCTGTTCTGTTCGTAAGTTGGACATAAAATGTCTAACTTATTTAACGAAGTGCACCAACAAGAAGGTAAGCCATAGGACTTTGCACCTCATATGTAAGTTGTAATGCTGCCTAAGGTTACCTCTCCATTTCTAAATTCTTTCCTATTCTGAATAGGCGTCAATTTAAAAGTATTGTTATCGTTGGCAAAAAAAGCCCTCTATTTCTGAATTCTTTCCTTTATATTTTTGTTACTAATTGCATAACTGAAATTATAATTGTAATAACATTATAATAATATCGTGATAGATTCAAAAATATCATAATATCATTATTTTGTTTTATTTTTAAATATATTTACATATTTTATTATACTATATATAAGTATATATTAAAAAAAAAAGTAAGTATTGTACCTGTAACTGATCGTTAAACTAATGTTAAATTGAAAGAAAATTCGATCATCAACTATAAAGAGTCTTTTGCTAAAAAAAATGCCCAGACTTTTTCATTTTGAACCCAACAAGTACAACAGACATTGATTAGCTTTGCTTGACCAACAAAAAATAATTATTTAAACATTTCTGTAGTTTTGGACAATGGGCACGTTAAAATAACTCAGGACAGTCAACAAACTTTGAAAAATCTTCACAAGTGTTATATATACTGTTTATATACCTAATAACAATAGACATCTGTTTAAGATTGGCACAATCAGATGTTTTATTAACTAAAATTGAAAAGTACTTGCTTTTATTAGTTTCAGAAATCTCCTCAAAAGCCTTATCAAAACACTCAAAAAGTTGATTTTGTGTGTTTTCAGAGATGTATGTGACATTTTTAGTGGTTGATATTAAATGATCTTATAAGATAGTGTCACGTGCATAATTTCCAAAATTAGGTAGTTCAACAATGTTTCCTACAACTTTACTTTTTGAGGATTCTCTAACATTTAGGAGATTCTCCTATGTTGTATTATAGTTGAATCTACTGACAATAGAATCAACTTATAAGAACCTCTTTAATTGAAGCTTAAATTTTAAGATTAAAAATTTTTTCAAGAAATAAAAATGTAATATTTTAATTGTTTACATTTATAGCAAATGAAAATAGAAATTGTTTATACAGCTCTGTGAAAAAACTTTTATTGATAGTATTAACCAGTTGAATAAAATAAGAATGTAAAAGTTAATTGTTATAAGAATGTTATAACAATAAGCAGAGAAACAGTTGTATCTAAGCAAACATAGTTACAGGTATAAAAAGCATGTTATCTTTTTATTTTAAATATAGTTCGTGAAAACATAGTTAAAAAATATACTTTTAACTACAAAACCTTGATCCATTTTAAAAGGTGGTATAAAAACATTTACATCATGGCAACTTCTAGCCAAAAGCTTACCAATAAATTAAACTGGTGAGATATTTAAGCCATTTAGTTTTGTAAACAATTTTTTTGGCAACATTTTATGTTTTGAATGTGAGATGCATGAATAGCATTTGGAACAGTATTGTTTCAAAACATATCCGCCATAATTACCAACTTACTAAGAAAATAATAAAAGGCACTTGGGTTATTTGAATATAAATGGGCACAAAAAGACTGGGAAATATGTACAGCCACAAGGCAAAAAACAATCTAGCCACAAGCTATGAGTGTTGACGGCATACGAGTTTACAATATAAATATATTACTATTAAAAAAAACCATAATAGAGTCAGCCTATGCCGTAAAATCAGGTCGTTTGTGGCTTAGCCACAAACCGATCTGCAATGATCGATCTTTTATTTTATTCCGGTTTTTTTGTTTTTAGTTATCGCTTTTAAAGCCGATTTTACACAGCAAATAAAAATAAACTTATCTTAATTATTTATATAAATTTACTTTAAAAATATGTTGGAATATTATATTATTTTTTATTTCGTTGATTAATTTAAGGTGTAGCATTAGCCACATCTACAATACCCTAGATCCGCGCTTGAGAGTTGTAGTGGGAATCAGTTTTGGTAGGGTTTAAAAAGCTTAAAATGGAGGAAATAATATACAGGTTGTTGACGCTCTGGGTCAAATAGAAAAAGTATTAACAGAACTCTCAGTTCTGAACAGATTTAAGTGTTTGACTCCAAACGTCAAAATAAACAGAAGAGTGTTTTAATTTTGGTTGAAGAAGTAAAAGTCTTGTGGAAAAAACTGAATCTTCAAATTCAACAAGAAAAATCCATATTTGAAATATTAAGTTTAGCAAGACAAATTTACAGTGGTACTCTACAGTTTTACAAGACAAATCTACATTTGAAATCTACAAGTTAACAAAATAAATTTACAGTGTAAATCTACAGTTTAACAAAACAAATCTATAATGGAAAGAAAATTTGAAAATGTAATAAAAAGTATAAAAAAGTAAAAAAAAACATCCTCTAAAACCGAAAATTACCGACTGCCAACTATAAATCCAATTTTGCTGACTCGAGTGTCCGATTTGCCGATAAATAAAGTTCATAAGGGGGCTGGACACCCCTTTGGGACGGCTCTGTATGCACTGCAATTTAAATAATCATTTCCGATACAACATGTGCAAATCATGAAAATCTACTGGTGCAGTCACACACCTAAAGCAACACATTTTAAGTTTTTCTTAGACGCGCCTCATTGAATCCCAGCGTCATGTTCTTGATACATTATTAAAACATCCAGAGAATAATTGTTTTGAAATTCTAACTTCTCTCTCAAATCATGGTTATTGGTTAAATTAGTAAAATAGCATAGTATGAGCAGCTGAAAACCTTTTTTTTTCAATTTTACAGATTTTCTAAATAAGTAAAAAAAACTCGCTAGAGACTTGATTACTTGCCAAACGTAGTTTAACAAAACAGGAAGTTTCTCAAAAGTAAGTTTTAAAATTTTGCCAAGCAACGCATAGTAGAATGTAAACTAGCAAAGCAATCTTTGGTTTCCTAGGTTACATTTTAGTTCACAATTAGTGATTTTGCCGAGTGTTAACTATGCTGTTGGCGTTTGTTTTTTTTTTATGATTATAGTTATACAACCTTTAGGTTGTATTACAACAAGCATCATTTGTAAAGTGTTACATCAAATTTTTATAACTATAATTATGTGTAAAAGTTTTATACATAATTATGTTTATAAATATTTGATGAACTTAACAAATGATGCTTATTGTAATACAAACTAGTCATAAAAAAAAATGCCTTTGCTAGTTTGAAGATGATACTTTTATAATAACATTTGGCTCCACCAAAAAAAAGCAACAAAAATAACCAGCTCAGATATATTTTGCATTTGAAAAAATTTCAGAAATTTCTATAAATAGATATAGCTCAAAAACTTAAAAACTTAATAAAAATGATATCTTCACAATAAATTTAACTTAAAGCATGGTTTAACTTTAATAGGAATGCCAATTAAACGGATGCCTTTTCTATTGATGCACGTTCCAAAACAAATTCGAGGGATTGGTTAAAGCACAACGAGCAAAACAAAACAAAAAAATTAAATGCTCTGAGAAAGAACAATTCAAAGATTAACGCTTCTCAGCAAAAGGCTATTTGATACCGATAAACTAGTAGATCACCGGTCACTAGTAGCATTGATGCTCTTGTCACTGATGTTCAGCTCCACATTGTAAGAAAAAGAAATGTAAATGAAAACGATAAAACCAATCTCTTTTAAAAAAATATGCATGTAAATGAAGATGTTCGAAAGAAAAGTCCAACTGCAAATGATATTAAATTTTACATAAAACTGTTCGCTTAAATTGTAAAGCAAATCCTAACAAGTTGTGGTCAGCAAACGCAAAACATTAACTTCACAGAAATTAAAATTTTCTCTAAAATTTTCTTATTATTTACCGGTGGCAGGGTACAAAGTGAATAGATATTTTCGGAAGTATGAGTAACTTATAAGAAATTTGCAATTATTTGCTATCATTAAACACCTATAGATTTTAAGTATCAAATATGCCAAATTTTTGTTAAAATTAAGATAAATAAAAATAGTTTAATGTAATCCGTTTTTATGCGTTATTTTCCTTGCAATCAGGTATTCGGCCGAACACCAAATAGTAAAAAAAGTAGCCGAATACCGAACAGTCACCAAATATTCGTGACATATCTATTATATTTTACTTCCCGAATATAAGCAAGAAAGTCAATCAAAATCTGACTTTATTAGTGGCACGTGGAGTGACGTCTGGTTTTCCAGCCTAGAATAACTACGATAGTTTGGAAAAATTTGCCCTTAAAGACTTTTAAGAGGACTTTAAGCCAATGAAGACCTTTTGGTCTATTCGGCCGATTCCAACTCAACGTTTAAATAATTGCGCTGGATGGAAAATTAAAGTCATGCAGTGTTGCACTTCCATTGGGCAAATTGAAAAAATCAACACTAAGTTTATTTAGACTAATTATTACTTAAAAACTGTATGTTTGTATTTTTTGTTAAAAAATGACCACTTTATGCATGTAAATTGTATTACGAAGTAATATTTTTTAAGACACTTGCTATTTTTATTTTTTATTATTTTTACATAAAAAACCCACAAATAATAACATTGGGTTAGACTTTAAAGCCCAGTGGGCACAGTAACGTTTAGAAAACAATTTTTAGACGTGTATTGGAAAGGTTTATTTGAGGCGTTTCTTTAGTCTAAAGGAAATAGTAATGGACGGTTTTAATAAACGTTCAAAAAACGATTTTTAGATATGTATTCAAAACTTTTATTTAAGTGCCTTTTTTGTCTAAAAGAAATGGCGATGAAACGGTTTTATAAACGTTCAAATAACGACTGTTGGACGAGTATTGGGTGCGTTTATTTTAGGAGCTTATTTCGCCCAAATGTAACAGTTTGACTGTATAAAACCAGCATCCAGCATCCAGATCCAGCATTTTTTGGTGTTTGAGCTAATCTCCATCCATGGATCAAACTCCAATAAGAATTTTTTTTTTTTATACTTACGAAATAAAAATTTTAAATATTAACGAGTTTTCAAAACTATTTAATGAAAGTTTAGAGTTTTACTTCGAGGGGTTTTTTTATGAAACAAAATAGCTTTAAAAATTTTTTCTCTTTAAAGGAACTTCAAAACCCGATAAAAGTTTAAAAAACAAAATTTTAATATGTGAGTAAATGTTAAAACAAATATTTTAGATTTAAGAGTTCAAAAGAATTTTAATAATAAAACCAAAAAAACAAAATTTAAAAATATATTAGTATGATTTCAATTGAGAAAATGGTTATTTGTTAATTTCTTTTAAATGAGAAAAAGTTCGAGTGAAAAAATCAAAATTTTCAAAACTATATTGTTCTATAAAAAAGCACCCTTTTGACTGATTTATTTATTTTTTACACGTTAGGAAATAATTGCATATACTTAAAGAAAGAATTTGGTTTTCGATGACAAGGTCACTTTATAATTAGAAAGGTATATAGATATTAGTAAAGTTATTGCAAGAGTTTGAAAATTCTGTTTCATGCTGGAAAAGTTTTAGTGAAACACGATTTGTTGAGAGGCATGATTGCTTAATTATATTCCATTAAAACTTTAATAATATTGTAGAATGTTTAGGGGAAATTGTTAATAAACTTGAAAGTAAAACTGCTGACACTGCAAAAGGATATCTTAATAATCCTGTTGTTATTGTAGCATTTTGTTGCAGTATAGTCGTACTTTGTTATGCCAAAAAAATAATGGGATTGACAGTAACATTGTCGAAGTTATTGCAAACAGTCAATGACAATCTAATTGATGCATTAGTGTTATAAACTTTGTTATTTGGTCCATTCAACACTGCTAATTATTTAGCAAATGCTTTAAATGTACCCTAAGTCACTTTTTGAGTATCGTGTAAGAAATTGAATAGAAACGTCCCTGCTGAAAATGCATGCCAATAATACAAAAAAGAGCAATTTGTTTTTCGTGCCTTGATTCAGTTATTCAATCTCTGGGTACGCAATTTTCAAACCACTAGCTGGAATAATGTGGTTGAAACTGTTACAATGTTTACTGAATGTAATTGGATAAGGAAGCTATTTATAATGAATTTTTGGAGTGGAAAGAATTTTGCTCACATATGCAAAGCCATCCTTCAACTTTATTAGCACCTTTAAATAAAAATTATATTTTAATCTCTGTTATTTATCAGTTTTGTTTCTTAGAATCACAACCATCATAATGCCTCTCTGGATTTTCTATACCATTCCAATCAAAACATGTTCAGCAGAGCTTCAGCGCCATGAATATTGTGAAAAGTCCTTTGCGTAACAAAACAAATGATAAGCGAATAAATGGTTTGGCTTAATACATTATTAAGCCATAATAACATGTCTTTTGGTATCAAATCCCCCCCCCCCCTCCCCTCCACGCACACACCAAAAAATCCTGGATCCATCACTGCAACTTGCTACAAGCAATATATAGGCATTAAGGAAATTGTTTCGGAGTTTTAGAATTAAGAGCGGGTTGTAACCACACCTATAGAAGTCTTCACCACTGTCGACCTTCACCACTTCTCGGCCTTGGGAGGTGATTTGACATTGAGGAAAAAATTTAAATATCTTATACCGGTAATGTAAAGTTTGAAATATTCTTAGTGATGCTTGCTTTTATGAAGGAAGATTCTATGATGTCAATTATTAAAATAGAGTCTTATCTATGATGGAATTACTTGCAGAAGGCTCTTCACAAACAGCTAACCGTGACTATTTTGATACAACTAGTCACGGTGAGCTTTATGTTGACTCGACAACGGAGATCATAAGCTCTACACTCTAACCTTAATGACATCAAACAATACTGATAAAAAAAAGTCTTTTATAACTAGTATCAAGTCTAGTCAAAAAATATTTTTTGACTAGAGCAGAGGCCAATACCTATCCAAAAGTTAATCAAAACTTGATGTCAACATTGTTTAAAAAAAAAAAGTGGCGTCAAAGCGCCCGATTTACATCTATTTATTTTTCCTTTTTTCATACTCGTTGTGCTGTTTGATAAAATCGGCATTAGAGTTACTGATAACGTAAAAAATATATTTAAATATGTGTATATATAAATTAAATATAATTAATGTATAAAATAAATTGAATTAGTGTAAAATTTCTTTAACGATGAAAAAATCTACATAGAATATATATAATATATGATGAGACGTGATACATGATAATACGAGTATAGTTATAGAAATTATAATTTTGCAGGGATCATAACTTTTTATTTGGCTTTTGTCTCCCTGATCATTAGGGAGACATGGTCTATGGTTAGGGCCTAATGGCATTAGGGCCTAATGGCATTAAGGGCATTAGTAATACCTTAATGGAGAAAAAAGAAAAATAAGGAGTGTATTCTCTACATAACTACTTTTATTTGCATCTGTATATTAATTTAGCTTAAAAATATGGTCGAGGAATATGCAAGAGAACCATGGTATGTACTATTTAGTCTATGATTGTATATTATTGTGTCTATATTTGCATAATATTTTTTTGTGTAATAAAGTATATCTTAATGATAAAACTGCAGTAAATTGTTTAATTGAATAATTTTTTTTTACTCTTTTCATGCAATAAGCTACACCGTTTATTATAAAAAAGTAGATATATAACATAAAACCTCATAGTAGAATAAAATGCTGTAATAATAATAATAATAATAATAATAATAATAATAATAATAATAATAATAATAATAATAATAATTCTTAAACTTATTGAAACTTTTGACTCCATGTTGAACTTATTTAAACCTTATTTTTAAACTTATTTAAACCTCGTGTTTAAACTTATTTAAACTTCATGTTTAAACTTATAAGTCATTTTACAATTTTAAAATTTCTTATTTACACATCAATGAAACAGGCAGATTTCTTGTAACTTTTCATTAAAAACTAGATAAAATATCAAGTTCTGTAGAAATTCACTATAGTCAAATGAGGTAATTATAAGATTAGGTTAAAGAGCAATCTGTGACCTAAAATTGCAGAACAATCCCAAGAAATGCCTAAAACTGTCTGTGAAATAAAAACATTTGGTTGGTTTTTTTAATTTTTTAAAAAGTTTTTTAACTGAAAAAATATTATACTAATATGTTTATGTGTTTACTACTAATGTGTTTATGTCTGGTTAAACCTAATAACAAAAAAATATATAAATCAGTTGATTTATTCAATATCTTTTCTTCACACAGCAGCTATACTTGACACTATTTGTGTTAAAGTTTAAAAAAATAATTTTTTTTTATTTTTTTGCATTAAAACAGCTTATATTATAACAGTCCTTTAGTCTTACATTGGTGATCAAAGATGACTTTAGCTTTTATATTTCAAAAAATAAATAGGTCTTTAGCTGTCATTTCTACAAACTCAGAGAAAAAGATAATTTTTTAATAGTTACTATTATCCTATTTTTAATTTGAAACACTTAAAAACACAAAATGCTGCTGCTCAGAGAAACAGTTTGAACATAGTACTTCCAGAAGCATATGGTGGTTTTAAACCTTAAACCTTATAATTGTTCTATTATTTTGTCTACTACCACGTTAAATTAATTTATTTTATTAATTTACATATTATGACATTTTATATTTGTTTTTAAAACTTTTGGATTTATATTTTCAAAAATAAATAGGTCTTTTGATGCTGTCCTAGAAAAAGATAATAATTAATAATTATTTTAATTTGAGGGCCACTCATGTGAAGAGACATTAATTTTTTTTGAAACTCTTTACCTTAAATTTCAAAACGAAAAACTAAAATGTTTTGTTCTTGCTTGTACAAGTTTTAATGACTGGAGAAAAATCTGTTTACCAAGCCGCTTAAAGAAACTGTGTTCTTTTTTATTTTATTTTGAATATATTATATTTTCTGTTATCATTGTTATTTTTTAAACCCCTTTACCTGGGGTATTACTACGGCCTCAGGTAAACACTGAATTAAGGGTATCAAGCAGAAGTCCTTCAAAACTTAATGGGTTTAAGAAAGTAGGTTACAGTTAGAAATCAGTTTTTACCAATTAAAAAAAATTTCAAACAAGACTTAAATATAGTCTATAATGAAAAATCCTTTAAAAAAATGGTCATAATTATATTTGGCATTTCATTTTTGATTGGTTTAGTTTATTTAGATTTCATTTTCGGTTGATTTAATTCAAGAAATACAACAACAAAAAAGACCATCAAGCAGATTTAAGACACTTTAGAGCAAAATATTATCTAACAGCTATATTTATTGCTGTTTTATCTAAGCAGGTTTTGTTTCGTAACAATCAAACATAAAGCCACAGCTGAATAAATAAAAAGCCAAGCATCTCTATTAAACTGCCATCATTTAACTGCTGTTTAGAGCTAATTGATTTAACATTCTACTGCATACATTTAATTGATTTGTTCTTTAATTGTATTTTTACAAAAAAAAAAAATGGTCTAACTAAAAAGAAAGTGCAAAAAGTATTGAAAGTTTATAAAACTTCTGTTGATGTAGATGTTAATTACTTTTTGGGTTTTAATATATGTTCATTGGTTTTTTCTTTCAAGAGCAACATTAAATTATTTTTTAGTTAATTACAATAAGGTTTTTCTTCGTTTTTAATTTTTTTAATTTTTAAAGTTTGGTCATTAATTCATCAACTCTCTGAATTAAGAAAAATGAGGTTTGACTTTTACTAAAAATCTTCAGACTGTTTATTTCTAATGAGTAGATGCATTAGAAATAAGTAGTCATGATAAAGATTATTACGCATTATTTCTTTTCTTTTTGGCTTGTTAGGTTTAGGTCATTGTATTTATATATAGATAATTGGTAAACCTCAATAGAAATTTGCAAAATCCTTTACAATACAATCCAGTACAATTTGCCGTGACCGTAAAAAGTTAACTACTATCAGTAAGAGTAAGAATATGCAGGGGCATATCTAGGGGATGTCTGCTATGTCGTTGCACATACCCAAAAAAATTAAATAAAAGTTTTTCAATTTGATTATATTGTTGAAAAAAAACTTTACTATATATAACTATTACAACAAAAACTAAACCAATAATGCACAGTTAATTATCTGAAATGGTTGAAATAAAATTCAAAACCGGAAAACATAATAGTAAATCAGTTTCATAGTTTTGCGATTGTTTAAAAATAATAATAACAATATTTTGATGGAGGTAAAACTAGCTTTTTAAAGATGGAGGTTAAACTAAGTTGTACAGCTTAATTAGAAACTTGAATTGGCATACCTTATTTTATTTCATTATATAGAACTTTATTTTTTAAATATTTTCTTTCATTAGTTTAAAAAAAATCAAAATGATTATTTTAGTTAGATCAAATTTTGGACTTCCCTTTTCACATATACCCTGAGTAAAATTTGTATTGAGTTTATTGTTTAACTATTATCATGAGGCAAAATTACTTAATAACAACAAGTATACATCAAAATATATAAATGGACATCTCCAGTTTTATTGCACTAGACTGTGTATTATTTTAATAAATTTCAAATAAGAAATAAGCAGAGAAGAAGTTTCAAATATGGAAAATAAAATTCTGACTCCCCTTTTAACATACACCCTGTTTAATTTATGTTTTCTTTTATTTAACATAAAATATGGCTGTTGGTTATTTCAAAATGTCGCTTAATTCGCAAGTTTATATAGCACTTTGAAGAAAAAGTTAGCCCTTAGGAGAAAAAGATCATTTCCTTTTAAGTTAAGTAACCATATATAATATTAATTGTGTAGAATTTTTGATATCATGACGAAGAAAGGAAGACAGAGTTATTACAAGAAGAAGCTGTTTATAATTGCATCAATAAAAACTAGTCTTTGTTCCTTGGTTTTCTTGGATAATCAAGCATTTTTGACAAAAATATTAGAATGTCTATATCCAGATTTTTGACTTATAAAGTATAAATTTTTATTTAGCTAAACTGTTTATCCTTCATGAGAAATATGAGAATTATTATCCCCTTTATTTTCAAAGAACCTTATTTCTTATTTCTTAAGTTATGAAAGAATTTCTTAAGATTTTGTTTATTCTTTATGAGAAATATGAGAATTATTATCCCCTTTATTTTCAAAGAGACTTTTTTCTTAAGTTATGAAAGAATTTTTAATGGTTTTTCTGCCCTTTTCTACACAATCATTACTTTTTTTAATACTAAAACTTCCAATATAGACATAAAGGAAAAGCTTGTTTATTTAGTGTTTTAATAAAAACTATTATTTCATGTTATGAATTGTGAAATCATGGCATGGATACTTTACAAGAGTTTTTTATTCCTGTGGTTTTCTGTCTCAAAGAATGTCTTTAAATATCAATAGAACATTTAATCATGCAACCTCTGCTACTCCTTCATTTACTGAAGTTAATAACAAATTTTGATTTTGTTGCACTGTGTATAGCAAGACATGTTTTTAACTTTTTTAATTACATGATTGTGCAAGCAAGTAATAATTATATTTTTTGTAGTTAGAATCTTATTCAAGCATTAAAAATTTTTGTCTCATTACTTAGAAATATTACTAATCAACACCTTCAAACATGCTTTGAACAAACCTAAAAGTTGCATTTCAAATTATTTTAAATTAGTTATCACTGTTCCTTTGCTAAACCATCTGAGTACTGCGTTTAACACAATGTTAGATGATACAACTTAAAAGTGTTATAAAGTACCTGTCTTTTAGTTTCTTCATTCTAATCTATAGTTTCTTCGAAAGACAAATGCAGAAATTCAGTGTTCTTGTTATACTAGTTGGAAAGACCACATCTTATCTTTAAGTGTCTTTTATTTATCCAAAGGGTTAATTGGGCTTATTTATTATGTGGGAAATGCAGTTGAATTTCATTTAACTGTCTGAATTTCAAAAATGAACTCTAATCTCATAATACTGAAACATTGCAGGCAACAAACCTTTACTGAGATGTCTAAAAAGTTATCACTGAAAGGTAAGAAGAAGTTGCAAAGCAATATAGTAGATAAACTCTAAATGATTTAGTTTAGATTTTCACACAGAGTTATCTATACTACAGACTACTATTAATGGACTATAGATAGTAAATAAGTTTGTTATAAATACTTATAAATTTATTACTATTATTTTTTTATATCTTTGCTTCCAGCGAGGCTGCAAGCAACCACAATTAGAGTTGAAAGTTACTGGATGAGAAAAGATAAAGATTGTAGAGCAAGATAACAATTGACAGATGACTTAAAAGATTGCAAATTATATGAATCGGGAAAGCAAGATGAAGGAAGCAAATTTTAAAGAAGGTAAAAAACTAGAGGAATAAGAGTTTCTGGAGCACTTAGAATCAGTCACAGAAAAAGGATGAGACTTAATTGAATGACGACGATGTCATTATTGTTGGAGGTTGGCTGCAAGAGCAGGTCCAACTATGTTTACAAAGCGTTTTTGCACCTTGTCTAAAAGAGAAAGGGCATCATTAGAAGATCCGCCCCAGATAAGGCAACAGTATTCCATACAAAGATTTAAGATTTATAGAGATAGAGGATAGAATCCGAAGTAAGAAAGTGTCGAGCTCGATAAAGAGATGCAACCTTAGCAGATGCCAACTTTGCAACTGGTTTGATATATGGTTTCCATGAAAGATCGGAAGTAAGAGTTAATCCTAGAAGATGAAGGGTAGATGACTCATCAAGTACATTACCATTCATAAATATAAGAAGATCTAAATTATATGCGATAAATATTTGCTAAAAAAATTGAGTTTTATCTGAATTAAAGTTCATCAGCCACTGTGAGCCTCATGCTGTACCAGAAGTAAGATCCTTTTCAAGCTCAAATGCCTCCTCCAAGCAATCAGAGAGTGTTGGCTTCTTATCAAGACAAGAATAAGTGGTAGTATCGTCAGCAAACAATGCCACCTTAGATGTGAGAATATCTGGAAGATTGCTAATGTAAATTAAAAAGAGTATAGGGCCAAGGATTGAATCTTGAGAAACCCCTGAAGTTCCAGGATATGAAAAAGAGTGCTGTCCATCAAGGACAACTTTTATACTACAATTGGAAAGAAAGGATTTAATAATCTTAAAGATGTTACCAGATACACCATAAGAAGAAAGCTTATGGAGAAGACCAGCATGCCAAACTTTATCAAAAGCTTTGGAAATGTCAAGAGCAATAGCCTTAACTTTTCTAAACAGATGCTGCTTCCCAGCAGGCTGGAAAACAAGACTTTGATAAGCACTTGTTAAATAGTTTTAAAAGTATAAATGACAGCTCTAGAGAGCACTTCTTCAAGACTATAACAGGTATGTTGTCTGGACCATAAGCTGTAGAAGAGTCTAAGCAGGAAATCAATTTAGATACAGAAGCTGGAGTGGTATGAATGTCAAGCAATGAATCAATCTGTTTGTCGGCTATATCAGGTAGAACGCAACTAATGAAATTTAGAGATGATATTGATGAAAAGTTCTTAGCAAACAATTCAGCTAATTTTTGTTCATTCAATTTTTAGGTGAGGTGACAAAGTCTAAATCATACAAGAGAGGTTGAATAACAGATTTTCCCATATTATTAATACTATTAAAGACTCTCCAGAAGTTATGAGAGCCTAATTTTTGTGATGAAAAATGAGATTTCATGACCTGAGAACAGCAGGCTTTGGCCTTAGACAAAACCTTTCTACAATGGTTTCTAGAGTAATAAACAGACATCTGTTTTCTGGAGAATTTTTTTGCTGATAGATATGGAAGAAATGGTTTTGATTGGAAACTGCAGCAGCACAATGTGAGGAAAACCATGGAGAAGAGTGAGACGACCTGGAATTGTAAAGAAGGAATAAATACTTCAATGCCAGCCTAAATACATGAATTTATGTAAGAAGTACATTTGTCAACAGGAGATGAAAGATTTCTACCTATGGGCCATCACAAAGAAAATTACAGGAGTCCCAGTCAGCTTTAAGGTACTTGTAAGAGGTACGATGATAGGAGGATTCAGATGATGAAGAAGAATGAGATAATAGTTTTAGAGAGATTAAACCATGATCAGAAGCACCTAAGGGTAAATGTGGAGAAACTGAGCACTGACTAGGATCAGAAACAAGACATAAGTTGAGTAGAGAAGGTAAATGATTCTTGGTTTGTCTGGAAAGCGAGTTGGAAAGTTAAATGTTTGAGTTAAGGATTGAGAAAGGCAAAAGTTGTGGACCTTAATGTCTGCAGAGTCACTGACACTAGAGCCAATCCATTCAGTTTGATGAGCATTAAAGTCATTAACAACAACAGTAATAACTGATGGATAATGAGAGAGTGCTTGGTCCATTTGATCAAAAATAACATCAAAAAGAGTGCAGTCTTAAGATAAAGGAGAGCGATATAGAACAAAGAGAAAGGCAGTAGAGTGAAGTGGTGCTAAACAAAAGCACATGAAAGAATAGTCTGTGGATTCAAACAAAGAGCAAGTAAGTTTCTCGACAAATGGGTGAATTCTTACAAATGTAACCCTGATTGCCCAGGCCAAGCCTGACTATTGGAGTCTTTATGAATCAAACGAAGATAACCATCAACACTAAGATCACAAGATGAGACAGCCGAACTCAAATTAGTCTCACAAAAAGCAATTAGGTCTGGTGAACTTTGCAAGAGATAAGACTCAACAGAAAAAAAGTTACTTCGAAAACCATGAATGTTAGTGAATGATAGGTTTAGAGAACTTGGTGATGACGATTGTTTTTTGTGTTTTATAGTTTTGCTACTTTATTCATTTTTAAATTTGTTAAAGAATTTGACTCAAAGCAGTACTCAGTACACTGTTTTATAGCCCAAGCAATTGAGTCATTACTATTAATAAACCCTAATTCGTAACAAAGGGCTCCAAATGTGGCCTCGACAATCCACACCAAAAGTATGAACAGGGACACCATCCATGCGCAACATGACACTGTTAATACTTTGACATTTTTCAGCTGCTTTGTGGAATCAGCTTCTCTGAGAGCTACCATAGAGTTAGGGCAACCTGACTACCACCCGGCCTCAGAACCATAAAACTGAGTTTTAGAGCTGTACCCTCATTAGGAGATAATAGAATGAGTTGCCTAGTCATAAAAATGGAGACAAGCAAAACCCATGCATTGAGTCAAGAAGATCCAGCATTCAACATCCTAAATTGGAAACAATGTATTAAAAATACATCTGCGCCAGCCTGATAGATGAAGAAGGGGTGTGAGGCTGGTCAAGAGAATCTGTTTACCCCTTAAAACTTCGCCTAAGAGGCCTTCTACAAGACATTGGCCTGATGCATTTAACATCTGCTTAAGATGAGTATTTTTATGGATACACCATCTCTAGCCTTTACTCAACCAAGAGCCCCAAGGCAGTTTTAAGTTGGAGTTGGCTTCTTCTAGCCATTGTCTTAAAAAGCGTATCCTACAGGATACGTTTTTTTTAGGCAAAGTTTAATTGTGTTTTAAAGTTTAAATATAATAAAAGTATAATTTCAAAAAATATCTCAGCTACCTTTTGTTAATTAGCTATTTTCATAGCCAGACATCTTTGTTAAAACATTATTTAACATTGTACAATTATTGCAATAAGTTTTTTGACTCTTTGTAAATATTTATAAAGTTTATTTATGATTAAAAGTTATAAAATTATATTAAAAAAATTTAAACAGCAAAGTCTTGTATTTAAAAAATTATAACCTGTATATTAGGGTGTGGCGATTTTCACTTTTTTTTGAAATTTGATGGTGGCTAGTATTTTTTTTTTGTAAATCGGTATGCAAAACATGAAACTAAGTTTTTTTTGAAAAAAAAATATTTTAGGCTGCTTTTTTTCACCCTTAAACTATTTTTTTTGTGGACTTTTTATTCTTGAAACTAAAGTTTGCCGTTATCTCCAAAGAAGATTGCATTTATTTACCAAACCATGTAGTAAACTAAAATTTAACTTTGTGCACAAAATTTGGTATTTCAAAATTTAGTTTAATAAGCGGCGTGTGAATAACAAATATATTTTGAATATACTCTCCTTTTCGCAATGTTCATCTTTTTTTAGATTATATAAAAGTGACCATTTAAAGTTGTTTATTTTAACTGTGTGTTTTACAAGTTGAAAAAACTACAATTTATAATGCTTTGCTATTAAATTTTAATACTTTTTTTAAAAAATATATATATATATATATATATATTTACAGATATTTGTTATAGCAAAAACTAAGTGTATATCTCATTACTTTAATTAGAAAGAGTTTAAAGTTATATATATATATATATATATATATATATATATATATATATATATATATATATATATATATATATATATATATATATATATACACACACACACACATTTGTAATACCAAAAACTAAATGTATATCAGCTCATTATTTTTATTAGAAAGAGTTTAGAGTTAATAGTAAAAAGTTGAGCATCAAGCTTTTTATACACTTATATCTTTATATTTACTTCATAAAAAAACAAGTCCAAGAAATAGTTATCTAACTAAAGATGTATAAATAATAGTTTGCAAATAATTTTTTTTAATGAGGTTTACCATATCTTTCTTACAAGAATTATTGGACATTAATTTTCTGCTAGCAATTTGACCTTGAATGTAAGTATTTTTTCTGGCTTGACCAAAGACAACATAAGCACTTTCAGATGTCATTTTTACGCATCTTTCAATAGATTGTGTATGGGAAGGCCACTTTGTTACTTTCATTGGAGTGTTAATAAATTCTTTAACTGCTTCAATTGATAAATGACATGTTAGAGGTAGTTCAGTAATATCACTCCAGTCTATAAGTTCAGAAAAACAGGTTGCTTCCATAATTTTGGCAGGAGTCTTTTGAATCCTAAAAAATCACCAAATTGAAGTGCATCATTCCCTGTTCCTCTTATTTCAACTATTTTATTAACTGCTTCTTTTCACTCATCTTCAATTTGGCTACAAAGCATACTTTGAAAAACTGATTCAGAGTGAGCATACCATGTTGATTGTTTGAAAGTGGGTAAAACAATGTATTCCCAACTGGTTTAACATTACAGTAAATTCGTGCTGGGAGAAAGGATCAATAAACTTACTTAAACATATACAATTACTAAAAAATCAAACTCAGGAGGTAACTTTACCTCCTGAGTTTGATTTTTTAGTAATTGTATATGTTTAAGTAAGTTTATTGATCCTTTCTCCCAGCACGAATTTACTGTAATGTTAAACCAGTTGGGAATACAAGACACCTACTATGTAATCAAAAATCATTTTCAACCTATTTAAAAGGTCACTTGTTAACCCATGTTTAGATACCCAGATTCTGTAAAACCTCAAAACAGTAGTTAGCCATCTACTATGACAAACAGGACCAATTTCTAGTAATGCAAGTCTCTTAGACAGAACTCTAGTTTTAATACATGTCATAATTAGGTACGCTTAGCTCTAATCTATGCTTAGATCTTTGATAATGTCAGGACTTAGGTAGATAAGTGGAGAGTTTTTGCACACTTTTAAATATTTCGGGTTAATTTCAAGGTTGGTGCCATCATTCAACATCTTACCCAGCGGTCCTGACCAATGATTGCTGGCTTTAGTAGGACCATCAAGAAACTTAATAAGACTTTTTAACCCTAGTTCCCCAGAGTGCAGATCACATACAATCCATACAAGTTTTTTATTAAGTTTTTTTTCAACAAATTGTATTACTCCTCCTGCCCATCCAGTATTTACATTAGTACTATGACAACCTATGGCTTCCAATGTCAAATGTAAACATCTTTCTTTAAGCCATTCAATTAAGTGATCAGCAATTATCTCTGCAGGATTTTTTTAAATTTGATTCTTCAGGAACAAAATGGAATAGATAATTTCCACCAGGTCCACTGCATAATGTTCTGTATAATGTTCTTCTTTTATTTAACCTGGGAATTTTCTGCCTTCAACATCAAAGAAAACTTTAGTGTCAACTTTTCTACCATCAAAAAAAATCTTACCATTATTGTTAAGTTCATTTTGGAGTTTTGAGGTAAACTCTTTTCCAATTTTTTCTTGAGCTCGCTTTACTTTGTTGTGGTCAATAATTAAGCAAATGTTTCCTTCGGTGATAATTTTAGCATCAATAAGGGCAGCAGTTTCTATTTCTGCAGTTTCTCTTAAACTTGTATGATGCCTTAAGCTTGCTTATGCAATATTTTTTATATTGATGGTGTTATATAATACACTTTTTTCTTTTACTTTTTTTGTTTTTGAAATATATATTTTTATTTTATCATTTGTATCTTCACAGACTTCGTCTGAGTCACTCTTGGGGAAAAAAAAATATTTTTCTTGATTAAGAATCTCCTGGTCTGTTTTTTATTTTTTTATTTGTGAAACCTGATTTTCTATTAAATGTCGTTGAATTTTTTTATTTTGTTTTCGAGTTTCAATATGATCAATGCCAGCTATTTGGAGGATTGCTTTGGTTCCAACTTTTTCTCTTTGATATCTAACAAAGTTCAACTCAAGAAGAGGATTTTTTTTCTTCTTTTTTACAAGTACATACAATGTGAGCTTTTCTGTCACAGTTTTCTTCACAATTATTCTCTAAGCAAAAAAGTATTTTACAATTGCATGTAAACAAATCAAAAAATTTATCAAGTTTTTCCATAAATCTATTTCTAATTGCTAAAGCTATGTTGCCATTGATAACTTTTACAGCCAATAACAACAAATCTTTTACTTTACATTTAATTCTTCTTTCAGAATTAATAACTGGATTTACAAATTAAGAATTAGCTTTTTTCCACTGTAACAAAATTCCTGGCCATACTTAAGAATATCTCTGGAAGTTGGGAGTTCTGATGGAAAAAACTCTGAACTCTTTCCAATCAAGTAATTTACTTCTGGTTTTGGTGGTATATGACATTTATATATAATTTTTTTTTTAAAAAAAAAGATTTAAAAAATTGTTTTAATAATATTTTACTTTATCTACAAATAAAAAAGTCGGAGGCGTTTTACTAATACAGTAATACTTTTTAAAAACATTGAGCCATCTTTCTGTAAAATAAATGAATTTTATTTATATAAATTTTTATTACATAAATAAATATATACATAAACAATTTTTCGAAATAAAATAAAATTTGTATATATATATATATATATATATATATATATATATATATATATATATATATATATATATATATATATATATACATACACACATTGGTGGTTTGGTAAATAAATGTGATCTTCAGAGATAACAGCAAACTTCAGTTTTAAGGATAAAAGCAAAGTCCAAAAAAATAATAGTTTAAGGGTGAAAGAAAGTAGGTTAAAAGATTTTTTTTTTTCAAAAAAAATTATCATTCATGTTTTGCATACCAGTTTACAAAAATAAATGCTAGCCATCATCAAATTTCAAAAAAAAAGTAAAAATCGACTGTAGATATATGTATGCCCTACTGTAGATATTATACATTACGTAAACATTTATTTTGGACTTACCCAAAAAATTTCCTGTAATCGCCACTGATATGAATATAAATTAGGAGTTGCTTCTTTATATTGGAAAGACAAAAGACATGTATTTATGATGAGCATGTGCATTAAACCAATCAAACGATAAATAAAATCATCTTATTTTTGTGTCAAATGTTATGTTGGATTATGTGTTGTTCCTTTTTTATGAGAAAATCACACTATGTTAAGATATTAATTTTACACATTACTAAGGTCAATTTTGTTTATGATAGATTTAGTTTTTTATGTAATTTATAGTTATTTATGATTTTTTTAATTTGTTTTATATAATACTTGTAAGTTCTGACGCTGGAGCTACTGCAAATACTAATTAGGTGAAAGGGGTTAAAATGTAAGTTTGTAAATAATATGTAAAATTAATTTATTTTCAAATATTCAATTATTTTTAAACATGGTTTGAAAATTTAAAAAAGTTTTGTTTAAAAAAAGTTTAAATAAAAAATATTTATTAAATATGCCTAGCAAAAACTACTAGAGTAGGTCAAACTTACATTTACAATGTGTTTTGTATATCTAATAACATATATATGTTGTTATAGTTTTATTTTGAAATAGCACCTCAATTTGAAATAACACTAATATTTGCGCTAGAGAATTATAAGCATTTAATTGACAGTTAATTGTTTTATAAGAAAATTTCAAAAATAATTTAAGTAAAATATTAAATAAGGTTTAAGTAAAATATTAAATAAGAAAATATTAAATAAGATTTAAGTAAGTTGTGATTTTTTTTAATTAGAAATGTTTAATCACCACAAATTTCCATTAGAGTGATGTGATTTCTAGTTGTTTCATTTTTATTATTTCGTTGTTTTGTAACCTTTTTTTTTCTAGTTTTATCAGATGATTTTTTAAATAAATTAAGATATTGAAGTTTAAATTATAAATATTAATAATAATAACAACAATAACACAAATATTTTTTAATTGAATAACAACTATTGAGTTTTGTAATAAAAACAGTGTTTACTATTTTTTTTAAACTAAAGATTTAAAGACCAGATATTGTAATTAGCAATCACTTTTGCTAATCAAATTCGTGCCTTGTAAGATATTGCTGGATACAGTAAAATGATAGAACTTTACCAGGTGTTAATTTTTAAATGTATTAGATTCATGGTTTTGATGGTTGGTTTCCATAACAGTACAGTAGTAAAATATTTTTTAAGTTTATTTGATATAAAGTTGCTACCAAATATGAGCCTCGATCCAAAAGCCATTCTTTATTATGGGTAAAAGATTACTACATCTGTCCAACAACATCTGTGGAGTAGTCCAAAATCATCTGTACACTTTTGTCCAAGATCATCTGTATTTTTCTATTACTCTAATAATATCTGTCCAATATCATCTGAAAATTCAACGACCTCTAACAACATCTTTAGAAAGATGTAATTACATCTGATAATTTTTCTCTAAGTCCAATAACATCTGGAAGAATTTTCTCCAAATGTAGTTACATCTGAAAAAATTTCTATATGTAATTACATCTGGTTAAAATAATGCATTATTAGTTGATGTTTTTTTCCAGATGTAATTACATCTGGAAAAAATCTTATATGTAACTACATCTGGTTAAAATAATGCATTACTAATTAATTTTTTTTCCAGATGTAGTTACATCTGAAAAAATTTCTATATGTAATAACATCTGATTAAAAGAATGCATTATTAGTTAATTCATCTTAAAAATAACTTTATCTTAAAATCTATAAGTGTAGTTGCACAGATTATATTACACTTTGATAATTTAAAAGATGTAAATACATCTGTAAAATCCACAGATGTAGTTGTGCAGATGTTATTACACTTTGATAATTTGAAAGATGTAACTACATCTGTAATATTCATTTAATTTTTGCACAGATATTCTTAGACACTAATAAAATTTCAGATGTTGTAGGACAGATGTTATTATACCTCATTATGTTTACAGATGTTGTTGGATAGATGTTATTAGACATGGCAAAAACTGACGTTGTTACCCTGACTCTTTTTTATGAAATCTGGAATATATGGTTTATAAGGGTTTACTGAAACATACAGAACATGAAAAATACAGAAGTTACTAACCTTCCATACAAACCATGTAATTCAGATTTTGTTATTGTTCTAAAAAGTAAAACAAAAAACAAAAACAAAATACAGCAAATAAAAGTATTTGGTTAATGTTGGGACACCTGTGGTGCAAGGAATATCATTTAAAGCATATTATATAGCATTTAAAGAAATAAATATCTAAACTACCTCTGTGTGTGTAAACAATCAATAAAAGTCAAATTATAAGGAAGGTCATTAATATAAGAATGTTTCCCAGATCATCAGAAATGAAGAAAGTTTTTAGATAAGATAAAGTTTTCAGATAAGTTCAAGGGTCAAGGATGGAGTGTGTTGAAAACTGTAAAAATGATGTACTGGCATTATCGATTATTAATATATACTTACAATATTTTATAATTATAAAAATTAAATAATAGTTAGTACTGATAATCTTTTATTTATAACTAAACAATTTTAATTAAAATTACTAAATAAATGAGTTAGTAGTATTTAAAAAAGATTTAAATAATAATAATGACAAAAAATAAGTGAATAAGAATTAATGGTAATAATAAATTAAAATAAAAACAAAAGACATTTAAAATGAAAGTCATTTTAAAAAGTTAGCATATATATAAGGAGCCCATCTGCAAAATGCGCTAAGTTACAAAAAAAAATATTTTGAGTCAATTTTATTTCCACATTCTAAAAACTGAAATCTATTGTCCAATTAAATGTTAAACCAAATTGAAAGTTTTTTGTCCTAAATATAGACAAAGAAAGTTTTTCTGTTGATTTTCAATCTCTGTTGATGCACAATTATGAGTAGTTAAGTTTTTCATCTTTTTCTCAAAATCTGTTTACTTGGACTTGGTGCGTTTTGCTAATCGGCTTCTTATATAGTTTTAAACAAATTCAACGATATCATTGTGTTGGATCCTTAATACTTTTTAAAATCAAAAACATGTTGTGAATAAGAGAACAATTAGTTGCATCATTTTCCGTGGCTTTAAATTGTTGCAATAGTTTTATAAAAACTAAAATAAAAAGTTACTTTTGCTGGTTAAATAATTGCACTAGTTTTACACAATACAAAGTAATTGCATGAAGATTACTTTAATTGCATTTAAATAAAATTTTTAAATAAAGAAAGATGTATAATGATATTTTTATTTAAGAAACAAAATAAGTTAACATATTTATACATTTATTATTATATTTAGTCCATATCGGATTGTTGATGATTGTGGTGGAGCATTTGCTATGGGTGCAATTGGTGGTGGATTGTTTTCATTTGTAAAAGGCTGGAGAAATTCACCTGTTGTAAGATTTTCTACTGTGTTAAAAAATGCATTTTTGCAGTAGTATGTTGTAATTAATATAAAAACAATTTAATAAATATACTCTCCTGCGGACTGAAAAGTAGAAATTAAAATATTTAACACTCATATATTTATGCTATATTACACCACTCAAAATCAAGTTTGGCAAAAAATGCTGACAAGTTGAATTACTTTAGTTTACTATGGTATCAGCATTTGGCAGAGGCCTGAATCTCTAAAAGCGAATATACAAAGTTAAAGTTTATTGTATTTGTTTTTAATATATTTATATAATATATATAAAATTTCTTTGCATACTTAGCCTGAAATGTCTTGATCTCATGAAAAAATAGCCATCTGTTGGAGTTTTAATACATACTTTAACTTAGGTTAAACTTTTTTTTTTTTTTTAATTGAGATCAAGAAATTAAGATTTTTGTGCAATTGTAATAAGAATTTTTTTTTCCCTAAAATAATCTAAACTAAAAATTAACTAAAAATTTTTCACTAAGTGAAAATTTTTGTGATCGAGAAATACTCATCTAAATCTAAAAATATTTTTATTATTATGTAAAAAACTGTAACTAATAGAATAACATTTGCATATTATAATATATCATCTAATATACAATGGTTTATCTGGAATGTTTTTTTTTTTTTTAACTTTTCATTTTTTGTTCTGAAAAAAAATTGCTCCACCCTAATAGAGAAGATCAGATTGCCAAAAATTAACTGTTTTAGATATTTCAATAAACCTTGCCTCGCCACTACCATCTAATATACGATGGAATCTTTTTATTAGAGCATTTAGCATGTTAGCCATAGAAGAAGTCAAAAACTATATTGGTTGTTAAATAGTTAATTTATGTGACTCAAGATGGGATATTAGAAATGTGTTGATAAAAGAATCAAAAACCATGCTAATAATAGTGAGAAGACTGGGCAATAGTCATAGGATGAGAAGACTGGGCAAAAGTTGAAGTGGTCAGAGTTTTTAGAAAATTAAAACCACGATGCCATTTTCTAGCAGGCAGGAAATCATGATTCAGTCAAGCACTTAATAATTAGTTTAGAGATAATTGAAGAGAGTTTAGGAAAACACTTTTGTAAGACTATGGCAAGAACGTTGTCTGGACCCCATGCTGAAGAAGAATTTAATTGAGAAATGGCTTTAGCAATGGAAGTTGGAATGATTTGGGTGTTTATTAATAAGTTAATCTGTTTAACTGGAATGGCAGGAAGAGGATGGCCATTAGATTCAAGAGTTAAATAAGAAGAAAAATTCTTTGCAAATAGTTCTGCCCGCTAGAGAGGTAATAAGATCAAACTTATAAGTTAAAGATGAAATGTTCAACTTTTGTTAATGACACCACTGAAGATTTTTAAAAAGTCTCTAGTGTCTGACTTCTGAGGTTTGATACAAGATTCAGTAGTCTGAGAATAATGGAGTTTATCACCTTTTTACATTGATTTCTTGCAATAATAAAAAGGTTTTTGTTCTCAAGAAAGTTTTTCTTTTGATAAAGTTTTAAAAAATGAATAGGATTATAGCAGCTGCACAAGAAGGTGAAAACAATGGAGTAGAATGAAGCTTGACTTGAAACTAACAAGAAGAAAAAAAGCATCCATAGCTACCTGGATAAAGGAGGTTACATAGAAGACACATTTACCAGCAGAAAGATGAAGGACATCAGCCAGAAGACCCTCACAAAGAAAAATCACAAACAGAATCTCAGTCAGCTTTAGGGTAGTAGTGAGCAGGGCAATTATAGTGTAAACCCAAAGAATAACTGTGAAGTAAAACATTTATAGAGATTATTTCATGGTCAGAACCACCTATAGGAGTGGTTCTGACCATGAAATAATCTATGAACATAAACTATGATGAAAGAAAAGAGTGACAATGAGAGACAAATCAAGTAGAGAGTGTTAGAGCTGAGCCACTCAGTGTAATAAGGATTAAAGTCATCAATAACAGCAATATTGTCTGAGAGGTAAAGAGACAGGGCATGGTCATTTGGCCAGAACTTACATCTAATTAAAATACAGCCTTAAGGAGAAGGAGAACGATAAAGAACAAAGAGATAGATGCTTGACTAAAGAGGTATTAAGTGGGAGTACATAAAAAATAGTCAAAGGAATCAAACCTGGTTTTTTGACAAATAGGTGAATTGATATATAATTATATGCCCAACCGAAACATTTGACTATTGGAGTCTTTGCAAATCAAATCATAGCAGTCATCAATACTATGATCTGAAGAAGAAACAGCTGAATTCAAATTAGTCTCACAAAGAGCAATCAAGTCTGGTGAATTTTGCAGCAAGATTCATTTGATGGAAAATTACTTTAAAAATATTTGTTAAAGATATAATGAAACAAATGGTGATGACAGTTTTTATGTATAATAATTCTGCTTATTTTTGCCATGGTTTAAGAGAACTTGACTCATTCATAGATATGATATCCCAAGCAATAAGCTATGCAATTGTCTCAGTCCTGCTAAGTAACACAAAATTGTAACTTAGGAAACCTTATCTGGCCTTGAAAATACACACCAAAAATCACTAACAGTGACACCATTTATGTGCAACATGGTTCTGTCAACACTCTGATATTTACTGCTGTTGATGGAATCTGTCTCTCTAAGAGCTCTCCACAGAGTTCTGGAAACATTACTACCAGCTGGCCTCAGAATCATTAAAATGAGCTTTTAGAGCTTTACAGTAAGCTTTACAGTTGTCTTTTAGAGCAAGACAGTAAATTGATCAGTTAATATCTGCCCAAGATAAGTTTTTTATCAAGACACCAGCTCTAGTCTTTACTTAACCAAGAGCCCTGAGGTAGGGAAATTTTAGTTCAGAGTTTGTTTCTCCTAGCCATTGCCTAGAAAAGTTAACCCTGCAAGGCTACAGGACAGTGTACAGGTAGTGCTGGGTCTCATGTTCAGGATCATCATGATCAGCAGGGTGATTATAATGATCCTGACCTGACCTGGACTAGTTTAAAGAAGCTACTTCTGTAAGCAGTACTTTAAAACATTAAACAGGATATTTTGGAATGACCTGACCTGGACTAGTTTAAGGAAGTTACTTCTGTAAGCAGTACTTTAAAACATTAAACAGGATATTTTGGAACTGCATATAGGAAAAACATCTAAAGGAATACTGGAAATAAAGGTGAATGTTACATAGTTGTAGTCACTAGTTGGTAACTGAACACTACACCAGAGATCCAAACAGAATACGAACATGTATAAAGTAACTTACAAATGAGTGAACACTGTGCCAAAGGTTCAGACAGTACACAAACATACATATATAGTAAATTATTGGTGAGCTAACACAGTAACTATGACTTCTCCAACTATATAACAGACAAAAAGAGGTATCACTTTAATATATAGATATATTATAGTGATAATACATGATAAATATTAAATAGTATTAGGGTATGGAACAGATTGCACTGGATTACATGTTACCAGTAGCAGGGTGATCATGATGTGATCATATGCCTGACCTGACACTATATTAAACACCTGTTATTTACTGACACTAAATTATATGCCTGACCTGATGATAATTATTGCTGCTTCAAAAAGTAATCTGATTTCATTGGTTGTAAAGTTTTGATGCAAAAAAAAAAAAAAAAACGAGGTTCAAAAATATGTATTTTGAGTGGTTTCAAGAGAAAGATATGTATATATTTTTCAAGTTAAAATATCTTAATATGTTACTTACATTTCTTATTTTAGGGTCACAGGTTTGTTGGTAGTATTGCTGCAGTTAAAACAAGAGCACCTGTTTTAGGAGGTAATTTAAGATATTCTTTTTTTTTTGTTGTGATTAAATTGTTTTGATTAAACTATTTGAATATATTAGTTATTATAATTAATTTAAAAAAATAATTATATTTAAACTTTGTATTTCTTTGTGTGTGTGTCTGTGTGTGTGAAATTTTTATTTACTTAATACTTTTTGTAACCCTAAATTAAGTTAACAAAATCATTAATTATAAATTAATATAAACTAATGAGCAATAATTATTTGCATGATGTAATAATGTTAATTAAGATGCAGGAATTTTATTAAAGTTGGGTTATTCCATATGAAATCACTTAGTTTTTCAAAAGTGTTTCAAGGTACCACCTCAAATTTGCTTCAAATTCGGACCACCCACAGCTTTTATGAAAAAAACACAGCCCTGAAAATTTCAGCTTAATTGACCATACCGTTCAAAAGTTATAATTGAATTAATATTGACCAAAATCAGAAAAATTTGAGTATCTGGAACTTACAGTAGATTTTTTTTGATTATAACAGATCATATCTTTTTAAATAAAATAAATGATCACCTGAATTTTTTTTAAGGTAACAGTTTTTCACCCGAATAATCTATTTTTGCAGGTGTTTTTGATTGATTTTAAACAATTTTTGAGTTCTTGTTCCTCAAAGTTGCTAAATAACTCAATATAAGAAAAAATTTTGGAAACTTTAATGTGCTATACAGGGTTCGAATTAAAGCGTATCGTAAATCGCGATTGCTTTTCACACCTTCGTGACTAGTTTTTTCTTTAAAAAAATAATTTTGTGATAGGTTTTTTATTTTTGGTTGCTTTTTTTTTTTTTCTAATATAATATTTTTTTTAGCAATTCTTAAAAGTAATGTTTTTGTCTATGTTTTTTTATTAGGGTTCATAAAGTACGTCACGCTAAATTTACTTTTTGAATAGATCATTTTACTTTTTTGCGCATGATCATTTTGCTCTTTCAAGCTGAAATTTACATTGAACGTAAAGCACTTTTGAATTTAAATTACTTTAAATCTCTGCATGGACGCCAATAATATTTTAAAAGGTTGTTTAAAAAGGGGAAAAGTTTAAAAGGGAAAAGACGTTAAAGCAAATTATTTTCTTTTTTTTTAAACAAAAGTTTTTGTTTTTAAAACGTTGCACCAAATTAACTTGTTACTAATAATTTAAATTATAATTTTATCAACAATTTTATATTATTAATTTTACTACTTTAAGTATAATAAAATATATATTAAATTTTTTTCTTTAAAAAATTTTTTTAATAGTTAAGCTATGCTAATAGAAACCAGAAACCTTTTTGCTTCAACGTCTTTTGCTTTAATGACCCTGAACCTTTCAAAGTTATATTTACTTTGATTTACTGTATGGATAAAGTACATCATAGTAAATTTATTTATAAATTAAATCAAAACAATCAGTAACTTACAGTTACTCAAATATTAACTTTTCAACTATATTAATTTACTTAATATACTCAAAGACTCACAAAAGTTAGCCATACAAATGTTTCTATTTGTATCTTATATGTTAACACATAATATAAGCTTCTAACTAAAAATTATTTTAACATGATATGTCTTATAGAATATGAAAAACGCAATATCATTTTTTTATATTTAAATTTTATGTAAAGCGATATCAAGATTAAACATTTTCTACAAATACTCAAGTTGTTTTAAAGAGAAATCTATTTGAACAAAAGAATTCTTCTGGTCTTTGAGATATCTAACTTCAAGACATAAAGCAAACTACAATCACATTTTTATACTTATGTCAAATAAGGATGCTTTGCAAAAAATTGTGATGATAGGAGCCTGGCAACAAAAAGCCCCGAAATTTTAGCCCCCACCCCCCACCCTGCCCCAAATGCGAGAACAGCAAGTTGATAAAATACTTTTTGTACTATTTTCAACTAGACTTATACTCATCAAGAAATTTTAAGTTTCATAGTATAATTTCTCAGCTTTCAAAAATTATGACCATTTAAAATTTGCTACCCCCTTAATTTGAGGGGGTTTAAACTTTATATGATCATATTTTTTGAACATTAAAATATTTTACTATGAAATTTAAAATTTATCAATGAATATAAGCCTAGTTAAATAATATTTCAAAAGTCCAAAAAATATTTCATCAATTTGCGTTTTTACTTTTACTTTTTTTAAAAAGTACTTAAAATTTTATGTATCATGTTAATTACTAAAAGTAATATCGTAATATTATTAAATACTTAACTTGCTCATAACATCATAACTTGCTCATTACACTATAACTGCAACTTAAACTTTAAATTATAACTTAAGCTGTAAATTATAACAGTAAACTATATTATTTTGAACTCCACCAAACAAGAAAATTAAAAAATGATATTTAAATATGAGAGATAGTATGTTAAAACAAATTATGAATCTTTTTACTGGTGAGGTTCTATATAAAGACAATCATCAAAAAAAATTTAAAGAGCTATACTCTATCTTATGACATGATTGTAGCCCAATGACTTAGGTGTATATTTTTAGTTTTCCCTGAATAAATATAATCAGTTTTCCCTAAAATAACATTTTCAGTGTCTATTAATTTAATTTATTTTATATGATTTTATAATATGTATTTGTTTAATTTTATGCATATAATTATAATGATATAATTTACACATGGTTATAACTTGAGTGTAAAATACTTCAATTGCTTCATGAGTTTGTATTAAAATCTAAATTTGCACAGTATTTTCTGGATTTTATTATTTTAGTTTTTAATATTGCAAGAACCAAAAACTAAAAAGTTTTGTGTATGCAGAAATAGTTATATGTAGAAATAGTTTATTGGCTGCATTTTAGACAGTTTAAACACCTAAACTTGAGATTTCATTTTACTGATTTTATTACTGGAAAAATATAAGTTTTGTTTTTTTAGATTATGTTACATGTTATGCCCTTATTTTTTAATATTTTTAGATAAAAATGTCAGAGAAATGTTGTGTGGGAATAGTTTTAATGAAGATTGTAAAAAAATATCATATTGAAGGATGATAGGAAAAAAAATTTAAAAATACTTATATTGAAGTTTTAATTCAAGGGATAGGATACATTTTCGAACCAAATGAGGAGATATGTTTTCACCATGAAAAAGTCTATATATACACTTCAAAAATAGTGTTGTGATCCATTTCAAGTCCCCAAGAAAAAAATTATCAAGAGATTGTGTAAAGTTAACATATCAATAGCAAATCAACTTAAGATCAAACCTGTTCATAAAATTTGTACTAACTATATGAATGAATTCAAACTTCAAAAAATTACAGAAGTTAGTCAAGAGGAAGCTGCTGAAGAAGACTTTGATTAGACAGTTCTTAATAAGAGTGTGTCTTTATTGGAAATATATCCACTTAAAATTGTAAGTAAGCGCGCCAAATTAGGATATGGAAAGCAAAAGGCTGAAAAATCACAACATGTATAACAAACCTAGTAGTGTCAGTAGTGACAAGATATAGTATGGGAAAAAGAACAAAAATATATAAACTGTAATGATTTAGACAAACTTTTAGATGCAATAAAAAATAAAATGAAAATAAGTTTGAAGGAGAAAAAGTTCAACTAATAACACTAACTCCTGATAGTTAGTCAATTGAAGAAACTTGCAAAATATTTTCATTTTCAGAACATCTTGTTAAGACAGCTCGAAAGTTGAAAAATGAAAAAGGAGTTCTTGCTAAACCTGAGGCTAAAATAGGGCAGCCTTTGGAAGATATTGTTAAACAAAAAGTCATTGAAATTTATGAATCCGAAGAGTTCACAACTCAATGTCCAGGAAAAAAAGACTGTTTCTGTGCATATAAATAATGTGAAAGTTCATAAAAAAAAAGTTCAATATTAGTTTATTTAAAGGAACTTTATCTTGTGTTTAAGAAGTTATACCCTAAACAAAGTTGGATTCAGCAAGTTCTGTGAACAAAGCCTGAAATGGTGCAATGCAAAATGCTAAGTTGATGTGGCCTACTTTACCTAAAGGCCATTTAATATATTACAAAGATTTGATGAAAGTATGTGTTTGTAATATAGATAGTCAAAGCTGCATGTTACATCTATGTTCCAACTGCCCTGGTAAAGTAAATTTGAAGACTTACTTGGAAAATGTGTTTAAATATATTGCAGAGAACTATAGTTTTCTTGTGCAAGATGCTGTACAAGGGTTTTACTGGCAATAAAAACAAATTAAATTTAAAATGGGCTAATGATTAACGACCAAGTCAGTGTTGGGTTCCATTTGACAAAGTAATATGTCAAATAAGTGCTCCATCCAATAAGGGAAAGAAGTGCTTGTTACTACAAACTTGCTAATAATGATTATGACAGTATTATGAGTTATGTAAATCAGAGATAAAGAAATTAGTGTACTTGTGTTTCATTCATATATACACTTCTTCTTTCAGCATTTTTTATTTTTATTTTTTTTTTAATATAACTTACTATTTAAATTAAAAAAGCATTGCACTTAAAGTGCTAAAATTATTTCATAAGATAGAGTATAGGTCTTTAAATTTTTTTTTTAATGATTGTCTATATATAGAATGTCGCAAAATGTTTCATAATTTATTTAAACTGTTTACGCTATTTTCTATGCCTCCAAAGTGTATGTAATTTATTATATTTTTCAAAAAAATTGATATTTGAATAGGCTGCTGCAAGTGTTAAACTAACTTTTAACACATAATTTTAATTTTTTCCACAAGTGGTTACTCTAAGTACACAAAAGAAGAAGAAAATTGGTACTGCCTGTCTGTAGATACTGAATTGCAGCACAAAAAAGTTTCTTAAAATTTTTCAATTATTGTGTTTTATAGCAACCTTAGGTACAATAACTCATCAATTCCTCAAAGCCAATCAAAAACACAAAATTAAATTATTTGGGTTAAAAACTATTAAGATACAATACTTTAGGTTTTTATTTACAAAGTTTGTTGCTGTCAAAAATCAAAAAAATCTACTGTAAGGGGTACTTAAATTTTTGTGATTTTGGGCAATATTAAATCAATCATAACTTCAAGCGGTTTAGGTCAATCAAGCTGAAATTTTGAGGCTTGTATTTTTTTTTTTATAAATACTGTGGGTGGCCAAAATTTGAAGCAAGTTTGAGGTGGTACCATGGGGACCATTAAGTGATTTGATATGGAATGACCCAGATGCAGTAATGTTTATAAAGATGAAGTAATGTTGATAAAGATGCAGTAATGTTGATAAAATATGCAAGATAAAGTATTGTTATGTATTAAATGTATTCTTCTATTTCCATATTTATTGTCAAAATACTTTGCTTGTGATATATTTAAAAAAGAATTAAGTGAATGTATTTAAATGGACAATGAATTTGAGTGGGCGCATGTAAAATGTATATTAAAATAAACAATTTGAAATATTTTTTATTTATTTATAATTTCACTTTTTAAATTTATATTTACCAATAAAAATGTTGTTTATTGTTAAGACATAGAAAACCTTTATATGTATATAATAAAGTATACATTAGCAAACTCTAAGGTAAATGCAAAACAATTTCCATGTAGTAAGCTACAAAGTAATTTTTGTGTGGCAATGATGAGAGGTGATAGATGAAAATAACAATTATGGAGTAACAATAAATTCAAATACAATTGGTATTTTTTATTATTGTATTTATGTAAAATTCTTATTTCATTTATTCATGATTTTAAAAGCAACTCATTTGAATTTCTTTATAATTCCAATTAAACAAATTTGATAAATTTGGTTATTACAGAAAAAACATTTTAGTGTTTTCACTATGTTAATAAAGTATTTAATAAAAAGGTTAGGTGAGGCTTAAGGTTTAGTGAAAGGACAGCTTTATAATTCAAACATTTACTGGCTCATCAAAGATCTAGAAAAAAGAAGAAATGGTTAACTGAAGCAGGCAGACCCAAGAAGATTTGTAACTAAAAAACTTCAAAATTCTGTTGGCTGCAAAGTGTGACTAAATCCGAATCAATCAAAATCTTTTAAGTGAGGCTACAAGAGTTAAACAACAAAAAATGAGCAAAGCAGCTTCTAGAATGGTTCAAAACTCATCCAAGTATTCCAGTTGTCTACAGTGATAAAAAAATCTTCACAATCATGCCTGAGCTCAACAGATACAAAGATAGAGTTCTAGGGAAATCTAGAAGAACAGTTCCATTGGAAATTCAGGCTATACCAAGAAGACAGCATCCTATAGGAGTGATAATATGGGGTCGCGCTTGTTCAGATGGCTCCAAAACTACACATTCATGCAAGATTCTGCACCTGCTCACAGTGCCAAGAAAACCATGGTCTTTCTCATAGAAAATATTTTTCACTTAAGGTTGCCGGATATGTAACCCTCTTCTAGCCTAGATATGAACCCCATGGACTTTTGTTATTGAAGTTTCATGTAGTCAAAGAAGGTCTTCAAAACATATTCAAATTTAGCAGCTCTCAAAGAAGAAGTAACAAAGATATGGAAGAATCTGTCTGGAAATGGTGCAGCGAAGCTGCAATGCAGTGCCTATGCACCTCTGTAATTTTAGTGGTTTAATTGTTGAATCCATCTATCAGCCCAGTCACAAAAAAAGAATATATTTTTATAAAATTTGATGTTAACTTGAAGTCTGCAAGCTTCTAGCTTGGATTGCCTCAGAGTACAAATTTAAAAAAAAAAATTAAAATATCTTTCCTAGATAAATCTATACTCTCTGATTTGTTAGTAAAATGCTCCTCTGAGAGAAATTTGTGTTTAAATAGGTAAAAGCAATTTACAATATAACAATTTTTAAAAACTCATTTTCACTTCATGGTTTTTTATTTGAGAATTTTGGGTTGAAAAAGATCACAAATCAAAAGTTTGAGTTTACCTTATAAACCAAATAAAGAATAAAGTTTCAAATAATTTTATGATCGTTATTTTTTAATTCTAACTTTTTTAAATTAGAGAGCTATTATGTAGTTTTTGAACACTTAGCAGTTTATTGTTACATCATAACACACTAAGCTACAAATAAATATAAAATTACAAACTTGAGTAACAATTTTACTTAATATACCTATAACAACAGTATCTACTTTTTTGTCTGGTAGATCTAGTGCTTGAAATTCTGAAATTCTCTTTGTTTATTCTTCAACACTAACACTCGATATTCTTGGTGACTATTATGTTTATCATCAAAGTGCAATGACCAGCTTTCTAAATGTAGTGTTTTCTTCATTTCTACTTTAAGTTTAACAGCTTCTTTAATAGTTGCTCTGAGTATACCAGACTGTGGAGATGTCTGAATGTCAAATTAATCTTAAGATAGCTGTTAACAAATGGTTGCTGCTTTGCTGATTGATAACCTTAAAGTTGTTACTAATTTGGTTGCAGTTTTGCTTTAGTTCTTGCTTAGTATTTGTGGACTTCTGAATCTTTAAACTCTTGATATTATGCCTCAAACTGATTCAGAAGTTGATGTTGTTGCTGTTGCCGTGAAGTAGGCTTCAAGGATTTTTTTCTTCTTTTGGATGGATGGATAGTTTTTGAACTAGCAGCCTTCTCAGTTGTATACCCAACCTGTCCTTTGTCTTTAATCTGAAGATGATACAATCTTTTGTCCTCACTGCAGCACCATTCACCACCTTTTTTTGTAATGTCAAAAACTTCCTTCAATGAATCGTATTTTCTTTGCTTTTATACACATTTATTGTACCTCTTCAGCACTTAGGAAAATTTAATTTTTTTAGCCATAAACTTGTTACTTCTTTAACAATTTGGTTTATGCGTTCTCGTCTTCCTCTGATGGATGCACTCAGGAACAGATAGCGACCAACAATTTGGATTTTGAGTGGTATTCTGCTGTTATTCTCCAGTGATTGGTCTTCTAGTGGAACAGTTTGTCCTTTCCTTTGACTCATAAAAATGCACAAGGTTTTTCATTCATGTTGTTTTGTTTCTTTTAGTAGTGGGAGCATTTTTCTTATAGTACATTTTGATTGAAAATAATACTTAAATATAATTCTTTCGTTTTTTCTGAAAAAATGAAACAATGGTTGGTTGCTTAACTCTAGAGGGCTTTAGAAATGGTTCAAAGGGTGCCAATGTTTGTCACTTATTTTGTCACCTGTAAATTTTAATATTATTAAAATTAAATTATGTATCTTGTTGAATACTTAATTATATGAATAAATAATAATAGTTCTTGATTATTTAAACTGCTAGAATGGGTTATAAATAAAATATATAGTGATTAAACAAAAATTGTACCAAGACAAAAAAATATTCAACAAAAAAATATTAGGCTAATTGTAACATTGTTACTTGGTGATTAAACACTCTAAACTCTATTTATGTTATTATACATCTCTTGTTGCTATGAAATACTTTCTGATATCTCCTGGTGAGTCAACTTACTGTTTTAAGGCTAGCAGGCCAGTATTTGTATTTAGGAAAAATTCAAATTTAATTCAAAGTTAAGAAAAAAATCTTATGTTTCACTGTAAAAAAAAAAAAAATCATTTTGTTTGCGTAGCTCTGCTAGTTTTAAAAGTAGAGAACTTACTAATAGACAAATTTTTTACAAAGCTTTGAAAAATATCCAATATTTTTATATGTTTTCAGGAAATTTTGCAGTATGGGGTGGAGTGTTTTCTACATTTGATTGTTCTCTTATGGCTATAAGGGGAAAGGAAGATCCATGGAATTCAATTGGTAGCGGTGCATTAACAGGTGCCGTGCTGATGGCAAGAGGTTTGTATTTTTATGTTTTGAAAATCATTATTTAGAATGTCTTATAGTTTTTTAAAAATATAATTTCTAAATAGCTGGACCTGGAGCTATGGTTCGTTCTGCAGCTGTTGGCGGAATTTTGTTAGCATTAATAGAAGGTGTTGGGATCATGATAACAAGAATGACTGCAGACCAATTCAAACCAGGTTAATTATAGTTTTTTTTAAATAGTTTATGTGTATATAATAAACATATACAGTTGAACTTATGTAATTTGAACAGGGAAGGGGCTGGTACAGCTTGGGAACCCCCGGGATAGTTGCAGCAGGGTTGTGCCTGTGTCAAGCCTGGAGTCCTGGAGTTGTTTTCCTCTCCTCTAAAAGAGGGTTATCTCCTGATAACTCTCTTTTAGAGGAGAGGAAAACAAGAAAGTTTTATCTGTTCCCAATTTTATAAATGAGTTGAGTAACTATTAAAAGGTAATTTGTTAAAAAAAATACAGAGAAATATTTAGAAATTTAAATTTCTAAATACTTCCCAAATTTCCTCAAACTTCTATAATTCGAAAGATCATTTATATTAAAAATTTTTTTTGGTCTTTTCAAGGTTTAACATTTAAGATTGAAATCCTAATATTCGAAAACTGTTTTGAAATAGCTTTGCAATTTTGAATATTGTATTATGGTTGTAAGTGTAAATAAATGTCATGAATATTAAAGATGTCTATTTTAGTTATGCCACAAATGCCACCTGACCCATATCAACTTCCACCTACACCAAAACCGGCTAAACAAAGTGAAACTGATTGGGCTAATACACAACCGACTTTTCAATGATTTTTTTTAAAAGGTATTCAGTTATATATTTTTTTTATTTTGTTCATGAATGCTAGTTCTTAAGTGCATAATGATCATAATTTATGCATGAATATTGGGTGGGTTAAAAAGTTATTCAAAGATTATTTGTTAACGTCTGCTCAACCTGCCAGAGGCATTTAACTTGGTTCTGATATAATAACACTATTAAAGCCATTGTCTGCATTGTTTTTACATTTTGAATATTCAGTTGTACAAAAAAGAGGTAATCAGGTATGCAGAATCTGCAATAAAAAATAGAATTTTTAAGTTACCAGGATGTTTCTATTTTTTATTAAGTAGTAAGTATTTTGTATTTCATTGCTGTTTTTTGTTTCCTTCTAAGTAAATGAAAACTCTGGCGTCATGCATTAAACCTGGCCATGGCCAATAAAAATACATAAAATGTAAGTTACAATAACAACAATTCCAATATATGGCTCGAACTAACAATGAAATTTTATAAAGTAAGTTTTAGATTTTTTGATTGGTTGAAGAAGAATGTAGTTTACATTACGAAGTAAAAGTTATGGGGCGTTCCAAATGTAACCTTTATTTGAGATGTTTTTTACGTTTTTTTTACTGTTTACTTACTGTTTACTTACTGTTTACTTACCATTTTATTTACTGTTTACTTACCGTTTTATTTACTGTTCTTAGGGTAAAAATAAACATTTTAATATAATTTAAATTTAAACCTAAACAAGTAATTTTGAAACAGTTTATTAGTCAATACTAAATAAGTTTATTGTCTTCTTACATGGTTCGGTATCTTTTAAAAAGCAAGCCTCTACTTTTTTTTGATAGTAAGGGATCTGTAACTAGGAGGTTCACAAATGGAATTAAACAGTTCTTTTTTGACGAGATTAGTTTTTATCTTGTAACCAAAAGTATGAATTATTTCATATTTCAAATATAAAAGTATGAAATATTTTCAGTATAATAGTTCTTTTTTGTTTTGTCAGGACCATTTCTCGCAACTTTATCTGCCCCATAAACAATTTTTTTTTTTTTTTTCCATAAAATATTTTTATGCCTCATAAATTATTTATGGTTAACAAAATATTTTTTACACAGTTGGTCATTCAAACTTAGCTAATGTATTTCTTATTGGAGTTATTTTTTTGATAAAGCAGTGCAATTTTTGATCAGCTATACATAAGATATTATTCCTACAAGAATGAAGCTGCCAGTAAAATAAGATTCCTCTATATAAGTGTTTTAAAAAATCTTGATTAAAAATTCATTATCAAATCTTGATTAAAAATTCATTATCAAATAAGATTACAAATTTATTTATTTGTTACAACTACATAAAATTACGTATATATTTAAAAATTCAAGCAACGATTTTTTTTTTAGGATAGGTTTGTTTACAGTCGAATAGGATTTTCATCTGAACAAATTTTTTTTTGTAATCAGCTGCTAGCTTTGCTGTCTGTCCTGATGACGTCATTTACAACTTGAGTTTTTCTCTCAAAAGGTATGCTGAAACTATAGCTTAAAAAAGCAGCATATGGACTGTCTCTTTAATTTTGTAAATAAATTTTATTGAAAAATGTTCAAACTACGAATAACATACAGACGCTATGTTGAATTGTTTTTTGTTTTCTAAATGTTGTGAGTTAAAATACGCTTGTATTTTAATGAAAAGTAAACATTGGGATTGATTAAATCTGTTTAACGATTTTTTTTTCAATACGGAACAAGCTTATGTTTCCAACAATTACTTTATCTTAAGATATATTTCAAACAATTACTTTATGTTAAGGAGTCGTCCATAAAGGACGTCATTCAGAATTTAAATACTAACCTGAAGCATAATTTTATTGGCTCCCTTCCGCGGAGATTTTTATTGAACATATAGTGCTATAATACTCTAAAAATCTCTGCGCACGAGAGCCAACATTCTCCGACTTCTTGCCATTAGTTAAACTTAGCGTGACGTCTTTTATGGATGACGCCTAAGATATATTTCAAACAATAAATACAGGTTCATCAATGCAACCTGCTTTTAAATTTTTGAATCAGATTATTTATTTCCATGTAGGTATTTCATTCATGGAATATTATTATTTTTTAACTACCCTACTTTTTAATTTTATTCTTAAATTAGTCAATTTGTCATTCTGCAATGTTTTATAAATCATTGTAGAATTAAAAATTTAAATTATTTATTTGAAATCTACTGTTTGTTTTATTATTATTATTTATAATTTTCTTTTAGCATATTAAAAAAATGATTGCTGAAAACTTGACTAAAAATTGAAATAACTGTACAAGAGATTTAAAAATAAAATTTAGCATAAATCAGCTTTAAAAATTAAACAAGATAACACAATACCAATAAAATAATGAAAATTTAAATTATGTATATAAAATTAAAACCATCAGCAAAAAGTTAAAAAATATAAAAAATTAATACATTGAAGTTTTGAAACAAGTACATTACCATGTATTTTTCAACTGAAAATGCTTTATTATCTCCATTACCACTAAGTTCTGTACAGCAGAGTTGATATTTTCCAATCGTAGCCCGGTCAAAATAGACATTTCAATTTACAATAATTGGCATAGAACTGAAAGTTGGTGCAGACTTAGGGGATGTTATTAATATAAAAGGTCCCCACCAATCTTACATCTGCAAAAAAATTTATTCAAGGTTAAAGAAAAAAAAGAGGAGGGATTTTATATTTTGTCGGTAAACGGTGAATTTTATCATAAAAGTAGATCAAATAAAAGTTTTAAACGATAAACTCAATTTTGGTACTAAAATTGTACCACAATTGAGTTTATCAGAACGTCTAACAGTAAAAAAACCATAAAACTAAACATTACGTTTCATTAAATTCTCTAATTACTGCAAACCCAGTTAAAACAAAGGCGCAGACTTATCATAAGGTAAATGTCTTTCTCATTTATATTAATGATCTTTAGAATGCCTCAAATTTAAAAACAGTAATGTTTGCTGATGACACAAACTTTTTTCTGTCTAGCAATAATGTCACATGTAATAATATCACACGAACATGGAGCTAATTATGATTTTAAAACGGTTCAAGTCAAAGAAATTATCAGTTAACATAGAAAAAAATGAATGGATTCTATTTCATTCAAAATCCAAAAAATGTCTTTTGCCAAATAGTATGCCCCAAATATATATATATTGATAATATTTAAATAAAACAATCAAAAGTTATATAGTAAAACCGGGTCAAACCGCACACCATATCATTCCGCACACTGATCGATATTATCAAATAAAAACTTAACGGATATGGCTATGAAAAAAATAAAAATAGATTCAAATACAGAACTAGTAATTTTATAAATTCGAATCTCCTCTATTCGAATTGATAAAATTATATGTCGATTCAACTCCATTTTTTTATTTTTTTTTTATACAACTTTAACAGAGGGTCAAAATTTTTTCTATAATTTTTATCGTTGCGAACAAATAGCGCTTGAACCGAAACTGACATAAAAGTAATTTTAGCACTATCTTGTTGGAAATTTAATTTTAATTCTGATATTATAATTTTTATGTAGGTAGAACAAAAAGTTAAATAAAAAATAAAATATTATGTTATATTATGTTATTTGTTTTTATAATAGACTCTTATTCATTAAAAACCAATTAGGGTAGATTAGGGTAATATGAGCACCTTAGTAATATGAGCATACTTAAAGATTTCTTAGATGTAAGCAGTGAAGTTAAAGTTGCTATGTATTTTTTGAATCGACTTAGTGTGGTGATTACAGGAATCAGTACAATTAGCGTAAATCTATATGCAGTAATTAGCGGGTATCATCTAATTAAAACGCTGTTAAGTTTTTTGCGTTTTTAAAATAATATCATCACGCATAAATAAATCTGTGGCGCGAAATTTTGGTGCTAAAATAATAAAACTAATTTTTTCATAAAGAAAAATATGTTAGCTAAAAATCTAATCCTTTTTGGCTTGAAAAGCAATGCATAGAACTATTTAGTTTTGACTTTATTTAAAGATGCCATTTTTGTGTAATGTAAGTACAAAGGTAAAGGTAATTTGAGCAAATCACTGGGTAATTTGCTCATATGCTCAAATTACCCAGTGATTTTCATTGAAATTACCTAAAATTACTTTAAAATTACTTTAAAATTACTTTAAAGTCCTAAAAAAGCAGTGGTTTTAATTGGTTTTTTGAATAAAAATAAAATATAGTAAAATTTTTTAATAATTTAACAATACTAAATATTTGTCTGTAATTTAAATTCAAAAAAATTGAATTTTTATCGTTCAAAGGTTTGAGTTGATAAAATTGAAAAGATAACGAACTAATTTTTTTTTTTTTTGGAATTTTGGAATTGTGATGAAACAGGTTTTTCGGGTGATCAAGGCAAAGCAACTGTAGTGTGTCGAAAAGGGACAAGACGTGCATTTAAACTTACTGGCAATAATGAAAAAATTCATTATACTGTAAACAAATGCTGCAACGCTGATGGGCATTTGCACCACCATTTGTGATATACAAAACCAAAAGAAACTTTCGTCCAGACTGGGCAAGAGGTGGTTCAGCTGGCACCAAATATTCAATTTTAAAATCAGGTTGGATGGAGCACGATACGTTTAATGAATGAAAGAAGTATTTATACCCGAAACTGAGAAAATTGGTGGTATTGATATTTTAGTATTATATAGGCATACAACTCACATAACTTCGGAAGCGGTGTTGCTGTGCAAAAAACACAATATAATCTTGATTTGTCCACCAGAGCATTTTTCAAATATTCTACAACCATTGGATAAAGGTGTCTATTGACATGTCAAACAAGCATGGAAAGAAATTCTTACAAAGTATTACAGACTCAAAAATGTAATAATTTAGATAAACAAAATTTTCTACCGTTCCTCAAACTGTTGTACGAGAGTGGTAAATGTTTTACACGCTTGCATGCAATCGCTGATTTCCAGTACACTGGATTATTTCCACTTAATAAAAACAACATAAATTATAAGGGATTAGCAATCACACAAACGTTTAATTAACCTTCATCAACTTTAGCAGCCTCCACATTACCTACAATATCTTGCTCAGACACAGCTTCGTCATCTTCGACAGCCGCCGAAGCACCTACTCCAACAACACACCGATTACCTCTTTTTCAACTACACCAGCTTCAAGTTTTGATTGGTATCAAGTATGAGTTGAGCGTTGCAAAAACAGTATCAAGATAGAGTTGAAGTAGTTTTTTCAAGCCAGAAATCAATCACATGTTAAGAAACCGAAGCAGTACAACATGTCAAAACTTGGCGGAAAATGTATTACCGAAGAAAATGCGAGTTCCTCAAACAAAAAGATAAAGAAAAAGCAACAAAGGAAGCCGTGAAAGTTACTAAACTGAATGCAAAGCGTAGAATCTTTATGCCAAATACTCAAATGCCTGAGCATAACAATGTTGAGCAATCTCAGCAAAACAATAGTAAAGAACAAGTACCAGCTGCCAAACGATTAAAAGATGCAAAATATAAAAAGTGTAGAGTACAGTTACACACAGAAATGTTGCAATGCGAGAATTCGATGTGTCGGGAACGGTTGTGCAAAAAAAACTTGCTTACCAAAGAAATATGTAGTTGGAACTAAATTTTTTTGTTGCAAAAAATGTAAAAACTTAAATATAGTTTCTTAAATATAAGTTGTGTTGAAAAAAAAATTAATAAAAAAAAGTTAAAATTTAAAAAATTCAATGTTTTCTTAAGTGTGCGGTTTTATCAGAATGTCGCCTAAAACCGCTTAATTTTTTTTCTTTACATTTAATATTTTCAATAACTTCACTATTATTTTTTTAACATATATATATATATATATATATATATATATATATATATATATATATATATATATATATATATATATATATAGTATATATATATATATATATATATATATATATATATATATATATATATATATATATATATATATATATATATATATATATATATATATATATTATCTTATGCAGTTTTTTATTTCCTATCTAATAAAAAAATAAAATGGAAAAAAAAAAAAAAAAAAAGAAGTTATTTAATTTTTATTGATAAGTGTGCGGTTTTACACGGTTTAAATCTGTTTTTTCTTGGTGTTCTTATTGATGAAAATCTCACACGGTAAAATCAAATTGAATCCTCGCGCAACAATGTTTCAAAAAATATTGGATTATTATACAAAGAGAAGTTTTATAAATAGATACGCATTAATTCAACTTTATTACTCACTTATCCAATGCCATCTAAGTTATTCAAATATTGCATGGGGTACCCGACATAAGATTATATATATATATATATATATATATATATATATATATATATATATATATATATATATATATATATATATATATATATATATATATATATATATACATATATATATATATATATATATATATATATATATATATATACATATATATATATATATATATATATATATATATACATATATATATATATATAAAATATATATATATATATATATATATATATATATATATATATATATATATATATATATATTATCTTATGTGGTTTTTTATTTCCTATCTAATAAAAAAATAAAATGGAAAGAAAAAAAAAAAAAAGTTATTTAATTTTTATTGATAAGTGTGCGGTTTGACACGGTTTAACTCTGTTTTTTCTTGGTGTTCTTATTGATGAAAATCTCACACGGTAAAATCAAATTGAAACCTCACGCAACAAAGTTTCAAAAAATATTGGATTATTATACAAAGAGAAGTTTTATAAATAGATACGCATTAATTCAACATTATTACTCACTTATCCAATGCCATCTAAATTATTCAAATATTGCATGGGGTACCCGAGAAAAAACAGGCAAATCCTTTTAAGTACTTAGTAAGTCGTATCGGTAATACTTATTAAGTTTCTAATGAGTACTCGCATAAAACTTAGTAGTAAAAGCAGGTTTTATCGGAACTTAGTAGGAATATTCAGGTTTTTATTCGACCGTTAGCCGTATTAGCAAGTTTTAGCCAGAACTTAGTAAGATTAATAAGTTTTTTACTCGGCACTTGGTTGGATTGGCTGGTTTTGGTGAGAACTTAGTAGGAATTATTAGTATTACATTCAAAAACTGGGTTTTAGTCAATAGTAGAACCTTATATTTTTATTTTAAGTTTAATTGAATTATTTTTGTTTCAAAGATTACATAGTTTAATTAGTAAGATTATTTTTTCAACAAGTATCTGTTAAAGTAATTATTTTTAAACTTTTACTTAAGCACAGGTAACTTAAAAAAAAAACCTATCCTATGTTAGCTACTATAGCAGTACATTATAGTGTAAGTAATTTAACTTGTTGCCTAAGCAATAATGACGCTGATTTATAAAACAATTATAAAGAAGCGTTAGCTTGTATTACTAGAACATTTAAAATACAATAAACAATTAAAAAAAAATACAATAAATAAAGATGGTCAGTTATTTAGTAATTTCAAAGGTGCCAATGAAAAAAACCCATATTTTTCCATTTGTCTTCATCTTTTATTCAACCTTAACTGTAACTATAATGAAATTTATAAAAATATTAATGTAAGTCAACAACCTATATTATTAATGCTTATTCAACGTACCTGTACGTAACAACGTACCATAATTTTATAATGGTGAAAAGCTTTTCATTATCATTTTTCCATTGCTATAAAAATCGTAATTTTTCAGGAAAAAATCTAAAAATTGAAATATAAGTGTATGAAAATATGAAAAAAAGTATCTATAAAGTATGAATAGCTAAAAAGTATTTTAATTATTCATATTTTATAATTTTTCTTTGCTGAATTCTAATGAGTGTTCATCGCATTTCCTTAAAAAAAAGTATAAGTATATCATAATTAGAGATGTGTCGAATATACCTGACTTCTATAACTGTATTTATGTAGTAAGGGACTGATAGGAAATAGAGGCTAATATAAAATTTCAACTAAAATATTTTATTTGCTTTCATGTTTTATTCAACCAAAACTATATCTATTAACTTAAAGTAATATAAAAATATTATTTTAAGTTAATAAATATATTTTACTATAAAGTGTACCATTATAAACATCTTGTCGTCAAAACATAATCTTGTCATTAAAACATAAATTACTTGACAATACTGTAGTGTTGCTAGAGATAACTTTACATTGGTTATCTTTTTTAAAAAAAAGCAAGATAAAACCTCGAACCTACTGAGTATTCAACATACTTCTCAACATGTTTATGGATTTGTGACAATTTTTGATAAGTATTTTTTGAATTTCCTAAAAAACAAAAGAACTCATATTATTAATGTTTATGTATATCATAATTAAAGGCTGAGTATTCTATAAATTTTTCTTTTTATTATTTCCTTATTAGGTTGAATTTCACATTTTAAAATATCATAGACTGTCCCAGCATTCATCTTACAAGTTGCGAGGTCTAATAAAGAATAATCTCTATTTCATTGGAAACATTTAAACTTTAATGATAACGCTAATAATCTTTATGAAAATTTCTTTAAAACATTCATTTCGGTTTACGATGCTAACATTCCTAATGTTACTCATACATTAAAAACTAAAAACATAAATAATCCTTGGGTTACCAAGGGTTTCAAAATATCATCAAAAACTAAGCAAAAGTTATATATAAAATATCTAAAAACTAAAACTCTTGCAAGCAAAAAAATATACAAAAACTATAAAAGTTTATTGGAAAAAATCCGGAAAAGTTTAAAAAAAAACTATTACTCAAAATTAATTAATAAAACTAAAAATGATATAGAAACGCACTCGGCAAATACTAAAAGAAATAATTGGAAAACAAAGAACATGCTCAAGTCTTTTGCCACCCATTCTTAAAATTGATAACAAAATTTTATACGAACCACAAATTATAGCTCATTAGTTCAATAAATATTTTGTTGAAATTGGTTCAACCCTATCAGATAAAATTCCAATTACCAAAACTTCTTTTTATGGTTTTATAGTACCTCTTGATAAAGGCATTTGCTCTGATAGACTATCGTCCGAATTATCCTTTGAAGAATTTGAGGAAGCTTTTAAATCCTTAAAAAAATAAAGCAACTGGACCTAATGAAATAAACGGAAATATAGTTATAGATTGCTATGAACAAACTCAGAATATTCTTTTTAAAATCTTCAAAGCATCCATTCATGAAAATTTTTTCGCTAAGCGTTTAAAAGTTGCAAGAATTATTCCTATTCATAAAAGGCAACAGATCCAATATCAATAATTATCGCCCCATTCTATCCTATCTATATTTTCTAAAATCCTAGAAATGTTTAACTGAGTTAATAACTATCTTAATCACAGTAACCTTCTATACAGCAATTCGATTTCAGTTCAACTGAGCATGCCATTACTCAATTTGTACGCAACATTTCCAAATCTTTTGAAAAAGCTCAATATATATTAGGTATTTTTATAGATCTATCAAAAGCATTTGATACGGTTGATCATAATATTTTAATACAAAAAATGAAACATTACGGTTTAAACAATAATGTTTTAGCGTGGTTCAAAAGCTATTTAACAAATCGTAAGCAAGTGTGTATAGTAATAATGGGGTTCAAAGTGGATCCTTAAATATAACCTGAGGTGTTCCACAAGGCTCTATTCTTCGACCGGTGCTATTTCTAATCTATGTCAACGATCTAAACAAAGCCTCTAACCTGATGAGTTATGCAGATGGTTATTTATGGTTATATTATGATTATTTATGCAGATGACACCAACTTATTCCAATCCCACACTGTTTACAAACTTTTCTCAACAACTAATAATGAACTTATAAACATTTCTAAATGGTCCAAATGTAATAAATTAACGTTAAATACTAACAAGACTAAATAGATTCTTTTTCATTCCCTCTCAAAAAAACGTTCTTTACCAGATATTATGCCTCAAATTTATATTGATGAAACTATAATAAAAGAGATTCTGTTATAAAATTCCTAGGTGTTTATTTTGATGAGAATATTACTTGGAAAAACCATATTAATCATATAAGCACCAAAGTATCTAAAAATATTGGCATTTTGTATAAAGCCCGATCTTACTTAAATAAAAAAAGCCTTACACAGCTTTATTACTCTTTATTTATATACAGCAATATAAATTACGCAAATATTGCATGGAGTAGTACCGAAAAAAGTAAACTACAATGTTTATATCGTCAACAGAAATATGTAATTCGCGTAATTAACTATGTGGATCGCTCTTCACATTCAAAACTTTTCTTTAATGAAATGAAAATACTTAATGTCTACATACTTAACGTCTTTATTGTTTTATGTTTTACTTATATGTGGAAAAATAATTTATCCCTATCTGTTTTTATGGACCTTTTTACATTTAAACTTACTAATAAGTACTCACTAAAAATTAAAGATTTGCTAAATGAATCATTATTATTATTATAGATTTATTACTACGGTTGTTCTTTGGATTTTTATTTTCAGTTTTTATACTATGATTTATTTTATTTTTAAATTTGTAAAGGTTTTGATGATAAGATCATTTAATACATACATACATACATACATACATACATACATACATACATACATACATACATACATACATACATACATACATACATACATACATACATACATACATACATACATACATACATACATACATACATACATACATACATACATACATACATCCATACATACATACATACATACATACATACATACATACATACATACATACATACATACATACATACATACATACATACATACATACATACATACATACATACATACATACATACATACATACATACATACATACATACATACATACATACATACATACATACATACATACATACATACATACATACATACATACATACATACATACATACATACATACATACATATATACATACATATACATACTAAAAGGCTTCTCAACCTTTATTAAAAAATGTTGAAAAGTTCACTCCTTTAAAACCTGAATAAGAAATGGTAAAATTTATATTGAGTTATAACCTTCAATTAATATTAAATTAATATTAAAAGCCGTATAAACACATTAACAAACAATCATCATATAATTTGTTAACCATGCAATTGTCAATAAGTGAAAAAAGCTTCCCATTATAGAATTATAAATATTAATTAGTAAGAACATTGTATCCAAAAATGCTGTTTTTGATTTAGCTGAAAAGTCTTCCGTGTAATAAAATAAAAATAGCGTTTAATAAAATCAGAACTTTTTTATTTGCATTATTTTTGAAAACTTACCAAGTACTAAGTATTTCGTTTAATCCTGATAACTACTTATTTGGTTACTTAAGTATTTATTAGGATCGCTCGGTAATCATCAGATTAATCAGAACTTAATAAGTTTAGCCGTATTAGGCAAATATTTAACAGGATTATGCGAAGTAGCTCGCACTTAACAGGGTTAATAGTAAGTTAGACAGTTTCCGAGTAATATTAGCCGCTTTTTTTTCTCAGGTATTGTCTATAGCAGAAACGGAGGTAGGGGTTACTCGCGAGTAACCCCAACCTCCGTTTCTGCTGTAGACAACATATTGATAAATTCTTTTCTAGAAACCTCCCTAAAAGCAGGAATCATCAAAACGGATATATCTTAAAATAAAAGAACAATAAACAATTCTAAAACTAAAATTTAAAAAAGAAAAATCAACATATTTTCTATTCAGAATCTGAAAGACTCATTGTAGGCAGTATATTGGACATTTCCAATCTAATGCCTACAATGCCTATTTGTAGATACAAGGAATACAAAAATTAAATTTAGTTTAAATAAATAAATATATATTTGAAAAAATTAGAAAGAATTCAAAAAAGATCTATAACTCAAAAAAAATTTCAAAAAAATAATATGGCAGTATTAAAAAAACTTATTGCATATTGAAAGGAATAATTGGTAAATACTATACAAAACCCAATATTCTGCCAAAAAGAATTATTGTTAATGAAACAAAATATAACGATCAGATTTCTATAGTTGAAAATTTCAAATTTTTTTTTGCAAATATTGGCCCTAGCATGACTTATAAAACTCAATGCTCAAATAACTCTTTTGAGACTTATATTAAAAATCAAGACAGCAGTTTAAAATTGAATTGACTAAACTATGAAGAATTAGGAACTGCAAAAAATTGGCTAAAAATAAATAAGGCTCCAGACATTGATGAGATTTGTTGTAATGTAGTAATAAATGTTTTCCCAATGATAAAAAAAACCCGTCTTTGAAATATTTAAATCTTCAATTATTACTGGATTTGTTCGGGATAAGTTATACAGGGATTCATTTTCATTAAACAACTAAAGACCAGTCTCAATTATTCCTGTCTTTTCAAGACAGGAACAATTGAGATTGGTATATATAAACGTAGCATGAACGAGTACTCATAAACCCAAATTATCCACACCATAGCAAAATCAAAAGCATGCTGCAAGAATTCTTTATAATAAAGATAAATTCTCAAATGCTGAGCCACTTTTAAAACACTTAAAAGCATTACAATCTATAAAGTTTGATATTTATGATAAAATACAAACTTGGATTTCTTCTACTGCATTTCTCAAAAAAAAAATTTCATAATAGCCAAAATAGATAGGACACAAGAGGAGAAAACTTTAAATTATCATTTAAAAAAACAAATCTCTCTTGCTTCTCTATTTCATATCGTGGTACTTATCTGTACAACAAAGTAATATCCAAAAATATTAAATTTACAAAATCAAATAACCCGAAATCTCTTAAAACATTATTAAAAAATCTCATTTTAAACACAGATAATTGTGTGCACTTTTATTAATCAAAAAAATAAAAACGTAAAACCAATAAATTATAAAAACCTTAAAAAATATTTATAAATACAAAAAAAGAAGAGTAGAATTTTTTAAATAGGTTTTTTTTACTAAGTTTAGTTGATGTAATCATCATATATTTATATCTTTTTAAAATATTTTTAGACTTGTTGTTATTAAGGTTCTTTTTTTTATTAAAGTTATTAAGGTTCACCACAAAATATATCTCAATTTTTATCAAAATTTAATTTTTTGGATTTCTTTTTTTTTATATCAATTCAACATAGGTGTAAATACTTTTGAAACCTATAGGTTTAAATATTTTTGAGCATAGGTGTAAATGATTTTGAAATCTATTTTGACATAAATTTAGTCTTTCGTGAGTTATTCCATTTTATTTAGTCTTAATTAAGAGATTTTAACTTGACAACGGTCCCTAGCAACACTAACTTTGGTTTATAATTGCTTTCTATGTTTGATCAGGTTTTTCTTTTGATTAGGTTTTTCGTCTGATTTTGTTAATCACGTGTTTATTTAATATGCCAACATAGTTTGTCTAACGTTTACAAAGTAAAAGTGTGTGTAAGTTACTCGAGTTGTATGGTTCATCAGATAGAATCATATGATAATTTCTTGAGGTATAAGCAAAGCTTTGTACTTTTTATATTCCCCAAAAAACATTTTTATTTACAAAGCTTAATTCAAGTTAAGAGTAACCTTAGCAGTGTTGTATTTTAATGAAAAAATTTCGGATGTTCAGAGAGTAATGAGTCACTTCAACCTTGAGAATGGTTTAAAAACCGTAATGTTCTCATATTTTAACGAGCAAAAACGCATTGTATGAGAAAAAAAAGACAATTTTGAAAAAAAAAGCAGAAAATTGCAATTAAAAGCCATTAATGATGGTTGACAAAGTAAAGAACAACAACTAGAAACTTTACTCATCTGGAAGTTTTTGATATTTTTTTAGTTATAAAATGGTTATTGCTGTTTTTTAGTTTTGCTTTTTTATCCAATTTGTAATTTTTGAAAAATCATAGCTTATAAATGACATGAGGGTTTTGCTTCAATATTTCAGGGTTTGTTCTATATTTAATGATAAAGAGCCTGAAGCAAAACTGATGTCAAAAAAAAGTACTTCGTGAATTAGTTAAGTTTTTTCTGTTTTATTTCATAAAATGACTTCGATGTTTTTCCGAAAAAAATCAAAAGTTCCAACTTTTATCACGAGTTTTGGCAATAACTTTGGTTCAAGCTCTTCATTTTAAGTATATAAAACGTTTCACAAATACGAAGCTCTAGTTTCTAGTGGTTTTTAAGTTATCATTTTTCGAAGTTAGATTCAAAATGACTCATTTTACAATCTTTTTAATATATTTTTGCAACTTTTGGAAAAAATTGTTGCAAAATAAAACTTTTTTCCCCCTTTTTCTACTTATTATATATACTCTAATACCTTATTTAATTAAAAATAATAAAATTTGAGAAAGTTTTTCTTTTTAGTGGTGAACAACCTTAATACGATCTTTAGATCTTAACATTTTTTGTTGGAAAAGATTGCGCACTTGAATAGATTTTATAGAAAGAGAGAGGGGGGGGGGGAATACGGCATGGATACACTATCTAGATCTAACCCCCTAGTAAAATTTTAATCTAAAATTAGTTGGCAAATTTCGATCTTTTGTTAGCAGTCGGCAAATTTCAGCCAACAAGGACTTTTAAGGCTCAAGTCAGTAAAAAAACTTTTTCGATCATTGTAGGCAAACCCTTTTTTTTCACACCACTACCACTGCCCCCACCACACCGCTTTTAAAATTTCTTCGCGACGGCCTTGAATGTATAAAGAGTTTTTGGTTAATACAAATAAATTTGATTATTTTTGTGATATAAAATTTTTTTTTAATTAATTATCATACTTGTATACAACTATAGAAAAGAAGACATAATATATTGCTCAATATGTATATATACATATTCAGCAATATACAATGTTTTCTTTTCTATAGTTGTATACAAGTATGATAATTAATATATATTTTAATTAATCATATATTTTATCCACGTACATGTGGATAAAATATTTTGATAAAGATATTTATTAATTAAACAATTAGAACCAATTAACTATAAATCAAAATCGAAACCAAATTCTATTTTTTAATGAAAACGAGTATTAATGATAAAAAAAAGATTTAGTCTCACAGATAAATTTCGATAAACACATTGTTATCGGAGCTTAGGATATAACAACCAAGAAGTTTACGGATAACTAGCCGATAAATATAAGTAAGGTAATGGTATAAATTTATTATTTTTGTTTTTTATGAACTCTTTATTTGTATATAGGTATAAAAACAAAGGCATTTTTCGAATAATTTATTTTTTGTTATTTATTTATTTACAGCAAGCATACCAGACGCTTATGTGTTAGTTAAAAAACAAATAAAAACATTATACAAAAAAACAAAATGCGTTATCAATAAACAATGAAAAAAGCTAGAAGGTTTTAATATATATATATATATATATATATATATATATATATATATATATATATATATATATATATATATATATATATATATATATATATATATAAAAGCAATTAAAAATTTTTTTTTATAAAATTATAGAACAATTACTTTTTTGAATTCTAGATATATATATCTTTATTTTTCGTAACGACAAAACTTCAAATTTTATTACTATCATAGTTAATTTTATATTAGAGTTATTATATACAATAAAAAAAGATAAATTATTATTTTATTCGTTTAAAACTTCAGTTTTTAAAGTACTAGAATTTTCAATAGAGGAATCATTTATCGTTCCTTTTAACACCTCCTTTTTAAACTTCATACGTCTATTTTGAAACCATATTTTTATCTGCCTTTCTGACAAATTTAGTTTTTTTGACAACTCTGCGCGACGCTCTTTTTTAAGGAAATGATTAAAATTAAAATCTTTTTCCAGTTCAAGAAGTTGATGTCTAGAATAAGTCATTCGCTTTCGTTTTGAATCAAACTCATGACACATCCATGGAACACCTAAAAAAAAAAAAATAGCTCCGTAAAACATAAATAAAAAACATAATAAAACATTTTTTGTGCCTTGTACAATATATTCATAAAATTTAATTTTTGATTCATCAAACCATCGACTCCTAACCACTTATAAATAAAATGTCAAAATTTTATATTTAAAAAACCCATAATTCGGCATACCGTTTACAGAAGGTTGAATGAAGTCAGGGTATTGATAGCTAGAATTTAATCCGCCGTAACCGAATGAGTAGCTTGGTAATATAGGAGTGGGTTGTCCGTAACTCCATTGATTACATACATCATTGACGGAACAAGACGAATTGTAGTACCCAGAAATGCTACCTGTTTGTGCTACAGGCACAATTGATGAACTAGAAAAATATGAAGGAATGTTATCGTAGTGGGATGGTAAAGTGTTTATTTCAGATGAACCAGTTGATGTTAAAAAGGTTTTTGTTACTGAATTCTCAGATTGCGCCGTAACGGTTCCCGTATAGCGAATATCCGAACAAGGCATACCATTGCATAAGCGATAAGCAGCTGTTGTTGGATGGTATTGCAGAATGTGAGAAGAGTTATTTTTCAAAATGTGATAAGTGTTAGCTGACTGTGTTCTAGGCGTTTCTAATTCCATGACCGGCGTCCAAACCATTTTATAAAGTAAAACAACTATCTTAAGTATTAATCCAATATCTGTAGTAATAAAATTACGATAACAAAAAGCATTTATTATTGTTGATGTCTAATTTTTGCTTATAAAGGATGCTTTTAAAGGAATGTTTTTGCGCAATTTTTACCGATCAATTATTATTGACGCAAATTATTCTAGAACAAAAGAAATTCTTGTTACGCATGCGTTCTTTTATTGGGTTTTTGGAAATTATTATCAATTACTTGATGTAATTTGCTAAAATTGAAAAAACCACCTTCCTGTTTAAAAGCATTTTTTTAAAAAAAGTAAAAATAAAAGGGCTTTATTAGATTAGCTTTTTTTTTTTGTTTTAAATACTTTTTTCACTCATATTTTGAAATTATTAAAACTACTATATCAAATTACACAACGTATTTTGAGGAGTTTTTTTAAACATAACAAAAGAATATTATGATGCATTTAAACTAGGTGAAACTTTTATACCAGTACAAGTCAGTGTACAGCACAAAGTCGTTAGCAGCTAATAAAATTATACTACTATTTTTTGCATCCGATTGCAATTCACAAGTACGAAAAGATCAAGCATTGTCCAAATTCATTAGCTTCGACTCTAAATGTGGTTTTTTCAAATTTAATTGTATTTGCGTTAACTGTTTAATGTGTATTTAGCCTTATACTTTAATAAGACAAAAGTAATGAAATAAAAGCGTTGTTTATGATGTATATAATACGTAATGATATATGTAACCACCGAACGTGTATGTAACCACCATGTTATTATTGGTTAAAACGCAAACCTTATCGGACAAAACTTAGAGAAACCAAATTTTTTTTTTCTTACCAATAAGGTCTAGGTTTTTAAATTGCACAAGCACAATAACACAGTCACATGTTAATACGCGGACACATTCTTTATTCTTTTTTCAAACACACTCGGATACAAACGCATATAATTTCTGTTAAAACCTACTCTTTATTATTTATATTTTAACGATAAAAATGCATTGCTTGTAGATATCTCAAAATTTTTCTAAATTTTAAAAATTTAAATTCAAATTTAAATTCAAAAATAACTGCAAATATGAGTAATCGGTTACCGTTAAGTTAATACTTAAGTTAATAACATCGAAATGGAAAAAAATGTGAAAGTTTATTTTTTTGCATTTGCCGTTAATGTCGTCTCCAGAGTTATTTTTATAACTTTTTTATAACTATGAATTATATTTTATAAATTTACGATTTGATAATGCAGCTTTTAAAATTACACGTTTGACCTTTCAAAATATTTTTCAAGTATGAACTTCAAACTTGGAAGCAAAATCTACTTTTGCTCGTATATCTATGAAACTAAAAAAAAATTATAGATTGTAACTTGCAAATATAATTAAAACAAATAAAAGTCATAATATGCAAGGGTAATATTTACATAACTTTTTTTTAAATTAGAAAATAAATGTTATGCACTTAAACATTACATTTATCTTATTCGCAAAAAAAGCTATTTATCTTAGGATTGGTAGTTTTGTTATACAAGCTTGCTTCTTGTAATAAAACCTAAAAAAACGTTGACACAATAAAAGTTTTTATGGCACGCAAAACCCCACGTGAAATGCCACGTGAGAACAACGTATTAAATTTTTGGTGAAAATATACGTCCTTAATTTTCTTAACTAGAAAATGCTTTGATGCATTTCCTAATTAAGTTCATGGTTGAGTTGCTAAGTGTAAGAACTCCTTTAAAAAAAAAAATATATATATAAATATATATATATACATATATATATATATATATATATATATATATATATATATATATATATATATATATATATATATATATATATATATATATATATATATATATATATATATAAGCATATAGAAATTAAATTGAACATTAGCAAAAATTTATATAATATTTGGGTTTTGTAATTGTTTCCTTTTTACATTTATTACAATAAAACAGAGTTAACAGGATACGCACAAAAAACTGCGTTTAACAAGGATGGTGAACTAAACAATTTTTTTAAAATTGTTTTCACCCTTGGTGAAACCCCTAAAATTTGTATCATGACCTTTTATGGTTGCTAATTATATTTTCTCGTTTTTAATTGAATATTTTTGTTCTGGTAAAAGGTTTTCTACGTTGCAAATAGCAATTTTTTAGGCACAATTTGGCTAACTGATTTTAACTGTCGTTTATTATATTGCTAAATTTAAATTCTTGTAACATTCAAATTAAAATTTGTAAAAATCAAAATTTAAAATCGTGTAATTGCTCGTGCACAAAACAGAAACGTTTTTAGTCTCTCGTTTTTTAAGAATTTATGTCTGGCAATAAATCTTTTTTAAGAATACATCTAAAAAAAATTTAAGTAAAAATTTTTGATTGTTAATATATCTAAGATTGGCACAATAATGAGAACTCCTAACAATTAGTATGTCCTGCAAGTAATATTATCTGCTTGATATAATTTTTGTGTTATATAATGAGTTACAACCATGATAATAATATTAGAGAGGAGATGCAACTTTAAAATGACGAGAGAGTGACTCAAGCCTAGCAAATAGAGCAGGTTCAACTACATTTAAAATGCGTTTTTGGACAATGACATATAGAAAGAGCATCATTAAAAGAATCAGCAAAAATATGACAACAGTATTTCATTGAGGGAAGAATAGGAGATTAGTGGAGAGAATGAAATCAGGAGTAAAATAATGGCGACATTTTTTTTTTAGTTGGTGTTTAGTTTTTTGCATAATGCCTATAGTTTTTAAAGTTGCAGAGAAAAGTTATTGAATTTAGATTGGTGATAAAAAAAATTTACTTAGTTTTATTTATATTCAAAACGAATTTATTTTAAACGATTTGAACCAGTCATTAAGATTTCCAGCTCACAATTTAATGTATATTTAATGTATTAATATTGGAATGGGTATAAAAAAGATGAGAGTCATTAGCAAAAAGAACAAAATTAAGCATGGGGTTGAGGATGGGTAGACATCATTTACATGAAACAGAAACAGTAAGGGTTCAAGAATAGAGCCTTGAGGAACTCCATATCTTAATGTTTTAACAGGTTGCTGTTGATTAACCCATATGTTACTAGTTTGTGCAGAGGGATTCACATCGTTAAGTGACTATGAAATCATCGTTAAGTAAGGCTATGAAATAAACGGCTTACGGTTTGCAATAAAATACTAATAGGAGCAATTCAAAACGTAAATATGTTATAAAACGTATATTATACTAAATTTAGACATTTTATATACGTTTAAAAAGACTAAATCAAAATGCTTTTACGTTTAATAGTCGTCATAAATACGTTTAAACCTCGACGATTTCATTCCCAACGGATGATCACCCAAAACTAAACGTTTTGTCTAAACGTTGTTTCGACGCTTAAATAATATGCAAATTAAATAAATGCAAATTTTCCAAATAAGTTTATGTCTCAATTTTATTTTTGTTTTAAATTTTAGATTTGGTTTAAATTTTCAAATGACTCTTTTTTTTTTTTTTTTGACATTTGTTGGTCGTATTACAATTATATATTGCCAAAAATAATAAACTTTCACAAATTTTTGATAAACGATATAACAAATATAAAACAAGGTATCTGAAAGAAGATCAAGGGATCTAGCTGTCAGAACTTTAAATAAGTTTAAACAAGCATTTAACAAAGGTAACAACAATATCAAACTTTAAGAAATATCCAAAGTATACAATCAATAGAGCGATCACACGGATCTACTTAGCAATATTCTATATAAGCGTATACGTATCAAAATATTTATATATACGTACCAAAATATATAAAAATATTTATATATACCTACCGAAATATAATAAAATGTTAAGTAAAAAGTATAAAAATTAACAAAATAAGTAAGAATAAACTTTTTTTAAATGTAAATATGTAAAGGCAAAGTTATTAATTCATATTATTAATAATAGCATAATGAAAAATTTCGGGTTTTTAATTTACTTTTAAAAAGACGAATAGTAATGGGTAGTTAAAAATCAAAATTAGACAAAACAATTTTACTGCAAAGGTGTGGTGCCCGATAGGCAAAACCATATCGATTAAAGTTCGTTTGACAAAAAGGTTCATTTAAAAAATCAGTAGGTTTCGGAGTAAAAATATCTGTGAAGACAGATAGAGAAAAGTCATTTTTCCACATGTATACTAAGCATAAAACATTTTATGTATTTAGTTCGTATATATTTAAAATTCTCATTTCAATGAAATAATGATTTGTGTGAGCAAAGCGATTTGCAAGTTTCTGACGGCAATAAAGACGTTGCAACTTTTATTAGTAAGTAGAGTTAACGTATTACACTTAAACCAACTCGATACATGTCTAAGTTCTTTGTTCATTGTTTTAAAGAGCTCAAAAATATCACTGTTAGATAAGAATAAGTTCACCTTCAAGGAAATAACTATTAGGTAGGAATAAGTTCACCTTCAAAGATATCACTCTTAGGTAGGAATAAGTTCACCTTCAAAGATATCACTATTAGGTAGGAATAAGTTATTATCATATGCAAACGTAATACTTAGTAGTTTAGAGGCTTTGCTTAAATTATAAATATAAATTAGGAAAAAGAAGTGAGCCTTGTGGGAATCCGCATATTATATAAAGACAAGTGGTGGGATAACCATAATTACTCGAAACAAGTTGTTTACGATTTGACAAATAACTGTCAAACTGTTTTAAAAACTTTATTTTTTTATTACATAATGTTTAAGTTTTCAAATGCTGACGTTTTGTATTATTACTGTTATTCTTTTTTTAATATATTTTTCGACAAAGCTTAAAAAAGTGTTATTAAGTTATATGTTATCCATATTTTAATGCAGACTATGAGAGTACAATATATAATAGACTCTTTTGTCAAATTACTATTCCGAAGGTGTTTTTTACGACTACACTTTGTACATTCTAATGTTCCTACATCTTTAGTTCCCAAAAAATGTAAATGACACGGCAGGAAAAATGGCTTAAGTTTTCAATTATTAAGTTTTCAATTATTTAAATTGTAGGGCTTATTGTGAAACAATGACAAGCCACAAAAACAAATATTTGTGAAAAATGACTTTTAAGTTTTATTCAAATTTATAAAATCAGTGTTTACCTGTTATTCTCTCAAATTTATACATCATTAAAATACTAATGGATATTATATATTGGACAAAAAAAATAAATAAAAATTGCGTATACTATTTATGATTATAAAAATGATAATAACTCATTTTTGAAAAAAGTGTAGCTTGTCATTGTTTCAAAATAAGCCCTTCAATTTAAAAAATTGAATCTTTTGTTTGAAAAGATTTCACTGGTCTCATTAAACGGGTCTAAATAAAGTCCGTTTTAATCTTATTCGATGTTTATGTTAACGGCAACTTACGTTACATAAATATTTTTAGATTTAGCGGGAATTTGTGGGTAATCGCATATTTATTTTATTTTGTATCTGTTATTATCATATATTATCATCATAATTATTTTTTTCTATTATTGTTGTCATTATTTTTACTATTATAATAAAATTATTGTGCGCCTATTTATACATATTATTAGCGTTCAATTACTATTATTTTATGCTAATATAAACATTTTCGTTTTTAAATATTTTTAACATTAGACTAATTATTTAATGATAGGTAATCATTGTAGTAGGTAATCATTAATTTTAATGATTGGTTATCATTGTAGTAGGTAATCTACGTCTAATATATAAATACGTAAAAATAAACTTGTAAGAAATTAAATGTACGTAAATATAAATTATATATATAAACAATATATATTTGTATATGTGTGTATATAAATATATATATATATATATATATATATATATATATATATATATATATATATATATATATATATATATATATATATATATATATATAATATACATAAAACATATTCCTCATCCTCCTTTCATTTAAATTATTGTTGCATTATTTGGGGTCAAAATATAATTATTTTTGATCATATTCTATATTTAAATCGAGATATTAAGAATGGTAGTTGCAGCCTTCTTTTTTCAATACTGAATTTTTAAATACAGCACTATTTTTTTTTTAACTAATTACCCTTTTATTAGTAACTTTCTTCTTCACAATAGAAACCAAATTAAGAAGTTTTAATATGAGTCTATATCTAACCAATATTAATTATATCTTTTATTATTATTACTTTAATATATTATTGTATTAATAAAACTGATATTATTTTTAATTTTATATTATTATTTTCAATTTTATTACTATTATTATAATATATTTAGTTTCGTTGCCTTTTTAATATTATTTAACATTGACAATGATAGTGGCTATTATTATTGTTATAATTATTTGTGTAATTATTATATTTATTTTTATACTCAGTGTCATAGTTGGGTCAGTTTATTATATTTCAAGCAATGGCCTGTAGGATGCCATCTCTGGTTTTTCTAATTTTTACATATTATGTGCAATATTTAGATTTAGGTTAAATTAGAAATTTCAGACTTCCAAGTACAACAGTTTAAAATTATAGCCTTATAAACACGACACAGTGGCTCAATTTATAGTTGGTCATATTAGACAACTTTAGAGCCTTTACACTTTTTATCACTTTGAACAAGTGTCTCATTTTTTCTAGAAAAAGTGTGTTTTTATTAACTTGTATCATATTCGATAAAAATTATAATATAATCAACTTTGAAAAAAATCTGAAAATTGCTAAAATATGCCAAAATGAAGTTATTTGTAGTTTTTTCTATTCATCAAAAAGTCTTTACAAGTAAGTTTTCTGATTAGCTAATACAGTCATACTTTTTTTTAGCTACTGTAATTTTTCACACATCTGTGGAATATACTGACACTATTATAAAAAAAATTTTTTAGAATTGTTTACTTCTGTTTTTTTTTTAAGATTGTATATTACAGGGGGGAATTAATATAATTATTTTTTAATTTGAATTTTTTTTTATAGTTTTTGAGGAAAAAACTCATTTTAATGCCTGCATTTAGAAATTAATTTTGATTTTTTGTTTAATAAACATTCTTAGTTCACATGAGTAATTATTTTAAATTATTTTTGTAGGCATAGTATGCCTTTTTTGAAAGTATTGTTATACGCAGGTGCTGTTTTACCAATTTAATATTAATATTCAATATTATAAGTTAAATATATTTTTTTCTTTTAGTTCCCATATGTATTTTGACAGCATGGTATCTTTATGTAAATACTTTTTGTCTTTAAAGGATTGTTTTTGCTGGCAAAATGTTTTTCCTTTCTCCCCCTGTTAAGACAATATATTGGTTATTAGGTACACTCTTAGAGGAAACAACACATATACTATGTTTTTTGATAAACTATTTCAACTCTTTGGACAATTTGTTTCCAAATACAATTTTATTGTTTTTTTGTTTTGTTTTGCAAAGCATTATTGTGACCTTTTATAATTCTTTCCATATTTTTTGTGCATATATATATATATATATATATATATATATATATATATATATATATATATATATATATATATATATATATATATATATATATATATATATATATATATATATATATATGCACATCTAAAGCAGCAATAGAATAATAAATAAAAAATTAATAATAAAAAAAAACAAGAAGAGAAGAATGTCTAATATGTAAGTTTTTAATTTTTTATTTGAAGATATTTCTTTTTTGAAATACTTAATATCTGTTATCGTTTTATGAGTTAAATTTTATTTTTAGTTATTCACTTTCCTGAAAATAACCAAGAAAATATAAAATAAAAATTAATAAATTTTGAATTCAGAATTATGTATAAATATAATGCATTTGAGCTATTTTTTGTTAATTTTTTTTTGTTCACTCCCGAAAATCACTATTAAAGTTAAAAGTTATCAGTAAACAAAAAATATTTTATAAAGAGCAAAAAAAGAAGTCGGAAAACAAACATTGATGCATAAGGAAAGAAACTAGATTAATAAACAGGACAGGTACACTGGAAGGATACAACTTTGCTGAATGATAACTTTGATGAATGAGAATGAATACAGTATTTTTTAGACCTTGTCTGGACAAGAAAGGGTATCATTTGATGAACCAGCTTAAATATTACATCAGAATTCCATATAAGGACAAGTAAGAGTAAATAACAATTTAGTAGTAGAGGTAGAGAATAAAATTAGGGGTAAAAAAATGACAAGCAAAATAAAGAAAGGCAACCTTACCAGATGTTAACTTTGTAATTGATTGAACATATGGTTTTCATGAGAGGTCTGAACTAAATAATAATTTTAAAAGATGTAAAGTAGAGAACTCAGTAAGAGTGTTGCTATTTATTTATCAATAGAAATATAGAAGGTGTATTATTGTACTATTAATTTATCAATAGGAATATCGAAGGTATTAATATACCGAAATAAATAAAGAATATAAATACAGACTAACTTCATCAAAATACTGACTAAAATTTATTAATCATCATATATAGGGGCGGGCAAGGTTGGGGGGGGGGGGTTTGAGGGGTTTGGGGGATGGGGGGGTTGTGGAACCTTCCCAGACCCTTCTCCCCCTTAAAATCACCTCTAAGACTGTTGCTAGTCATTTATCAACAAGAATGTCAATAGCATTGCAATAATTGATTGAAGTAAAAAACTGAATTTTGATAAAGATATAAATCACAAGCTCTAATTACTAAGCCTGTTACCTGTGGAGAGAACAAATTCATCGTCAGTTACCTGTTACAAAAAAGCAAAAAGTGATGCCTTTTTGTTAAGTATATAGTTGTGCTATCAGCAATTAGAGCTACTTTAGATTTAAGATGGCCTTAAAAGATTTGATTGGTTTCAAATTAGAAAAAAAAGGTTTAAAAAAGTATGTTATTAGGTCACAAATAAAGGGAAATTATATTAAAATGTTAAAAATAATAATCATTTTATTAAAAATATTTTTATTTTATATTTTATTGCCTAAAAACTACCATTTTGGACATATTAAATAAACCATGTTTGTTTTTTTAAATGACTTTTTTAGACATGTTTTAACAAAATATTTTGCACACTATATTAGTACATTAATAAAAACATAGTTAGAGGTTTTTTTTTTTTTAATTTGCTGAAATAAATTTTTTGAAAACCGTACTATGGGGGAGTCTGCATATATATATCTGATACACTAATAAGCCATGAAGTAACACATCATGAACTTAACAATGACTCTGAAGAAGTTTGGTGTTCAGTTAATCTTGGAACTGAAAAAATTCTAGTTGGTTGTATATACCGTTCACCTCTCAGCAATAACTTTGTAAATAATCAAATTAAAGCCTCTATAAATTTTGCATCTAATTTAGTTGAAAAAAAACACTACTCTGGTCTTCTTATCGCAGGAGATTTTAACCTTGACCATACTACATGGCATAACAACACAGCAATTACCACAAACTCACTAGCTGAAGACTTTATTGAAACATTTGATTCCAATCATTTAACACAGCATGTCAATTTTTATACTTTTCAATTGAACTCTATATTAGGTCCATCCAGCACTCTAGATCTTATTTTAACTGAGTCATCTCAATGTATATTTCCTCTTGAAAGACATTCTCAACTGGGTTGCACTAAAAAAGGACGAGCTCATTTAATTCTAACTTGGAATTTTGCTGTAAAATCTTCAAACCCTCCTAGAAATCGGTTTTCTTCATCTCGACAAGATTTTAAAAATGGCAATTTCGATAAACTAAACATGTATTTCAAAGATATTGACTGGGTTAATCGTTTTCAAAATTTAAATATTAATGAATGTTATAATGTATTCCAATCTATCTATATTGAAGGGTGTAATCTTCAAATACCAGCAATCAAATCAAATTATTCTGCTTTACACACACCTTGGATCACAAAAGAAGTAATCTCTGCTATAAAAAATAAAAAAAAAATTTATTATAGAAGCAAAAACCCAAACTGGCGTCTGGACACTAAACCATACAATAATAGCTGCTATAAAGTAAAACAAACTCTAACTCATTCTATTGCTCAATATGAAAAATCTATATCCGAAAAAGCCAAGACAAATCCAAAACTTATATATAGGTATATAAACATGAAACTTAAAGTTAAAAATCAAATAAGGTCTATGAAAGAGTCAAATGGAAACATTACTTCTAATGAAAGCCATATAGCTACGATCCTTAACAATTACTTTTCATCTGTTTTTACTCCTTTAAATTTGAGTCAATCGCTGCCAACATTCAAAAAGCGCACATTTTCTGTGATTGACGAGATGTCAGTCTTGAATAGACTTAATGAGAACTACATACAAGTGTTACTTTCAAACCTAAGCTTGCATAAACCAGCAGGCATAGACGGCATTCACTCACACGTCCTTAACAAATGTTCTTCATCTCTGAACGTGCCCATTACCTACATATTTATAAAATCTATTTGTGAAGGTCGAGTCCCAGCCGCGTGGCTGGAAACTAACATAACACCGCTTCACAAGAAAGGATCTAAACTTGATGCATCAAACTACAGACCGATTTCCCTAACTTCTGCCTGCTGCAAAATCCTAGAGCATATTGTAAAAGATTGTTTAACCGAGTATCTAAGTGCAAATAATCTTTTATCTCAAAATCAGCACGGGTTTGTTCCAAAAAAATCATGCATTACCTATTTATTGGAAACTGTCGATCAGAACTCACACTCAATGGCAAAAGGCTATAGTGTAGATGCTTTATATCTAGATTATGAAAAAGCGTTTGACACACCTCCTCATGATCTTATGCTCCACAAACTTTCTGGTTATGGTATCTCTAATATGCTTCTTAATTGGATAAATTCTTTTCTTTCTAAAAGAACACAACAAGTTGTCATGGGTTCCACCATTTCAGATTTGTTACCAGTCACCAGTGGTGTCCCTCAAGGATCTGTTCTAGAACCACTTATATTCATCTTATATATTAATGACATAACAGACCTAGTTAGCAATCCAATGAAGTTATACGCTGATGACAGTAAAGTTATTTCCACAAATTCTACACCTGAGAGCCTAGCTCTGCTCCAGAGGGATATAAATCACATTGTGTCTTGGACTCTAACCTGGAGCTTACGACTTAATTACAAAAAGTGCCTTATCTTACACTTTAACAAAAGCAAAAATCCTAACCACGAATACTATATCTTGACTCAGCAAGGGAAGCAGCTTCTTGATTCTTTGTACAGTGAAAGAGATCTTGGGATTTGCATTTCACACAACCTCAAAGGGGATACACACGTTGAAATAATATCATCAAAAGCTAACTCTGTCCTCGGTCAACTAAAGAAATCATTTATTTATAAAAATGCACAAGTTTGGAAGAGTCTCTACACATCGCTGGCCAGACCTCACCTTGAGTATGCTGCTCCTGTGTGGAATTATCTTTCTGCACACAACGTTGAAAAAATTAAAAAAGTCCAAAACCGTGCCACCAAAGCAATTCCATCTCTCAAAGCGTTATCCAGTGAAGCCAGATTAGCACACCTTCATCTTACCTCACTAAATGAAAGACGCAATTGAGATGATTTAATCTACAACTTCAAATTTATAAATAATTTAGAAAATATTTATTGAATTAACCCACAAATCGGCTATCCATCTGTGCGAATAACTAGAGGACACTCTCATCGTCAATACAAAGAGTTCTTTAATGCTTCTGACCTCAATAACAACATGGCTGCTATTTCTACTAGACTCAATTTCTTCCCTAACAGAGTAGTAAACCGATGGAATTCACTCCCACAAACTGTGATTGACTCTCGCCATCTAAATGAATTTAAAAATTGTTTAGACAAACACTGTAGCCAACACTAGTATTACAGTTAATGTACCAAATTGCTGCTACAGCTCATTGTCTACTGGCAAAGAGCTAAAGGGTTGCTACCCCTTTCAAGCGACATTTTATTGTTCGCCGCAGCTTATCATTATTATTATTATTATTACTACTAAACATGATTATGTCGTTCAAGTGTTTTAGCCTCTGATGTCTTTTACTTATGTTTACACTTGTAATTGCAAATAGAAATGTTTGTTTTACTCACATTATTAATGTAGCTATAAAGTATATAGCACAGCTTTTGAAAGATTGTTTTGTGAAGATATGTTTGATTTTAGAGGGTATAATCGTCAGTGGCATGATGCTCAAGCATCTATCAAGGATATTTTAGATGTCGATTTGGAGCAGGAAAAACCAGAAAAGGTTTTTTAAATTTAATTTTTCATTCATAGTCATTTATTAATACTTTTTTATATGTGTTTTAAATAATTATACAAAAGTTAATAAACGCTCAACTTAGTTATATATTTTTTAAGGTTCTTTTATTTTTGACAATGTCTTTTTTAATTAAATACTCTATCAGAATAAAAATCTTTACATTTTGCTAAGAATGAGCAGTCCATTTTTAAAGAAGTTTGAATTTTGGTGAATTAATTTGTTATATCTAATATTGAATTTTTTATGGATTCAGACAGGCTTGGAAATTTTATTCTTTCTTGTTGGTTTTAAGTAAAAGCTGGCTCAGTTTTCTTCTTCTTGTGCAACTGCTGTTTCTAATTGTAATTTTTTTAAAGCAACTCTTGTTTTCCTGTTTGCTGGAACATTGGAGTTCTTTTTTTAAAAAACTCTGGAGAACACTCTGACCCTTCCAGTCATCACTCAATTAGTCTATTTACTATTATTAGCAAAGTTTTTAAATCTTTAATTAGCCAACTTATAATATTTTTTCTGGAGTCTAACATTTTATTATGACAATCAATATGGGTTTCTATGACAATCAATATGGGTTTCATTCCTCTTGTGCTGATTAATTTACTATATTAAAAAAAGGTTCTATCATGCATTATATGAAAGCAATAAGGCAAGAGTCATAACACTTGAGATATATCTTGTGAGCTTTTAAAACTATTGAAATTTTGCCTTCTTTATTTCCACTAGCCTCTGGGACTACTGAAAATGATTTGATTGCTTACACAGACAGCTGATCTTGAAGTGACCTCTTGTCTGACAGCAGCAATGGCTAGTAAATTTAACTCTTATTTGTTTATTAGTTTTTACTGAGATCTTAATAAAACTAATACTCAAATCTTATTTGTTTATTAGTTTTTACTGAGTATGAGTTTAGTTTGTCTTTTAATTACTAAATGATAAAATGCTATAAAAATTTTGATTTAATAAATTTTTTGTGGTTGTGAATTGTAATTGCTCTTTGAAAGTTGCGCTACAGAATTTATGAATACTCTATAAGGTTGCTTCTCTTTATCCTGCCCATCTAAGTTCATTAAAGATTAAAGATAAAATATTTTCAAGTTTTTTTTTTTAAATTTTATTTATTGTTGTTTAAAAAACCTATAAGTTAATATTTTTAAATAATTTATTTAATCTTTTTAGGATCGTCTTGTTGCCTTCCAGAATTTGGCTGTCATTTATGTTAAATATATCACAATTTTTCGAAAACTTGAAGAGTGTTATGACCAGGTGAATGTTTGAATAGCTCAATAGTTTTCATAAGTTAAATAGTTTTCTTAATTCACTAACTAATAAAAATAACAAATAAAAGTTACTAAATTATATCAAATAAATCTATTTAATAATAGCAAAAGTTTTTATGTAAAATGATTCTATTTATTTGAAAATGTATATATAAATTTATTTGTAAAGATTGTTCACCCACAGAAGTTGTTGGTTATTCGAAAAGTTCTTGATGGTGTTATAGGGAGGTTAGTTTTTAAAAAGTATATATATATATATATATATATATATATATATATATATAAATATATATATGTATGTATGTATGTATGTATGTATGTATGTATGTATGTATGTATGTATGTATGTATGTATGTATGTATGTATGTATGTATGTATGTATGTATGTATGTATGTATGTATGTATGTATGTATGTATTATAATATATTTGGCATACGGTAGCTATTATATAACCTAGGGCCTATGTTCAAAAAGTTACCTTAAAATACTGTATAATTTAAGGTATTTAAATATTAAATTTTTAAAACCTACTTATACTTTAATATTAATCCCAAAGTTGTTTATGGGAATCCCAAAAAGATTTTTTTATGGGACATCCACAATAGAAAAAGCAATGTGTAAAAAAAAATTATGATCTTTGACCTTTGCCATCGACCATGGTCAAAGATCAAATGACCAAATGACTAATAACTTTTTTTCTATTGAACTTATCACTTTTTTGTATAGACACAAAGTTGTTCGTCTGTGCAAGAGCCTCTGTTTGCCACCAAAATCAACTTCCTAAGTATAATAGCAAAAAAGTTATGACATTTTAAATAACCAAGGTCAGGTGAAAAGGTCATAACTTTGAAAGGTCATATTTTAGGAAATAATTGACCTAAGTCAAAAAATTTACATGTTTTTCTTCTGCCCATATGCCTAACATGAGAGCAAATTTTCATCAAAATTTGAGTCGGTGATTTCGGATTTGACTAAAATGTGATTCCACTTAACATGGAACGCCCAATATATATATGTATATACATGTATAAACACACTATCACACACACACACATATATATATATATAACAGAATACTTTTTTTATAAAATAAAACTCTTCATTCAGTTGAACCTGTTATTAAAAAAAAGTCTTTTTAAAGTATTTTTCATTTTTCTATCATTCTTTTAGAAATATTGTATCTGCTTTTTCTTGGGATTAAACTGACTTTTGTGGTGATTTTAGTCCAAATAAAAATGAAGTATGTTATTAAATCTTGGAATTAGAATCTTTAATCAAAATCTGTAATCACAAACCTATAATCAAAAACATTTAATCAAACCTGTATATGTCTTCAATTTACTCTTTTAGGCTCTGAATTAAAGCATTCCAGCTTTCATTTCTATTTTAAATATTACCTGGGCACATAAATTTTTGTTACATTTTATCCTGTTGTTAAGTGCTATAAACTTTGTAGGACTTGTCTTAAATGGAAAGCAATACATTTAAGCATTAAAATGATTAAGTATTACTTTATTCAATATATAATGATATATATATATATATATATATATATATATATATATATATATATATATATATATATATATATATATATCTATATTTATGTATATTTTATGCTACAAGAAAAATTTCATGAAATAACTCAAAGAATTCATGTTAGTTGTAAATTTGGATAAATTATATAAACATAGGCTTTACAAGTTACATAACTTTATTGAGGATACTACTTTATTGTGTTACAGCCCTCTCTCATCTCTTTAACTCCAAAATACAAACCTTGAAAACAAGGCTGCTGCACAGAGCAACAAGTTGAGCGCGGTGCTGCCAGGGATGTGGGATTGAACTTTGAGCTTCTTGCTTATGAAGCAAGCAAAAACTGTAACAAAGTAAACAAAAGTACTTTCTAACTACATTCAAACAACTAATGCAATTTTTTTTCTTATATTAGAAACACTAAATTAGAAAATCACGACAATATTTTAGATTAAAGATGGAGAGCTAGTTCTCAAACTGCATCCGCATTTTTAGTCACTCAATGTGTTCAAGCAGTACTTATTGTGGAACTTCTGAATGATGCATATGATTATACTATGACATCTTGTTAACAATGCGATGTGATGACATCTCATCACAATGAGATGTGATGTCATATTGTTTAGTGACCCAATCTAGAGTCAATTTTATAATATTGTCAATTGAGTGAAAGCAGATTTCTTGTTTAAAGTTTTACATTCAGAAAGAATCTTGTAATGTTAATCTTTAATTAAAAAGCTAATAAGCTTCTGAAAAGAATCTAAGATACTCATCCTTCCTTGAATATTCTTGATCAGTTGTTTGATAATTGAAGTGAAAAAATTTGCTGGATTATAACAGTGAAAAAGTTGCAATAACTAATAAGCTGCAACTAGTTATTGCAATAGCAAATCTTTTTACCTTTAATATTTTTTTTACCTCTCTTAGAAAAGAAAAAACTGCAAAACATATTTGAATATTAGAAACTGTAATCCTAAAAATATATCTCTTATCTTATGTGTTAAATTATTTGTTCCATCCAAATAGCAAAACATGTTTGTAGTATATTTGCCATTTTGTATCTAATTTAATCAATAAGAATAAAATTCTAAACCTATAAATTTTTGAATCTAGTTAATCATAATAGAATAAAATTCAATCTTTAGCGATTTCTGTCATTTGGTCATCAAAATATGTGTTACTTAAATATGCACCAAAAAGTAAGTTTGTTGTCAAAATCATGAAAGTTAAGAAATTAAGTTTTCAAAAAATAATCTTGGCAACGTTTTTAAATAATAAACAAAAACTATCGATTCGCTTTCCATTAACATTACGATTAAATTAAAAAGTATCATTATGATATAATTAAAAAAATAACATCACAATATAATTCTAATTAATCTAAGAAATATTTAATTCCAATAACAATAAAAAACATTTAAAAATAGGTAAAGACCAAATTGCAAACACAACCTCAACTGTATTACCCTCTTGGCCTTTGGGAGGTGAATAACATTTAAAAAAAACATTTTTTTAATTGTTTAAATTAAAATCCAAGTGGTGCTACTGAAACTTGTAAGTATCATTTTCCATAAATGTACTTAATTGGTCTTTTTGGAAAATTTATTTAATAAGAAGATTTCAAGAAATCTTTGAAGTTTCTGATAAAGATGGTAAAGCTTACAATAATAAGTGGAATACAGGTTTTTTTTTTTGAACATCTTCGCTTCCAACAAAGCTGCAAACAGCCACTAATTAAAGTTGGAAGTTACTGAAAGAGAAAAGATGAAGATTGTAGAGCAAGATAACGATTGACGGATGACTTAAAAGATTGCAAACTATATGAATCAGGAAAGCAAGATGAAGGAAGCGAATTCCAAAGAACTGATGTTCGAGGAAAAAAATTAGACGAATAAGCGTTTTTGGAGCACTTAGGAACAGTCACAGAAAAAGGATGACACTTAATTAAATGACAAGTAACACGAGAATGAATTTTAGTAGATGGCACAAGAGACGCTAGCTCTTTAGAGCAGTGCCCATTATAGCATTTGTAAAAAAGAGAAAGAGAAGCAACATCACGACGATGTGATAATGGTTGGAGGTTGGCTGCAAGAGCAGGTCCAACTATGTTTACAATGCGTTTCTGCACCTTGTCTAAAAGAGAAAGGGCATCATTAGAAGATCCGTCCCAGATATGGCAACAATATTCCATACAAGGCCGGATTTGAGATTTATAGAGATAGAGAATAGAATCCGAAGTAAGAAAGTGACGAGCTCGATAAAGAGATGCAACCTTAGCAGATGCTAATTTTGCAACTGATTTGATATATGGTTTCCAAGAAAGATTGGAAGTAAGAGTTAATCCTAGAAGATGAAGAGTAGGTGACTCATCGAGTACATCACCGTTCATAAATATAGGAAGATCTAAATTATTGGGATAACGATTGGCTGAAAAAAATTGAGTTTTATCTGAATTAAAGTTCACCAGCCACTGTGAGCCCCATGCTGTAGCAGAAGTGAGATCCTTTTCAAGCTCAAATGCCCCCTCCAGGCAATCAGAGGGTGTTGGTTTCTTATCACGACAAGAATAAATGGTAGTATCATCAGCAAACAATGCCACCTTAGATGTGAGAATATCTGGAAGATCGTTAATGTAAATTAAAAAGAGTATAGGGCCAAGGATAGAACTTCAGGACAACTTTTATGCTACGATTGGAAAGGAAGGATTCAATTATCTTAAAGATGTTGCCGGATACACCATAAGAAGAAAGCTTATGGAGAAGACCAGCATGCCAAGTTGCATGTTAGTTTTATGATCCAATTTAAGGTTTTATGAGCCAATATAAGGTTTTATGAGCTAATTCAGGGTTTTATAAGCCAATTCATCTAAACAAAGTTTTGCTGAGATCAAATCTAAACAATGTTTTGTTGTCATCATTTCTAAACAATATTTTTTTAAATTAAATCTGGAAATCAGTATTCCATACAAAAACGACATCAATGTCATTTTTAGGCTGGTTCTTCTAATGATGCTCTTTCTCTTCAAGACAAGGTCCAAAAACGCATTGTTAACGTAGTTGGACCCAGTCTGTCTGCTAAGTTTGAGCCTTATTCCCATCCTCGTAAAGTTACATCTCTTTCTTTTTTCTATGAATACTATCATGGTCGCTGCTCAAAGGAGCTACCATCTCTAGTTCCATCAACTAAAACTCATTATCGCTTGGCTTGTCATTCATCAAAGTCTCATTCTTTTACTGTATCTGCCCCTGCATGCCAAAAAAACTTTTATTTGTCTAGTTTTTTTCCCCACACTTCAACCCTTTAGAACTCTCTCCCATCTTGTTTTCCTGACTCATACAACCTTCATGTTTTCCTGACTCATACAACCTTTAACTTTTTAAGTCTGTCAACCGTTTCCTTACTCTATAACTCTATTCTTTTTTTTTCTAGTAACTCCCAACTTAATAGTGGTTGCTTGCAGCCTTGTTGAGAGTGAATTAAAATTTAAAATAAAAAAAAAGAATAAATTTTAAAGGGATCTCCAAGTGTCGAGACAACTTGTGTTCATATTAAGAAAATGTTTTAAAAAAATGTTTGGGCTAAATTTTTTTAATTAAAATTAAATAATAAATCCATATCAATAAAAATAAAATTTTCGTTTTATTCGTCTTCTCCATTTTTTTTTGGTTTTCGGAGTCCTTATAATATATGCTGCAATCTACAGACTTAAATCACAAGACTTTAGTATATGATGTTTTCATAGGTAAACATAATTTAACCGAACAATTTTTTTTCCAGGATATCGGAATTTTTTTCTCATATGGCAATAAACAGAAAAAAATTGTTTACCTTCATGCAACACGAACTCCTCAGTCTCAAATGAAAAATGCAATACATATAACTAAAGCTATAAGAATTTATAAAGTAAATATAAAAAATTAGACAAATATCTAGAAAGAAATCAAGATTATTAAGGTAAAAATACTCAGTTACTTTACGGAACACATTTTTTTTGTTTTTTTTATTTGTTATTTTACCTCCTCAAGGCCCAGAAGGCCACTACAGATGAGGAGGCTACTTAATTGTGGTTATAACCCTCTCTCAACTCTATAACTCCGAAACACAAACCTTGACGAACAAGGCCGCTGCGCGGAGAAACAAGTTGAGCGCAGTACTACCAGAGACGTGGTGGGGATCGAACTCGGAACCTCTGGCTTATGAAGCAAGCGCTCTACCACTACACCACTACCGCATACACATACAGCCGTAATAGCTTTAGAGAAAAAGTTAATATTTTGTTAGAGTAAGTTTTAGGTGAATAGTTATCAAAACAGTTAGACAGGTGCCCAGTATAAAAGCAGGTAGTAAAGAGGAGATTCTAGTCACTGATTACGTGCATCTTGCATTTGTATAAAATTACTTTATTATATACTGTATAACAATAAAGATTAAATCTAGTTCTAGTTATTTTCACTTTTATTGAAAGTATTTGTTTATTAGTTTTATTAGTTTATGTTATATTTAATTATAATTTATACTGTTTAAGTTTTACTATTCCTTTTTATCCTAATTTTATATATAATGTAGATCTATGCTGTTTTAGTGGGTTATTCGTTTTGTAAAAATGTAAGCCTTTTTAGTGGAACTATTTTTTCAATACTTAGTTTATATTTAATTATAATTTATGCTCTTTAACTGAGTATTAGTAATGAGTTACTCAATATTAAATACTTAATATTACTTAATATTAAATTATAAGGTATGCCCTATGACTGAAGTTATGACTGGAAATATTTATTTATATCAGATTATGATTTATACCCTGTTAGTAGAGTTATTTGTTTTTTAAAATTGTATATATGTGGAGTTATTCATTTTATACTCAGTTTATATTCAAATATAATTTTTTTTGTATTCATGGAGTTATTCTTATTATGCTTAGTTTATACTTAGTTTATATAAAATTGTGATTTATACTATTTAAGTGTAGTTTATTTGTGGAAAAATGTATACAGTTTTAGTGTAGTTATATTTTTTATACTTAATTTATATTTAATTATAATAAATACCCTATTGCTGGAAGTATTTGTTATATGCTTATTTTATATTTAATCAAAATTTATGCTGTTATAATGGAATTATTTTTTTTAAAACTTATTACAGATTTAAATATAATTTAAAACATTTTAGTGGATTTGATTAAGTGGAGTTATTTGTTTTATAAAAATATGCATCGTTTTAGTAAAATATTATTTACATTTAGGTTTATACTTAGTCTATATTCTCAAATGGCAATATTTGGATTATTTATTTGTGATATTTATATATATTTTTTTATTAATGATATTTATTTATGATATATTTTCAAATGGTGAGATTTGCATAAAGATACACAGAATAAAACATTTTATCTTCATGCAACACGAACATGTCAGATGAAAAATAGAAAACATTTAATTAAAACTATAAGAATTTATAATATAAATATACAAGAATATTTTACAAAACCAAAACGATTATAAATGCTTTCCATCGTTGTGGTAAGGATAATGTGATAAACCAGTTAACCAAATTACTCAATTAATTAGATATAAAGCACAACAAAAAAGCAGCAGTGTTAAAACAAACAACAAAAACAAACATATATTATAAAAGGAGACAGTGCGCATAATTGGTTAGGTATTATCCTCAAAACAAGCAAGTAAAACCCACCTCTATGTCTGCATCAAAGCCTTCTTTTGTTGCAACATTTAAGAGGACATACTACTGCTCAGCCAAACACTCTAACTTGTCCCATTATAGGCAAAATACGCTGATATAATTTAAGAAAGTTAATATAACTCATTGCGCAAGAAGTAACATTAAGAGACAAATTCATATTAGTGACATTATTCTTAAATACTAAAATCTATCTTCATTAATCAGTTATGCACTTTAAATGTGAGACAAATAAACACACAATAAAATAAAAAATATTTAAGATAAAAGTCTTATCATAATTTGATGTTGAATAGGAATAACTCTTATGAAAACAAGATATTTTGCGCAATTTTCACTGAATTTCAGGATATCAAAATAAATATTATATGTCCACAGAAAAATAGTATTTATTTCGTTAAAATGTGAAAGCATGGTAACTTTTAAATATAAAAATCTTTATAAAGAATTATACTTATGATTGTGTAAGTTGTGCTACTCAAATCTCAAAACCAAATATATTATTTTATTTTTAGATGTACCAAAAATTTTTTTTTGGCATTTAGTAAAAATTTGTACAAATAAATATGGTTTGCTGATTTTGGCAGATAAAAATAGCGCGATATCTTGAAAAATAAAGTTCTATAAGGATGACATGTACTAAAACTATTATGAATTAATTGCGCATGAAATAAATTATAGAGTCTGCAGGTTACTCTAATCTGTGTAAGAATATATTATATCAAATTTATTTTGTAAAGTTTGTGTACTTTGTATACTTATTTTCTCTACTTGAAGTTTTCAAAGTGACAAAATTGCAATGATTATGGGTGAATTTTTATAAAATATCTTTTATAAAAGATACATTAATTTAAAAATAATCCTGAGGACTGACGAACAAAATATTCTATTTTATTTTTAATTGTATTACACATATTTTTTTACATTTAGTGAAAAATTACACAAATAAATATGGTTTTCTGATTGTCAGGCAAAAAATTTAATAATGTCATATACTGAAACTGTTATGAATCAAATGCACATGAAATAAGTCATTAACTTAGCAGATGGTATATGTTATAAAGGCTCGGAAAACCAAGAAAAAATGGAGAAGGCAACAATTTTAGTTTCATTAATTAGTTTTAATCAAAAAAGTTTAGCCCAAAGGTTTTTTTAAATTATTTTCTTTAATATGAACACAACTTGTCTCGGCATTAGGGTATCCTTTTAAAATAGTATTTTTTTACTTTTTTTGTATCAAAAACTTTAAAAATATACCTTCTAATTTCCTTCCTAAAAGTTTAAGATATGCAACTAAATATAGCAGGCCAAGGTTTTGACTTTCAAATTTTCAGGTTTCAAGGTTTTGGCCTTTCAATTTTTGAAAAGTGTGAACATGTAATAAATATCTTTTATATCGTGCACTTATGTTTATTTTTTTCCATTCTTGCATCACTTTTCTAGATTCATCATCTAAAGACTAATCTGGCTTAGCAAATTTTTTTCAAGTTTTTAATAATAAATTTTAGAAGTTTTTTTTATACATAAATAGTTTTTTAATATTTTGTCAACTTGATTTTGGAATTTTTCACTGAATATAATAAACTTTATGACACTTTTAAAGATACTTGATACATTTTTTTAGGATACTTGATTCATTTTTTTAGAATTCTTGAGCTAAAAAACAACATGGTATCACTGGAGCTATCAGAATATCACTACTTTGATGATGTCATTTCAGATTTAAAAATAACCCCGGTTAGTTGTATGTTTTGTGCAATGATTAAAGATCAACTTTTTTTGTTTCCAGCTTTTTAATTGTAAGATTGTATTTATGCAGTTGTTTAGATATCTTGAATAATTGCTTTCATATGCTGTATATTCTTACAGGTTAATTGTGTAAAGATCTAACTAGTTCACAAGAATATACTATAAATGTATATAGAGTCTAGCTGCAAAATAAAAATTTCAAGAAGTATGGTTGACTCAATATTTCATGTTGATTTGTAATTGTATAATAAGTATCAGGTTTTAAAATTGATGTTAAGTTTTATAGCAGCTGTGACACAGCGGTTAGATTTTGGGTCAGAACTAAGAGTTTCGAGTCATTATATCAATTCGATTGCTAAAGTCAGTTGTTGTTTTTCTGATTTTTTAAATCACCTTCAGAAAAAGTATACAGTAACAAAATATTTTTGTAAACTTTTGCATGTGTCTTGTCATCAACTGTCCAAAAAAGTCTTTGTTCCATCTTATGTATCTTATGAAAGAATGTAAAATAATGCTTTAGAGTATCTCAGATAATGTTTTTATAAAAACAAAATCAAATAAAAGTCATATTTTTTTCATAAGAAAATCTATCGTTACCTTTTAACACTGTCTCAATCTTTGCATTCTATTATTGACCAGTTATCTCTCTCTCTCTCTCTCTCTCTCTCTCTCTCTCTCTCTCTATATATATATATATATATATATATATATATATATATATATATTCTAATGGTAGCGCTATTAGACGCACTTGAATTATATGAAATTGCTGTTTTGGGTAAAAAAAAAATTCTTTAAGGTAGAAAAAGTGCGTCTAATAGCTCTAGAGTATATATATATATATATATATATATATATATATATATATATATATATATATATATATATATATATATATATATATATATATATATATATATATATATATATATTAGATCACTAGATTAAGTTGGTTTTTTCATAATCTTCAATCTTCTATTCTCTTCATATTTTTAATATGTTTATATATATATATATATATATATATATATATATATATATATATATATATATATATATATATATATATATAAACATATATATATATGTTTATATATATATATATATATATATATATATATATATATATATATTTACTTATCAAAATTTACTTAGTTCAAAGTATTGTTTAGGGTTTTTTTGCATTACAAATCTTGGGCCAATAAACTTTTTTTTCAAAGGAACTGTTTGATGAATGTTTTTATGTACCCTGTTAAATTAAAGAACATCTTTATATTAAAAAGTTGCCATAACCATAAGGGAGCAGTTTGGAATCATTATTTTGTGTAATAATTATCACATACATAATACTCTTCTGTTATAGAGAATCTTGAATTTGGACACTTTTTTTTAAAGCACTAAACTAAATGTTTTGTTTTGTTTAATTCATAGTCAACAAAATTTACATGTTAACAAAGAGTGGCACACCAGGCCACTCTGTGATGAAAACAGTTTTACAATTGTATCTTAAGTGAAGATGCTGGAGCAAGAAAGTTTATAATTAAAAGTGTTTAAGTTCTTTGAGTCCACTGCTTTTTGGCTTAAGGCATTCCATGGTTTGACTACAGGATTGGTGATGAAGTTGTTTCTTTCAACGCAATTTCTCACAAATTGTGCCTTTAATTGTTTTGTGTGTCCACGTGGAGGAAGGCTGTACTTTGAGACCTCGATGTTTGGTTGAAATTGGGGGACCTAGAAGTTAACTTTGTCTATTTTGTTCGTAATTTTGTATTGCTCAATTAGGTCTCCTCTTTCACATCGTTTGGTTAGTGTTGTTAGGTTAAGGCTTGCTAGTCTCTGAGTATGCAGCAGGTGTTTTAAAGTGACAATGTATTTTGTGGCTCGGCGTTGAACTTGCTCGAGCTTGGCTATGTCTTGAGCTAGATATGGCTTGTATTGCAAATTCAAGGTGTGGGCGTATGTATGAAGTGTACAGTGTGCGCCATAATGCTGAACCTTGACCTCTAAAAGCCTTCTTGAGCCTGCCAAGCATTTGTTTGCCAGCTGATGCACCCGTGCAGACTTGTTTTTTAACTTTCAAATCGTTAGTCATAACAACGCCTAGGTCTCATTCAGATGATGTACATGATAGCTGGTGCGGTTGGCCTACTAGGTTGTTCATTGTATAAGTTGCAGTTGATATTTTGTTTTTGCTGCGCCCAGTGTGCATGACTTTGCACTTGTCAACATTAAAAGACATGAGCCAGGTGTGCGACCACTTCACAGCTTCGTTGATGTCGGCTTGGAGTTTTATGATGTCATGATTCGATTCAATAACTCCGATTATTTTACAGTCATCTGCATACATTTTAAAGTGGTGTTGTATTTTTTCTGGCAGATCGTTAATGTAGATAAGGAAAAGGAGTGGTCCAAGAACAGATCCTTGTGGCACACGGCTAGAGACTGTTTTCCAATCGGATTTATTGTTTCCAATGGTTATGCGTTGTTGGCGTTCAGTCAGCCAACTCTCAATCCATTTCAGCTTGTGTAGAAGGCGTCGATAAAGTCTGTAAATATGATGTCGGTTAGGTAACCTTTGCAGGCAGCTTCGGTCAGAATGTCGTAAGTTTCAAGTAGGTTTGTGATGCAACCTTTTCCTTTTCGGAACCCGTAGTGAGCAGAGCTGATGAGTTTATTTTTGTTCAAGTGGTCAGTTATGTGTCTGTGTACAAGGCTTTCCATGACCTTGCCAGGAACAGAAGTATGTGAGGTAGGCTGATAGTTTGAGGGGTTCGACATGCAGCCTTTTTTAAAGATGGGAGTTATTTTAGCTTTCTTCCATTGAAACAGTACTTTGCCAGCTTCAAACGATTCAGAGAATATAATTGTTAGTCTGAAAGTTTTTCTTTAACAGATTTGTATGATGCGAGTGTGGTCGGTTGGTGTATGCCTGTGGAACGAAGGTTGAATGCTGGAAGAGGTCCTAGCGGCTCGATTTCGAAAACTGATTGAAAATATTCGTTAAGTGTGTTGCATATTACTTTAGGATCTGTTGTAGTTTGATTGTTAGTTGTTTCAAGTTGACGGATGCGGTCGTGTGTATCTTGTTTGCTTTTGGCGTATAAGTGGATGATTTTTGGGTTGTGTCTGCTGTTATTTACCAGTTCCTCTTAGTAAGCAAGAACAGCTGATTTGACTAGTCTTTTCACTACTTTGCTTGCATTTTTATGCTGTTCGCGTAGAGTTGACTTGTTTGTTCGGCTAGCAGCGATAAATTTGCCCCAGAGTTTGCTTTTCAGTTTGACAGCGTTTGCAACATCTTTGGTCATCCATGTTTTGTGCATGTTAGTGTAAGGAGTAGTCGTTGACGGGACGTGTAACGAGGTTGCTTCGTTGTATTTGTCGATAAATATTTGATATTTTTTGGAAATTGTTAAGCCTTCAAAAGCCGAATGCAAGTCGAATGTTTCAATATGCGTAGAGATAAGGTTGTAGGTTGCTTTGCACCAGATGAGACATTTCTTATAGAGCTTAGAGGAGTCGTTTGTTTTGCGTTCTCTGATTTTTGGGTCAGAGAGAGCTATACTTCCCTCAATAAAACAGTGTGACTGATCTTTGACTGTGAAGCCGAGAGGGCTAGCTTCTTTTATTTCGATTGATCGGTCTGGTTTGTTGGTCAGGATCAAGTCTAGTGTATTTTTTGGAGGTTCCTCACAAGTGCTGCGATAGGTTGGAAATGTTATTAGCTGATTCAGATGATTTTCTTCGTGACAGTCTTGAAATTTACAATCTGTCGGCCAATCGTTTTGTACATATGCAACAGTCGCAATACCACCTCCTACATCGACATGTGAGTACACAGTATTGCTGAAATTGAAGTCGCCGTACGCGAGTAAGGTTGAGCAGCTAATGGAATTGCATTTTTCAGATGCAGTGTTTATTGAACTTATTATTCCATCGAGTGTTGAGTTGTTTAGATCATAACGGTGGTAGAGACAGCCTAGTAGAATTGATTCGTTATGAAATTTTAGTTTAATCTAGACTTGTTCAATGGAGGTGCGGTTGAGTTGGTCAATTTTGGTGTAAGAACAATCAAGGTTTTCTTTTGTGTAGATAGCAACTCCTCCTCCTCTTCTGAATCTGTTTTTATTGAACAGTTGGTACCCTACCAATTTTGTGTCGGATGTGTCTGTGAACCAAGTCTCAGTAATCAAAATTATGTGTGGTTGAAGTAAGGGGTCTATTGAGGTGATTTTAGCTCTAAGTTCGTCGATTTTCTGACCATTAAGCGAGCAAGGGTTATTGGCCCAGTAGATGAGTTGTTCTGGCTTCTCATTTGGTTGTGTTGGTTTTAATTTTGGTTTTGGGCTTATTGGAAGAGGTTGTCTATTGTTCTTATATGATGTTGAGTTTGTCGGCCGTTTGTTGTTTGTTGAGTTTGGTACAGGAGTGAGCTGGATATTTGAGTATTGTTTGTTGTTGAGTGCTTGGTCTTTTATTGGTGTGGTTAGTTGTAGATGTTGGTTCATTAGTGGCTATCTGGTTTTGGTTATTTCTTTGATCTTGTTACTTCGTTTTACGAACAATGTTGTTGATGTTGCAGGTAGAGATGTGTTTTGTTTTTTGCATTCAGTGAGTAGTTGCCATGCTAAGTTTTTTTCTACTGCCGTTAAGTCAGGGTTGATGAAGAGTGTGGTATAGTTGGCTTGGTTCGCTGCGACTCGGAAGAACAGACTTGACAGTTTCAGTACGTGGTTATGGTCGCTTTCGCTAGGAGATGTGATGACTAGCGGTCTTATTTTGGTTGGTTTACCCAAGGTAAGGCGGAAGGTACCCAAGTAAGGCGGAAGAAAGCAAGGTACTTATCTTTGTCAGCACCAATAAGGTTGAGGACTTTGTTAATTTTAGTTTGATCGTGATGCTTTTGGTCGTTCTGGTCAGATAAAGTTGAATTGTTTATTCCTTGGATGACAATATTCTTCGATCGGTTTTCGCGTTCTTTAGATTCATTGGCAATGGTACCTATCATGTCGATTTGTTGTTGGTTTTTTTTGGGAGTTTTATCATTTTTGCTGACAACCTGGTTCCAACTGGTGGCTGTTAGTGTTGTACTAACTTGTGTGCTGGTGCCATGTTGTGCAATGACGGCTTTTAAGTTTGCGATTGTTAATTCCTGGGTGTTAATTATTGAGTTCATGTTTGCTAGTTCGATCTTCTGGTTGCCTGTCTGAAGTTCAGCGGCTATGACTCTTGCGGTGAGTGCTTCTATTTGCTTTGTGAGCTCATCACGGAGGGCTGCTACCTGGGAGTTTACTGTTTTGCTGGTCATAGTAGTGAGTTTTATTATTATTTTTTCTTGATGCGCGAATATTCATTGCAGAGATATTGTTTGTATTTTTTAAGATAATTGTTTTTTAGGATATTTTGATGCTGATATTTTTAGAATATTTTGAATTTTGGCGGTTTTGTATTTGGATGCGGTAGATAATACTTTTATATATTTATGTTGTAATAAATAAGATTTTAGCGTGTTTATATTTATGTATACTTACAGATAAATTTTTATTCTCGTAAAAAGCTTTTGAATAAGAAAATTAAAAAATTAAAAATTAAAAATATTGAAATAATATATATTTCTTTCGTAGATATGTATTATAAATAAAATAATTAGTAAAAATTTTTCGGTAATATATAGTGATAAATTTCCGTAAATGAATTTATTAATAATTAATAAGTTTGGATTATGTCAAAGGCACAATAAAATTAGTGAAAAAGTGTGAAAAAATTATTCTCAAAACTTGTTGAGTAGAACAATTAAAATATTGCTAGCGCACTTGCTTGGCGGTTAAGACTATGAAAGGAAAAACTTAAGAAAATTTTAATAAAAATAACAACTTTTAAAACTCTGTAAAAATATAGGCGAACTGAAGCATAAATAAAGTCTTAGCTATAGATATTTTTATGATAATAATATGTAAATAAGATATAAATATAATAAAATATAAGTATAGGTATATATATAAATATAGGTGTGCGAAGTACAGCAAAAAACTGTATTTTAGACACGAATATAATATACTATGTATATATAATATAATATACTATGTATATATACTATGTATATATATGTAAATATAGGTGTGCGAAGTACAGCAAAAAACTGTATTTTAGACACGAATATAAGTAATATAACATACTATGATTTTAGAATAGAAAAGTAATTAGTAAGCTAATAAGATGAAGCAATAAATAAATAATAAGCAATAAAGCAATAAGATGAAGAAATAAAATAGAGTAGTAAATAATGGTTATAAAAAGAATAAAACGAAAAAAAAAAAGTAAATAAAAAGAATACGAGAGAAATACTCCTGAAAACTTACGCTCAAACAAAAGCATGTCTTGTCGACTCAAAGGCTTAAGCGCAAAATGTTAACTAATTATTAATTATTACTCATAGAGTAATTGTTTTTTCTGATTAAAATTTTTTCTAGGTTGGCATTGTTGAATGCTGACTTTAATTATGAGGGCTGTTGTTGCAATTACATGCAAAGGCTGTTAGATTCTGATAAAAATACTAGTTGCTTTTTTTCTGAAAATTTTACCCATAGATACATTATAAGAGTTTTTGAGCCTGTTACGCACCTGCTGCGTCGCTGCTATGCTACACACTTATTTGATTAATTTTAAAACACACTGGAAACTCTTAAGTTTAAGATTTATTTTCATCATTTAAAATTTTAACCCTTGACAAAACAGTTTTATTTTTGAAATATTTTTTTTATCGCAAATTAATATGGTTATAATTTGTTTGATTAATATTTAGAAAGAAATTGATATTGTTATTCCGAAATATTTCCAAGAAGAAAGCAAACATCCTATCAAAGAAAAGTTTGGCCTCCTAGCTAAATCAAAAATTGATGAAGAAAATGAGGTAATATTTAAAAAAAAAAAAATGATACCAGTTGTCAAAAAAAACAGTGGCTGTAACCAACCATTATTTAGATTTAGAGTTAAAGAGCATATTAGTGGTTGACAGAAGTTTTAAAAAACTGTTGATTATATATATCAGGAAAACATGAAGTATAAGATAAACTTATAAATTAAAATATAATATGATAATTACAAAATCAAAAATAAGCAAATAAACAAAACATCTTTTCAAAATAAATAGTATTTTTTTAAATTGAAAGGGTTAGTTTTAAATTATTTTAAATATCAACCAACTTAGTAAGAAAAAACTATATTTTCGAGAATTTAAAGAACAATGTTGTTTTCATATGTTATAAATATGGCACATATATTGTTGTCAATCACAAATTACATTGACCTTTTGTCACAAACCAAATTGTGGAAAATGTAAAATATTTTACCAAGTCAGGTTTTAGACATTTAACTATAAGTGAGTCCACACCAAGCAACTGTAGTTGGTCATAATAAGTCAATTCTTAAGGTTCTTAATTTTCTTTATGAATTGTCTTTGAACAAGTTCAATTGTTTTTATCAATACAGTTTGTTATAGTAACCTATCTGAAAAAAATTTTAAAATTGGTCTGAAAGTGAAAGTTATAAATGAAACTGAAGGTAGGTTACAATTGTGAGTTTTAAATTAAGTTCTGGAGTTAGCTTGATGGAAGGTATAAGCAATCTGTTTCCTGTAGTTAAGGGTAGAGTCCATACTCCTATCACCATAGTTACTTTTATTACATTTTGAACTATATCAACATTTAAGTTACATTTTTCTAAAATAACATTTTCGGCCTTTTTTCTGAAAGTATTTCATATATAATATTTTTCACTTCTGATTCCATATAGAGAATAGAATCAGAAGCGAAAAAGTTATCAGCACGATCAAGAGGCAAATAAAACAGGTCCAACTACGTTTACAGTGCATTTTTGGACCTTGTCTAGAAGAGAAAGAGCACAATTAGACGAACCAGCCAAGATAGACAGGCAGCAGTATTCCATACAGGGATGAATAAAAGAGTTGTAGAAGTAGAGGATGGAATCAGGAGTAAGAAAATGGTGGTGAATACAATGCTAATTTTGCAATCAATTGTTTATATGATTTCCTTGAGAGGTAAGTAATAAACATCAAGTTAAGAAGGCATAAAAAAAGAGAACTCATTTAGAGGGTTGCGATTCATTAATGTAAAAATATCAGCACAGGTGATAAATATTAGCTGTTTTGTTTAAAGTAAAATATTTCACTGGCCATTGCAAGCTGCCACACAAAGTGATTGCATTTATAATTGGCTATCTGTTCCAAGTGATCAAAAAGTGATGATTTTTTGTTAAGGCTCGAGTAGTTTTTCATCAACAAAGAGTTGCTTCATCAACAACTTTATAAAGAAGATTATCAGAAAGATGATTATCATAGATACAGTAGCGTCCAAAAGTAATTGGACAAACACCTTTTTGGTTATATTTTCTCATCGAGTTAAAATTTTTAAAAGAAATTTTGCATAAGCATGTCAAATTATTCCACAATTATGAAAAAGAAAACACAAATCCTAATTTGGGAGTAATTACTCAAAATTTTGCTAAAAGAATGAAAATGATTGGCTCAAAAGTAATTGGACAAACTAAATATGTCATTTAAAAATAAAACTTTCTCAACAAAGGATAAATTTTCAGCATTTTTTATGAAGATTTCTGTTAAACAATACATATAATGTTACATAGTGTTATATTCTGTTACACAATGTATATAATCTGTGCATAATCCTAGTACTTCGTTGAAAAACCTTTTGCCGCAACGACAGCATTACATCTACGTGGCATTAAATCAACCAAATTAATTAAAACATCAATTGGTATTTCCTCCCAAATGCGCTTAATCAACTCAAACAAATTGTGCTGATTAGATGGTTTCTGAACACTAATTTTTCTCTCAATATGTTCCCAAAGATGTTCGATTGGGTTCAGGTCCGGAGATTGTGACGGCCATTCCAAGATATAAACTTTCTTTTGAGCTAAAAATTCCGTGACTAGCTTGGAGGTATGTTTCGGATCGTTGTCGTGTTGGAAAGTCCAACCACGCAACATTTTGTCTTTTGCATGTGGCAGCATTATATCTTTGATTATTCCTTTATACATGTTTTGGTCCATAATGCCTTGAACTCGATAGATTGGACCTACTCCATCACGGCTAAAACATGACCAAAACATTACTGAACCACCACCATGCTTTACTGAAGGAACTTGGTACTTAACATTAATTCGAAGACCTTTTGGACGTCGAACATATTTATTACCATCAGAACCAAACATATTAAACTTTGACTCATCACTCCATAGTATTTTTAACCATTGATTTGCTGTCCAATTTAGATGTTCTTTAGCGAATTTTAACCGTGCTCTACGATTTTTTGCAGAAACAAAAGGTTTTTTAACAGGACGACGGCCAAAAAGGTTGTTTTGTCTTAAGCGACGCTTTACTGTTGCATAAGAGCAAGAAATTTGATGTGACTTTCTTTAGTACTATTGCGCGGATCTGCCTTTGACGATCTTACAACAACATTATCTTGGCAAAAAGTTGTTGATTTCGGGTTTTTCACTGCCTCGCTTATATATTTATTATGTCCCATTGCAAATTATTGATGAATGTTTTTATAAAAATCTGGCTTCAGAAAAAGAAGTTAAAATAGTTTAAGTTATATCAACATTATTAGAATTTAGTTTGTCCAATTACTTTTGAGCCAATCATTTCCATTCTTTTAGCAAAATTTTGAGTAATTACTCCCAAAAGGGAATTTTTGTTTTGTTTTTCATAATTGTAGTATAATTTGACACGCTTACGCGAAATTTCATTTAAAAATGTTTACTTAATGAGAAAATATAACCAAAAAGGTGTTTGTCCAATTACTTTTGGACGCTACTGTAAGTAACAACTCATTTCCAGACCTTCAATTTCAATAACTTCTGGAGTTCTTTGTTGTATACTAGAAAATGACTTTTTTATGCTGCAGTTGGAGGTATTGATTCAATAGTTTTAAAAGTACAAATATACTGTATTATGAAAAATATAAACTATTATTAGAGTATATGCTGTTATAATCCAAAAATGTGTAATACTCAAAATGATTTTTGTTATTTAAGATTAAAGTGATTAGTTATCAAAGTAACTCTGATAATAACTTGATAATAACACAAGAAAATTAACTTTAGAAACTTAAGCCGGAGTAATTTGTTTGTTTAACAATGAAGTAATCTTTTTCTCTGGGTAGGAAGATTGTAGTCATTAGATTCAAGAATCAAATTGGAAGAAAAGATCTTTGCTAATGGTTCTGCCTTATCCTTGGTAGAGGTAGTAAGACCCAAAGTTAAGAGATACTTACCTCTGTTAATAATTATTATTAATGTTAAAGATTTTTTAAAAGTCTTTTGAACCTAAAGTTAGTAATATTACAGTTTTGCACTCTTTATAACCGCTGTAAAAGAAGGTGAAAATCAACCATGTGGAGCCAGGTAAAAACCATGTGGTAGATTGAGGCTTGACTTTAAACCAACAAGAAAGAATAAAAGCTTCCATACCTGCCTGAATCCAGGAGACAAGGTAGGAGGCAATTATAAGTGGAGAAACAAAAAGTTAATGTATTTTTAAACTCCACTTATAATTGCCAATCACAAAAGGGGCAAAATCTCTAATCCATCTTTGTATGGACTATTGTTGTCATATCTGTTGTCATATCTTTTAGACACAGTGCACAAATGCGTTCTAAACATAGTTGAACCTGCTCTTGTAGTCAACCTTTAATCATTGTCACATTGTGGTTGCTTGCAGCCTTGTTGAAAGTGAAGATGTTAAAAAAACTGAGTAAGAGGTTGAGAAATAAGAAACAACTTACCCTGCTAACTTTAGTGTCAGCAGAGTAAGTTGTGCTATGCACACCAAAAGCATTAGCATAGACACCATCCATGCACACATCATGGCAATGTAATCTGATATTTTACAGCTGGTGATAAAATTAGCCTCTCTGAGAGCTATCACGAAGTTCAGGAAATCTTACTAGCAGCTGGCCTCAGAACCATTAAGCTGAGTTTTAGAGCTTTACCCTCATTAGGAGATGGAAGAAAGAGTTGTATAGCCACTGTCATGGAACCACAAACAAAAATCCATGAGTAGATTTATGAAAATTTTACATTCATTATCCTAAGTAGACAACAATGGAACAGGTTTACATCTATGGCAGTTTTATACATAAAAGGAGTGTGAGGCTGGTCAACAGAGTCTTTCTTTAAAGTTTTTGCTTAGCAGACTTTCTACAAGACAGTAGCTGGATGAAGTTAACACTTTTTTGTTTTTTTATTGTTAACTATCTCTAGCCTTAACTCAACCAAGAAACCCCATGGAAAGGGGTGTTTTAACTCAAAGTTTTCTTCTTCTAGCAATTGCCTAGAAAAGTGATTCCTAAAAGGCAGTAGGACATGAGGAAGGTTGTACTGGATTATAAGTTCCCAGTAGCAGGGTTATCATGATGATTTTTACCGGACTTAAAATATTTTAAAGAAGTGACTTACGTAAGCAGTACTCCACTAGATTGCTCAGGAGACTTTAGATGTATATTAAGAAAAACGATTTATCTATAAGGATATTAAAACTTTAATGCACACACTGCTCAAAACGCATGAGAGTAGAAGTTTTGAGTCATGCTTGATGGATGCTGATGCTAGCTCTTCGTATGATACAATGATTTTTACATTTCATTTTAATATTTTTTTATACAACTTGTCGATCTTATAAAGCTTTGTGTTTATGACAACTTGTGATCATTTTTTTTTTACCTCTTTCTAATATTTTTCTTTTACTGCTGCCTTGCTCTTCTACATAAGTAGTAAGTTTTTTTTTACATCACTTGACTTACATTCATGATTTTTTTTATCTTTTGTTTATTTTCCTTTAGGGAAACACAGAACTGAAAGTTGAAGAAGTTAAACTTGTTCAGGTATTGTTTAAGATTTTATACTTAGAATAAATAGTAAATATACTTAAACTCATGTTATATATTTATTTTTATTGTTTGAAAGACACAAGTGTTAATTTTGAGGTTGAATTTAAAAAGTTATTCCTTTAAGTTTTTTTTCTTTTATACATTTTTTATAATAAAATGTGGAACTTTTTTATAGAGTTTAAATTTTTTATAGAAGATTTTATTAAAATTTATATAAAATTATATTATATATGTATGTGTATATATATATATATATATATATATATATATATATATATATATATATATATATATGGCCAATTCCATAGTTCAGTGACGCATCATGCGGAGAGATTTTTTTTAATAGAAATTTTTCTATAACTCAAAAATAAGTTTTTATTACTCTAAATCAATCTTGAATTAAAATTTTATAATGTAAACTAAACACAATTGTATTAACATAACACTGCTACATAGCAAAAATTAAAACATGAGTTCAGTGACGCAACGCGGAAAAAAGTGTTTTTTTATCAGCATACTTTTAAATGAAGTTTTCGCTGAAATTTTAATTCTTGCTTGACTTATTAGATTTTATTGTTGTAATTTATTCATTTGGCAATAAGGTAGTCATAAAAAAAGCCACAAACAATAAAGTTTTCATATCGTTTTATTTTACAGAAAAAAAACTATCAGTTCAGTGACGCAATGTTCAGTGACGAAACAAAAAGACGAAATTAAAATCATTTTAAAAAGTTTTGTTATTTTGTAATAAATTTTAATTATACTCAGGTGAAAATAGCATCGGAACAACGTTATCATTCTGAACATAAAAATAATGTGATTTTGATATACCTTTGATTTTTCTTGAATAACTTAAAATTGAACTAAATCCAAGTTCATTTTTTTTGTTGTCTTGTATCGTTTTCTGACATGTGAATTACAGATATTTGCAAATCTTGTAATGCTAACGCAAAATCTGCTGCTGACCTGATTTCATATTGACTAGTTTTAACTCTCAGGGCTGCGATTCGCTTAACAGTAGCTCTTATTCCGTCAACCACTTCTTTCCCGTGCATCGCTGCAAAGAAATGCCAGAAGAATTTTTTATGAAAACGTTTTTCAAACACAACCATTGCAGCCATAAAGCTTTTGTTTTTGAACTGAGAAGTGGCATTATCGCTGAACATGTGTACTTCTTTGACTTGATCAGGAATAAAGTGAAGGATTTTGTCAATGTACGGTATAACGGAAGACTTAATATGATCAGTTGAATCTGAAACTATAGCAAATGTTTTTAACTCAATGTTCCAGACTGCTAGGGTCATGATAGAAACTTGATTTTGACCAAAATGAGCTGCTTGTGGCTCATTTTGATTGAAACACCTAGCGTTTTCAGCCCAGTTAACTTGGATTACCACAATTTCAGAATTAACACTCATCGAAACCAGTTTATTAAAAATTGTTGATTGGTTTTTCTTTAAAAATGCGAGTTTAACGAACTTATCACGCATCGCTGATATGTGTTGGATGAGTTCTGTTACAGTAGACTTTTTTAAAATTTTTTCAATGTTTGCATATGTTTTAGTTTCAGGCTTTCTCCACTCGTCCCAGGATACTTCGAAACCAAATGTATTAACAGTTTGCAAGTGTTTATTGAACTATTTCATACCTTTGCATGCAACGCATTTGTCATAGGCGCAATCGTATGTGTACGGTTCACAAACAAAGTTATTTATCATTTCAGATCCAACTTTGATTGAAGGCGCTTGAATTGATCTTGTTAATGCATTTAAGGCAAATCGCATATTTTCATGCAAACTACAAACACAAACATTATGCGGAAATTTTGTAACTGATTTTACATTGCGGGGACGAAGGTCGCAAAATTTGTCCAATTTTTATGTGCAGATGCTTTTCCTTGAATAACTCGAAAGCTTCTTTTAGCGTATAATATAAATGACGTATCTGAATATTGTTTGCTTTTCTGTCAGATAATTGAATTCGAGTGACATCTTTTTTGTTTGGTGATATTTGGGAAAATTCATCTTCATTATAAAAGTTTACAACTGCTAAAACATCGCTTTCAGAAAGACCATACAGCTTTGAACATGCTGGAGGTAGACCCGAATTATCTTTACAAGCAGAGCTATTTGAAAGAATAGAAAGAATTTCAGATTGTTTCTCCTTTGAAGTTGGTAGTGCTTTTAAAACTTTTTTCAATGCTTTTCCTCTTTGTTGAACGTTTTTAAAAGATAAGCTTGGTCTTTGATATTGATTTAAAAGTTTTCTTTTTAAAGCGCGACTATTTAAAACTCTTAATTTTGCTTTAGCAGCATAAGCTGCTTTTTTATTAGGATCGGCTTTCAATTTTTTTCGATATCTCTTAGATCTAACTTTGGACATTTCTTTCTTTTTATCAGCATTCCGAGAAACATAATTAGCTTGGTATTCTGCATAACATTTTTTTTTACTTCTAATTTTGATTCCATTTCTTAAAAATTTACAACTTTATAAGAAAATGTTAACATAAATCCAAAAGTTTACTAATATTTACTAATAGCCCTTCACAATACTAAAATACAAAAATTTATTCGAATTTGAAAAATTTGAAAACCCACAACGAAATCTGAACTTTTGGATGATATTTTGACTTCCTTACCGCGCTATTTTATAAAACGCTAATTATCCCATCGATGGGTTCAGTGACGCAACAGCTTTTAAACTATAACTATATGTTAATACAATGCTTTTTGACCAATTTTTTTTTTAGTAATGATTAAAAGTTTACATTAAAATATATAATTTCTAAAAAAACCTCTCCATAAAGCATAATTTCATTGCGATAATTAAACTTTTTTAGCTTTTAGTTCAGTGACGCAACATAATTTTTGCAGATGTGTATGTGACAAAAAAACACTTGAATTATTTTTAAAGAGTAAAAGTTTTTTTACTCAAGACATATATGTAATCTCAAAGATTCTAAACAAAAATATGGATATGTTTTGTTTAAAATATTGCAATAACTCGCTCTCAAATTTTACTCACTTTTTCGAATAATAAAAAGAACAAACAGTTGCTAACATTCATCAAATTTATCTACTCGATTCAAACATTTTCTACTCAAAATTTATTTTAACAATAATTTTAAGGTGTTTAAACTATAATTAAAGAAATAAAACCTTTTGAAAAAAGATATTTTTAAACACAAAATTTATCTCTTCCATCGTGGAAATAGCCATATATATATATATATATATATATATATATATATATATATATATATATATATATATATATATATATATATATATATATATTAAGGTGTGTCATACTTTTTGAAAAACTAAAAAAAAGTGAGGTTTATCATTAAAAGTTCATAACTGGTAATAAAACAAAAAAAAAAAAAGGTTTTAGCTACTAGGCAATCAGTGACAATGTTTTGCCAAAAGCCTGGGAGAGGGGGTTAGTGGAATTAAAAAGTTTATAATTTTTTTATCTTTTTATTTTTAAAATTGTTAAAAGCATTTCCTATTTCTAAAACCATAATTTATTTTTATAAAAACAGCAAAAAGGGTTGTGCTGAAAGTGTAAAAATGAGATAAAGAAGGTAAAATGTGTTATAGAACTAAACATAAAATGCTTTTTATAAATCCATGAAAAATATTTACTAGAACAATAAAATACAATGCAATATTATAATAAAGTTTATTTCTTAAACATTGTCAAGCTTTCAACAGCTTTAGTGTGGCAACACCAGTTTGGTACAATCATTGGTTTAAGAAAGTACTTTTTGATATTTAAAGTTGTCATGCAACAAGTTGATGGTGGTTCAAAAGCTTCATTCCAATCAATAAGATCTTTAAGATAAATTGCTTTAATGTTAATATCTGGTAACCTTCTTGGTCTAACAGATAGGTCTCCTAGTTGTACATTTTCATCACATTCTCCTCTCATTTCAAGAATTTTATTTACACTGGAACTTCTCTTCTTTTTCTTGGAAAAGACATACCAAGCAGATCACTTAATAGTTGGAATGACTAAAAGAGTTTTAGTAAATGACGTCATTGAAGAATTTTGATAAGAAATCTTAAAAAACTTTTTTGTTAGCAAATTATAGATTTTTTTTTCATTATAGATTATTAAAGAATTTGTTTAGTTACTTATCATTATATAAAAGTTTATTTTTTTAATCATAAATTATGATTAAAAAAATAAACTTTTTTAGTTATTTCAAATTATTATTTTTTTATTATTATTTACGAAGTTCGCATTAAATATTATTTTTAATGCGAACTTTGTATGAAATATTAATGCGAAGCTTAAAATGAAATTTTTAATGCAAAGCTTAAAATGTCTGAAATATTTTAATAAAATATTTCAGACATTTTAAACTTGTTTATTGCTGTAAATTAATTGTGTGTTGTATTTACTGTTATTAAATTATTTTTATCCGTATAAAGGTTGTTAAAAAAATTACTTTGTATTTTTTAACCTTATAAAAGTTTAATTAACAGTATTTAGGGATTATTCATGAAGTACATACGCTTGGGTGGGGAGAGGGGGATGCAAAGAGCGTATATGAGATGGAGGGCAGGGGGTCAATAATAAAAGTACGGAGACACTAATGTAAACAAAATATCATAAAATGTTGGGTAGGTAGGTTAAGAGCATAGATAGTTTTAGGGAGATGGAGAGTACTCAAAAAAACTATAGCAAAATGTGGAATGGGGGAGGGGGGTAAAGAATGGTCAAAATTCAGGCATACATACATTATGGACAACCCCTTATTTGCTAAACTTTTCATCGGGTTACATGGATTCTCGAAATACTTATTTAATCAGGCGAGATTTATTTAATAAAATTTATCCTATAAAATATGTATTGCTTATTTTATTTTATTTTTAAAGTTAAATAATTACTGTCAAAGAATGCAAAACAAGTGTAGTATTATCTAGTCAATTTTGAAATCGAAATGGTTTAACAAAAAACCTTTCATTGTCAATTTTGCTAGTTTTTTGATAAGAGAAATGTAAATTACTTGCCACATACAAAATATAAATTAGGAAATATGAAATATGCATTTTAACGCTCGCTTCAACACAATAACAATTTTAATCGCCATCTGTCTTGAATTATTGTCATTAAACATTTATTGCTTTAATTAATAAAAAGCTGTCTGTTTCATGCTCTGTTATGCATTGATGATCTTAAAAAAAGTTTCATTCTATGCATTGATAATCTTTAAAAAAAAAAAAACTTTTTTTACTTTACATAGCCATTATGTACAAAAAAGTTAATGTTTGTTATTATTACTATTATTAATACTGCGCACATCAGTTTATATTTTAAAGAATGTTACTTAATTTGTAATATCTGAGGCGATATTTATTTCCTTTATTTCAACGCAGCAAAGACCTTTTTTTTTAAGTGGCATAGTTTTATAATATCCATATTTACACCAACGCCAACACTTAAATGGCTTAACTTTGACGTTTTAGCAATATCAAAATTCAAATTTTCATAGCTGATATGAATGTCAACTATTTCGTTTCTTTTATCCATACAGGTTTTTTTTGTCTTTTTTTAAAGAGGTTCGAATTGGTATGGAGTTGCTGACATTTTAATTGTTTAGTTATCAAAATACAAATGCAAAATACAAAATTACCTTAATATTTATATGAAATCATCAAAATTTATCATTTCCACTAAACTGACTTAACAATATTTTCTAACTATAAGTTAAAGAATTCAACTATTTTGATGGTAATTAATTCAGATATCATTGAAATATAGGACTGATGCAAATTTATATTAAATACTTAATTATTGCCCTCTAACCAACTTTTATTTTTATTTAAATAGTTCTATTGGCTGCATTCCACTTTTCCGCAAATTTAGCGGGTATGGTTGTAATTTTTAATTGTATTTTTTTTTTTCAAATCACTAGTAACATTTTCTGTATTATAGTATTTCAGAATAAAGTCACACAAAAGAGAATTACAAGTTATATACTTCTACACTTCTACAATTTTACAGTGTTTTATTTTAAAACTAAATTTTACAATTCTTACAATTAATAAATACAATTAATAAATGATGTCGTTTACTAAAATTATTTATTAATTAAAAATTTAAAAATTTTTAAACTGTCATTTCGATAGGAGAACAAAAACGTCATAGCAATAAATGACTTAGATAAACTAAAAAAAATTTCATATTATTTACATAAAAAGAAAAAAAGGTTCAGAATATATAATGAGGTGATCAACAACTTTTTTATATATTTATTTTATTTAAGAGTGTAATATTTATTTTATTTAAGAGTGTAATATTTATTTTATTTAAGAGTGTAATATTTATTTTATTTAAGAGTCTAATATTTATTTTATTTAAGAGTGTAATATTTATTTTATTTAAGAGTGTAATATTTATTTTATTTAAGAGTGTAACATAAAAATCTTAATTTTATTTGGCTCTCGCGCTCTATAAAAAAGTATTCTTAGGTTTAGCTTCCTATAAAATTTATAGGAAAGTCATACGATTGATAATAACACTATTTTAAAAAACAAATAAAACAATAAAAAATAATATTGATCAAAAAAAAAAATTCTGCAATGACGTCATTTACTAAAACTCTTTGGAATTAAACGCACTTGAATAAGTTATAAAATCTGTAGATTGTGGCATATATTTTAAAGACTCCAAGAGAATTGCTACTGTGGAGACAGTGAGCTTCGAGTAAAACAACAAAGTTTGTTTTTGTTAGTATACATTTATTATTTTGTTTTACTTAAAAAAATTCTGCCCAAACATTTTTTTTTATCATTCTCTTTAAAGTAAACACAACTTGTCTCAGCTTTTTGGGATCCCTTTAACAGGGCCAATTAATGAACATTGAGGAACATGACCACTTTGTATAGCTTTAACTATTTGATAGCCATAATATTGGTCAGTAGAAAGGTCTTTCACTACATCATTTCTCAAGTTAATAAGAGGCTTACTAATTTCAATCTTAGTAAGAAAAGGGTTAATTTTAAGATTAGTTGCTTCGTCAAGTAAGCTTCCAATAGGTCCACTCCATTTTTAATGCTTTTAGATCCTTTATCTAACAATTTAGTTAGATGTTTTAATGTGTTTTAACTCATTGGCGTGTAGAGCACATACAATCCAATTTAACTTTTGCCCTAACTATAGCTCCATTAAGTAAATTACTCCGCCTTTTCAAGTAGTGTTTACATTGGTAGAGTATCCACCAATTGCTGTTAAGTGTGTGCTAATTTTTCTCATTTCAGTATACTCAAAGATTTTATCTGCTATAATTTCAGCATGTTTCTCTTCTGCTTCTTTAGCTGGTGTGAAATGAAATAAATACTTCCCATCATCAGAACAAACAGTGTAATGTTCTTTAACCTTAGCGGGATACTGTCTGTCTGATCCATCTACAGTTAAAAATATTTTAGTCAGATCTTTTCGATTTAATTCCACGTGTTTCACAAATTGAGACTTATTACATACGTTGGCGTTATAAGTCAATAGCGAAAGTTAACAACTGGCAGATTTTCTCTGCAAAACAAAATTTTTTCGAGGTTATCTGGTAATAGCTTGTTTCTTTCATTGCTCAGTATACCTCCAGCTGTTAAAAATAACCTTTCCACATCAGTTGATGTTGGTGGAGGGGTGAGGATTCTCTTGGTGATTTTAATTTTGAAAAAATCACTAATATTAGATTAAATTAAAGATCACTAATAGATATTGTGAAATGCTTCCAAACTCAACTTTTTTGACAACTTCCTTCCATCTTGTATAAAAATAATAATAAATTATTTTTTGATATTATTATTTGATATGTTAGATTAATTTTAATAATGCTAATGGAAAATACGATTTTTTTTAAGTTTTGACCAAAGTATGACACACCCTAATATATATATATATATATATATATATATATATATATATATATATATATATATATATATATATATATATATATATATATATATATATATATATATATATATATATATATATATAAATATAAATATATATATATGTATATATATATATATATATATATATATATATATATATATATATATATATATATATATATATATATATATATATATATATATACATACACACACACGGGGTGGAAAATAAGAAATCAAAGGCGAGGGGTCAATTTGTCTGGCTAACACATGGAGTTGGCAGTCAATTGTTTTTTTTGGATGGTCAAAATTTTTACTTTTTTATTTTCTAGTTTAAGTTTTTATTTTAGTAATTGTTCTTAATTACTGAACTTAATAAATACAAAAATACTTGAAAACCAATGAGTTTGTACTTCTTTTAAAAAACTTTAAATAAAATCAATATATTTTTCAGCAAAATAAGCAAACACGCAATTGATAATTTTAAGTTTATTTAAAAACAATTCATTGATTGCTATTGACTTTGCAAATGGCAAGAAAAGCTAAGAGAAAAATAAATGAAAAGATTGAATGAAAAAAAAAAAAGTACAGTTGGAAGAGAGATATGTTCTGAGTAACATACGACAATTTCAAATAATATTAAAATAAGAACTTTAACCTTTAAAGTTAACGACGTTAAAGAAGGAAAATGATTGAATGTATTATATCTCTGCTTATTAAAATCATTTTAAAAACTGCAAATGTTAATTAGTTAGAAATAATGTTATTAACTCTTGTGCCCAGATACTATTTAAACTGAATATTTGATACTAAAAAGACAATCATTTTATGAAGCACTTCTATAAAAATTACTGTTACATAAAACAAGGTTTTTATTAAATATATAAAATATATAAAGAATGTAGAAAAATTATAGAAAGAAAAGCGCGAACATGCAATTAGTAATTTTAAATTTACCTATGAATCATTCATTCATTAATTGCAATTTGCAGCAAAAACTTATGAAGAAAATAAATAAAATATAAAAAATTACTGTTACATATAACAAGATTTTTCTATATATTTTAAATATATATATATATATATATATATATATATATATATATATATATATATATATATATATATATATATATATATATATATATATAATATATATATATATATATATATATATATATATTTAAAATATATAGAATAAAGAAAAATTATTGAAAGAAAAGTGCAAATATGCAATTAGTATTTTAAATTTGTCTATAAATCATTCATTTATTGCAGTTTGAGGCAAAAACTTATGAAAAAAAAAAAAAAAATTTTTTTTTTATATGAAAGAAAAAATTTTCTTAGTTAAATACAGCATATATATTATATATTATCATATTACTGTTAAAATAATATACTAAATTCTTTTATTCAAATAATAATAATTTTTATTGTATGAAAATTTTTTTAATGAAAAGTATGATAAAAATGATTTTAACAAAATGAAAGCAATCTAAATAACTGAATCAAAAAAAAAAAACATTTACTTCATATAGTTTACATCATATATGAAATTCATCAATGAAGCGAATTAAAGTAACATATCATAAACAATATAACTTTTTTAAAGGCTTTTTCCAAATTTAAATGGTTTTGTGGATTTTTAGTATATCGATTTTCCAAAATATATCCTGGTTATTTGCCAAACCTCATTTTTTAAAACTCTAATTTTTTTTCAACCGGTCAACCAGGTTGACCAGCAATAATTTATTTTGGGAGTTTAAAATAATATTTTTTATCATTTTTGGCGGTCAGGCCGAAATGACTAAACCATTGACTGGCTATTATTTTCCACGCTGTATATTTATTTTATATATTTAATATATATATATATATATATATTAAATATATATATGATGTATATATATATATATATATATATATATATATATATATATATATATATATATATATATATATATATATATATATATATTTACATATTTTTTTTTATAAAACAGCTTGAGCAAAAAGCAACGCAAGATGTTTTCGAAGAACTGGTGGATGAAGTATTGTTAGTACTAAAATAATTTATAACTATTTTTAAAAATCAAAATTTATAAAAAATACAAGTGATAAACTTGTTAAAAGGCTTATTTATATCCTCACCCAGAGCTTATCACCCTAAAAACCCTAAAGAGCGACATAAATTTAATTTAAGGGCTGTAAAACCATTTGATTTGCAAATGATTATTTTAAATAAAAAACCAAATAAAAAAAATCTGTTGAATTTTGAATAAATAACAAATGAAACTATCATATCTTGTGTTTAAATATGAATACATATTCAAACACAAGGAGTGTTTCATTTAGTTAAACACACAGAATGTTGTACAACACTCCTGAATGCAGTAATTCTTGAGTTTTTACATTACTTGTTATCAGTCAAGTTGTTTTTCAGATTTTTTTGATTTGATTTTCATTTGGTTATTTTCAATTCAATTTTCAATATATTTATTTTTTAATTTTGTTTTTATTTATTGTATTTATATTTTATTTTATTTGTTTACATTTTTATTTTTTGATTTGTTTGATACAATTTTCTTACTTTCAAGCTTTTGTTTACTTTTTTTTTTCTTGTAGACTTCTGGAAGATGAAGATAAATTGGTACCTATAAGAAGTCCTCCAAATATCAGTCCTATTAACGCAGCTATAAAAATACAAAAGGTTAGAATGGTTATTTCAAGAAGTTAGTAATAGTAATAGGTTATTGTAAACAATTTTTCTTTTATTTAAAAATGTTTATGTAATGTTTTTCATTTTTTAAAAGTTTTTTTTTGTACTTTTTGAAAATTAGTACTAGTATTAGTAATTGCTGTAACTGGTATGTTGAGTGTGCTATTAACATACTATGACAGCTGATTTGCTTGATTGCTGTTTATCCAGCAATCAAGACCTGCTTTAAAGCTGCTAACTGATTGTGCGTTAACCAACTTGGATGACAAACTATTTCATAAATTGGCTGATCTGCTAAATAAAATGTTTACATGGCTTTAATATAAATAAGAAAGTAATTTTAAAAGCATTTATGATTTTAACATCTTTATTATTTAAATAAGTGCATTCACATTTACATGAAAGATATAGTCTATTTGTAAACACAACCCTGGTTTACTTTCCTTCTGAAAATTTAAGGTTGTTTAAAAAAAAATAGTTTGGTTTAAATTGATATTTTTTCAATCGGTTTAAACCCTTGGTTTAAAACATTTAGTTTAAATCTATCAACCCTGTGTTAGACAATTCTCATAGTTAATTAATTGGTATTAATTGAGTTGCACGATGTTAAAGTTTTTCCAATAAATCAATTTTGATGTTGATACACAGGAAAGCATTTCATTATTTTGGCGTCATCTGCATATATCTTGGTTATTTTTTTTTAGAGTTTAAGGCAATGAATATTAAATTGCAATACTTCTATGTTTAAAAATGTCATACTAAAGACAAAAGTTAAAGTCTTAAATTTGGATAAAAGTTTTTTTAATTCAGTTCCTGATTTACATGTAAGTGTTGGTTATTGACTGAATGGTAGTGATAGCTTCAAGCATATTATGTTTATTATATAAGCATATTGTGTTACTATTAGCTTTACTGAATCACTATCATATTTATATTTCACATATCTAATTTATCTCAATATTTGCTCTGAAACATTCTTTTTTTATCAGCTGAATTCTGAATTCATAATAACTTATATAATATTCTGTTATATAAAATATAACAGGATATAATATAAAAAAGAGAAATAGAAAAACTTTGGTACAATAAAAAAGACTGGATACAAATTTGATATGAGTTCAGAATATTTAAAAGATGCATACTCAGATGAATATCTAAGAGATATTCAGAAAATTATCTTTTATTTTGCACCCAAAAATATCAAATGTAATGGCTGGTTTCACTAAGCATTATTGAAGTAATGGCTGACTTTACTAAATATAATTTGAGTAATGGCTGGTTTCACTAAAAATTATTACTGTAAAGGATGATTTTACTAAATGATATTTGAGTAATGACTGGTTTCACTAAACATTATTATAGTAATGACTGATATTTACTAAATATTATTTGAGTAATGGTAACATAAAGAATAAAGTATTACACTAAAATTTTTGTTGCTGTTATTGTTTTTTAGTTATAATAAATCTAGAGGAACGATAGAAATTACAAAAATTTATGGAACTTTTTTTTTTTCACTTTTAGACATGGAGAGGTTTCATGGCTCGAAACATTGTAAAAAATTTAAGAGAAGAAGAGCTTATTTTTATCGGAATGGTTTGCTTTTTTAACACATATATAGATAAAAATGCCATTATATATAATGTATAAAATATGTAAGCATATATTTATTTATCACCACAGCATAAACTAAATTAAAACTATAAAAAAAATTTTTTTATATACTTTATCACAACAATAACAGTTAAAAAAAGCACACATCTATTTTTTTGCATAATATATATATATATATATATATATATATATATATATATATATATATATATATATATATATATATATATATATATATATATATATATATATATATATATATATATATATACATACACAGGGTGCGGAAAAAGTTCCAGTACAAAAGTATAATTTAAAAAAGTTATCTGTATGGTGTTTTCTTTCAATATATAGTGTGTTTTTAGTATTCTTCCTTCGTATTCTTTTAGTATTTTTCAGTATTATTTTGTTTTAAATTAAAGTGTAATTTGTTTCTCGTCTTGCACAGGAACTTTTGCTGTTTTGCTGTTTATATTTTTGTATGAGAATTTTTTCCCCACCCTGTTGTGAGATTTCGCAAACTCTGTAGTAGCTCTCAGAGATGCAAAATATCAGAGTACTAACAGTGCCATGTTGTGCATGGATAGTGTCCCTGTTCATACTTTTGGTGTGCATTGTTGAGGCCACATTTGGAACCCTTTGTTACAGCTTAGGGTTCATCAATTGTATTAAGGCAATTGCTTGGACTGTTATATAGTGTACTGAGTACTATCTGTGCTTTGAGTCAAGTTCTTTAACAAGTTTAAAAATGACTAAAGTACCAAAAACTATAAAACTCAGTAACCCATTGTCTTCACCAAGTTCTCTGAAGCTATCATTCACAAGTATTCGTGGTCTTTGAAGTAACTTTGAAGTCTTCTTCTGTTGCAAAATTAACCAGACCTGCTTGCTCTTTGTGAGACTAATTAGAGTTCGGCTGTCTCATCTTGTGGTTTTATTGTTGATGGTTATCTTCCTTTAATTCATAAAGGCTCCAATAGTCACATTTCGCCTGTGTATTTACATACATAAGAATTCGCCCTTTTGTTGGCAAACTAGTTTTGAATCTACTGACTATTCTTTTATGTGCTTTTGTTTAGCACCACTTCACTGTTTTGCTTTTCTCTTTGTTCTATATCACTCTCCTTCATGACAAGACTGCACTCTTTTTGATGTTATTTCTGATCAATTTGACAAAACCCTTTTTTCTTTATGCTTCAGCCAATATTGTTGTTGTTGGTGACTTGAATGCTTATCACACTGAATGGCTTGGCTCTAGTGTCAGTGACTCTTCAGGTGTTAAGGTCCACAACTCTTTCTTAATCTCTATCTCAAATAGTTAACTTTCTAACTCGCTTTCCAGACAATTTGAATTATTTACCTTTTTTACTCGACTTATGTCTTGTTTCTGATCCTAATCAGTGCTCAGTTTCTCCACATTTACCCTAAGGTACTTCTGGTCATGGTTTGATCCCTCTAAAACTGCTACTCATTCTTCTTCATCATCAAAATCCCCTTGTTATTGTACCTTTTACAACTACCTTAAAGCTGACTGGGACTCTTTCTTTTGTCTTCCTGCTGACAAATATGCTTCTTACTTAATTTCTTGAATTCTGGCTGGCATGGAATCTTTTATTGTTTTATTGTTTGCTGAAAACTTCTCATCGATATCATCTCTAGATATCAATAGTTGCGTTCTGCCTGATATAACCGACAAACAGGTTGATCCATTGCTTGACATTCGTGTCACTCCAGCTTCTGTATCTAAAATGATTTCCTGCTTAGACTCTTCTACAGCTTGTGGTCTGAACAACATACCTGTTATAGTCTTGCAGAAGTGTTCTCCAGAGCTGTTGTCTATATTTTCAAAACTATTTGACAAGTGTTAATCAGAATCTTGTTTTTCAGCCTGCTGGAAAACGGTAAATGTTATCCCTATTTTCAGAAACTCTGAAGAGTGATCTGACTCCTTTAACTAATGTCCCATTAGTTAAAGGATTCAGATTGTAGTATAAAAGTTTTATTTGATGGACAGTACTCTTCCTGTAACTTCAGGGGTTCCTCAAGGTTCTATACTTGGCCTATCCTTTGCCCTATATTCTTTTTAATTTACATTAACGATCTTCCATTTATTCTCACATGTAAGATGGAGTTGTTTCCCTGATGATACTACCATTATGCGTAAAAAGGATCTCACTTCTGCTAGAGCATGAAGCTCACAGTGACTGGTGAACTTTAATTCAGATAAAAAGTTTTTTTCAGTTAATATTCTAGATTTTCCTATATTTATCAACAGTAATATACTTGAAGAGTCATCTACCCTTCATGGATTAACTCTTACTTCCAATTTTTCTTGGAAACCATATATCGAATCCATTGCAAAATTAAAATCTGTTAAGGTTGTATCTCTTTATCGTGCTCGTCACTTTCTTACTCCTGATTCTATTCTTTATCTCTATAAATCTCAAATCTGTTCTTGTATGGAATACTGTTGCCCTATCTGGGGTGGATCTTCCAATGATGCTTTTTCTCTTTTAAACAAGGTGTAAAATTGCATTGTAAACAAAGCTGGACCTGTTCTTGCAGCCAACCTTGAACTATTATCACATTGCAATGTTGCTTTTTTTTTCTTTTCTATAAATACTATAATGAGCACTGCTCTAAAGAGCTAGTGCCTCTTGTGCCATCTACTAAAATTCATTCTCATGTTACTTGTCATTCAATTAAGTCTCATTGTTATACTGTGAGTGTTCCTAGGTGTTCCAAAAATTCTTAATCATCTAGTTTTTTTCCTTTAACATCAGTTCTTTGGAATTCGCTTCCTTCATCTTGCTTTACTTTGCAGTCTTGAAAGTTGTCTGTCAATCGTTATCTTGCCCTATAAACTATATCTTTTCTCTTCCAGTAACTTCCAACTCTAATAGCGGTTGCTTGTAGTAAGCATTCAGGGTTGATGTTTGACTAAGGTCAGGGTTGGATTTGATAAAATATAGCTGGGGCTGGGTACCAGAGCTGCATAAACAATAATACATCCTAAGTATATTTTTTTATTCAAAATTCATGTTATATTTTGTATATATATGCATATATAAACATCATTATGACCAACATGATCATCGTAGTCATCATTACCATCATCATTATCATCATGATCATGATCATTATCATCATCATTAATGTTATCATCATCATCATCATCATCATCATCATCATCATCATCATCATCATCATCATCATCATCATCATCATCATCATCATCATCATCATCATCATCATCATCATTATCATCAGACTTTAGCCTTCCTATTTTATGCTGTTTCTCTAATCATAGTCATATCATGCTTAAACAAGATATCATATCTATTACAATAAACCAAAACTTATTCTTACTTGCCTTCTTATTCAATAAGTTTTATTCTTTTACTGTATCTGGTGCTTAATGCTATAAAAACTTTTTTTAATTCAGTTTTTTTCTTTGCACATCAAAAAAACCTAATAACTCTTACCCATCTTCATATTTTCTTTTTTTATAAAACCTATAACTTTTTAAGTCTTCAGTTAACTGTTTCCTAGCTTCTTAACCTATTCTCTATTTTAAAGTAACTGATAACTTAATAGTGATTGCTTGGTTGCAAGTAAATTAGAGTTAAAAATATAAAAATGAATGCCAGTATTAAATAAATAGTAAATGTAAGTATAAAATAATATATAAAATATATATATATATTTTTTTAGCCCCAGCTGTCAACCCTTGTTAGATCTTTTAATTTTGCTGAGGCTGGGGTCTAATTGCTTGCAGCCTTGTTGGAAACAAAGATGTTTATATATATATATATATATATATATATATATATATATATATATATATATATATATATATATATATATATATATATATATATATATATAGATATATATATATAGATATATACAGGGCCTAATCTAGGAAAAAAATTTGGGCGGTGGTACACCCTCGTTCCAGCAAACGTTAGCAGAAAATCGTTTTTTTTTTTGCAAAAATAAACAATATTTGCCGTAAAAATTGTTTTAAAAAAAATTAATTAATTTGGACGACACCCAAATATGATTGACGCTATCAAATAGAATAGCTTCTGATATATATGTGTATATATATATATATATGTATATATACAATGCGCTATTTGATTTAACTTTTATTAACATATTGGGTTTGCAAAAAGTCTTACTTTTAGCTGGGGTCAGGGCGCCGGTAACTAGTTGCTTGCAGCCTTGTTGGAAGTGAAGATGTTGAAATTGTGGAAGTTCTTTTGACCCCTCTACCCAATTTAATTGCAATAAAGTTTAAGTATAATCATTGTAAAAACACTGAAAAAAAAATGAATATTCATTATTTAAAGGAAAAATCAACTTCTGATTGCACTGATAAAAACATTTATAGCAAACTGAACTGTGGAAAAATTTGCCTAAAATTTAGAAACCTTAAATTTATCATTGATCTTGAATTGTATTTTACGTTTGAACATAGAAATTAAAATTTTAATGCTAAATTATATACTGATGAACTAAAAGCTTTTTTTTTTGCTTTTAATTTTAATTTTTTTTTAGAAACCTGAAAATGAGGATAAATCTGAAAATGCTGATAAATTAATTAAACTTTGCGAATATAGACGTAGTGTAAAGAAAGAAAATATATTAGAATATGAACAGGCTCTTGTTGAAACCAAAGAGAAGATAAGAGATCTTGAAGGAGTTGATATCAAAGAGAAGTTACAGGATCAAATAAGACAGTGGTTCATTGAAAGTAGGTCAGTTAAAAATGATTTATTATTTATATAATAATGTTTCTAATAACTTTGTATTATAGTAACAACCTGGCAGATCTCATATAAGTCTAGGCAGTTTGTTGGAAAAGTGGTTTCTCATCCATAATTTTGAGGATAAAAATTATTGGTTATTCATGAAAATGAAAATCACTGGTTTTTCATGAGGATAAAAACTTGTAGTTTTTCAGAATTATAAAGATGAAGTTAAAACTAAATGCCACAAACCTTTAAGTAGTTATAGATTGAAAGTAATTTTGAAAAATTAAAAAAATAACTTAAAAACTGTGTTGTTAATATTATCATATACAGCGGTGGCCAAAAATTAAAGACCACTCATTTTTTAGTTGGTTTCTCTTTAAATTAAAATTAAGAAGATTCTAATTGACATATTAAATTTTTTTTTTAATATCTTGTTAATTAAAACATACGGATTAAAGTGGTATAATTTTTTTAATCTAATTAAAAAACTGATGAGTACTTCTTTAAATAAATTGGACAAAATTTAACAACCACTTTCAAATCTTTAATTTGCACTTATTAAAAATAATAATGCATTATTTTTTTTAACTGTCTTAATTGCTTATTACGTTGGCTATAAAATAAAATGTCGAAACCTGAGTTTCGATATAAAATAAACATTTATTTTTTGAATTGCAATAAGGATATAAAAATATTGCAAAAATGTGTGCAAAGATCGAAGATAAAGATAGATACACGGCTCTTGTATTAAAAGAAGAAGGCTATAGCATCAGACAAATAGCAGAAAAGCTCCGAAGGTCTCACCCTTGCATTATTAACATAATTCAACGATACAATGAGACCCGGTCAATTAATGATCGTCATAGGACTGGACGCAATAAAATTTCAAATGACCGTGATGTTCGCTCGTTAGTGAGATTAATGAAAGAAAACAGACAAGCATCATCTACAGACTTGTCTACGAAATGGACACTGTCAAATGGTCTGAAAGCAAGCCCTAGAACTGTGCGAAGGGTCCTCCAAAATTTAAATTATTTATGGCGTGATGCTGCAAAAAAACCACGCTTAAATAAAAAACAAAAATTTGCTAGGAAAGAGTGGTGCAAACTACATAAAAATTGGTCAACAGATCAGTGGAGCCGTGTGGTCTTTAGTGATAAAATGAATGTTGAGGTAGACAACAGAAAAGGTCGCGTAATGTTGCGTAGACTTCCAAGCAAACGGTTCAATGAGTCATGCATTTTGAAACAAACAAAACAAGGCAGTGGTTCAATAGGCATTTGGGCCTGTATGAGTGCCTGTGGAGTTAACGTTTTTCATTTATTCGATGGTAGACTCAACAAAGAAAGGTACATCGAAATTTTGGAAAACTCACTTATTCCTAGCATTGATTTATGGCAGTTGCAAGATGGATTTATTTTCCAGCAAGATAATGCGCCGTGTCATAAAGCGCATGTTGTTAGCGATTGGTTCAATTCTAATAAAAGTCAAGTGCTTCCATGGCCTGCCAATAGTCCAGACTTGAATCCAATAGAGAATTTATGGTCGTGGCTTGATCACAAGCTTGGTAAAGAACAACTTTACAATTTGGAAGATTTGAAATCTTTTATCTCTCATCATTTGAAAAATGTGCCTGATGAAGTAATCAAAACTTTAATGAATTCAATCCCAGAACGAGTGCTTGAAAACAAATGGAGGAACAACACGTTTCTAAATTATTTTTTTATTGCTTTTTGAAATATTTTTGAAACTGGTCTTAAAATTTTGTCCAATTTTTTTTCCCATTTATATTTTTTACTAGTCAGTTTTTCAATTTTTTAACATTATTTTGTAAAAAAATTATAAATTCTTTTATAATAAATATAAAATACAATAAAAATTCTTTCTAAAAATGTTTTTCTTTTTTTAATACCTTTTTCCATAATAAAATTATACTAAGGTTAAAAATAAATTTTGAAAAAAAAAAGAGTGGTCTTTAATTTTTGGCCACCGCTGTAATGTTAGTATTATCATATAATGGTTATAAATATCTGTGCGTGTGTGTGTGTGTGTGGGGGGGGGGGGGGTAAGGGTGTATGAGGGGAGGGGCAATGCATGGTTAACAATACCAACTATGAAATTTTATTCTTACTATTTACTCTTCTATCTGTTTTAGGGTAACTCTAAAACTACAAAAAAAAAAGATTAGAATGTATCAAAAATAACGATCATAATTAATATAAAATAAAAAGCAACTGTCATTATATTAAAACATTTGTAAAATTGATAATAATATTTGTAGCTATTCAACCATTATTTTGACTGTATCTAATGTGCTAGCTTTACTTAATGATTGTTTACAATTAATTATCCAACCATCACAATGTTTTTAAATTGCACTTTCAGTGATTTGCAGATATATAAAGTTTGAATCTCATAGATTTATATAGTTTGAATTTTATATATTTCGATAAATCACTTGACCATATATGCAAAATGAAGATATGTATAAAAATACAAATTATTATTAAGAACTAAAAACAATTAATGGCACCCATTTTAATTCTAGAGATGCTACAGGTAAATTCCCAGAGTATCCATCAGAATCTGAAGGTGGATCAAATGCAATATTTCAAGTTAAAGATTTGGTTGAGGTGATGTTTTTATTATTTTTAATTTAAAATAAAGTGCAATAAATAAAAGGTTACTTGATGTAAACAGAACTTTAGAAATATACGTCAATAATATTTTAATATCATATTGTTATAATTTATTATAATTAAAGTATAATATCATTATATTATTTTTCTAAGTTTTTTTTTCTTTAAATGTGTTTTATATTTTACTCTGAATATATGGTATTAAGGTGTATGAGGTATGTGTCTTTAAACTTTTATGTGTTTTTAAAATTTTTCGATAGGAAGTAAAACCCAAAGAAAAAGAAAAAAAAAAAGAGAAGAAAAAAAAAGGTGAAGTTGAAAAAGAAAAAAAAGATAAAAAAGTAAATGTAAGAAATATTTTTACTTTAATTAAATTGTATATATATATATATATATATATATATATATATATATATATATATATATATATATATATATATATATATATATATATATATATATATATATATATATGTATTTATATATATATGTATTTATATATAAATGTATTTAAATATAAATTTATTTATAAATAAGTTTATTTATAAGGAATATTTTTACTTTAATTAAATTGTATATATATATATATATATATATATATATAATATATATATATATATATATATATATATATATATATATATATATATATATATATATATATATATATATATATATATATATATATATATATATATATATATATATAGGGTTGAACTGGCTTGAAAAAACAGCCAGGGGTATTTGGTCTTGGTGGCCCATTTTATCATGTTTCTATTATTATCTTTCATTATTCATATTTAAATACACACACAGATATATATATATATATATATATATATATATATATATATATATATATATATATATATATATATATATGTATATGACTTTTTGACTTTTGTAAAAAAAAAAAATTCCTGTGTCATAAATTGATGAACTTTTGTTAGAAAACATCGAAAACATGTTCAATTCCTCTAGGTTGTAAAAAAAGGTCACCCCACAATTAAAATTGCGAATCGTCATTTATTTAATCTTGTTACTGCTACTACTAATACGTGTGGCTTTGCTGAAAATCATTTAACCCTTGTATAGATTAGAAGTGTTAAGAACTTTAGAACATTTTGTGAAAATTCCAGAATATTTTAGGTGGCTTTTTAACATTCTGGAACAATTTAGAAAATATTGAACAATTAAGAATATTCTAGAACAATTTAGAATATTCTATAACAATTTAGAATATTCTAGAACAATTTAGAACATTCTGGAACAATTTAGAACATTCTAGAACAATTTAGACTGTGTAAATATAGCTGCTTATCTAATTTTATAGTTATTACAGAAGCAACAAGCCTAGTGATAATAGCATTCAAAAGAACAAGGATGTCTGGAACAATAATCTGGTAAAATTTGAAGACTCTCATATAGACGAATGGTCCCTTTGGAAAAATATTCACTGGAAGTGCAGAATGTTTCTCCAAAAGCAAATTATTGGACACTACCATTTCCTTGGACCAAAAATCAAAGGAAGAAAGGAGGGAATAGAGGAAATTTCCAAAGAAGTCATCAAATTGTGGAAGAATAAACTGAATTTTCCTGCTGTATCTAATCAAGTTATATGAGCAAAGCTTGATAAAATACTGAAATGTTATAATAAGTGTGTCAAGCGGGGAAGCTACGAACCCCTTGATGAAAATTTTGATATTACTAAAGTGGATGGAACTTGGTTATCTTCCAAGAACAAGCGATTGTACCATCTCCAAGTGGAAAACTAAAGAACAGTGGGATACTCTACAGGCCAAGCGGCCAGTAAAGAAACAATCCATCCCTCTAAAAGACAAAAATTTTCTAATAGGTCTTCCAACTCATCATCTTACTATCCTAGTTTTAGTGATTCTGAATCTGAGGCTGACGACACTGAATATGAAAACAATGAAGAAGAAGACTACTCCTACACCAAGCAGAATACATCATAAAAGCAAAATTGCAGTCAACTTGGTGACCTACACAAGACTATAAACAAACAAAGTTGCTAACATATGCAAGCAATTGGCTCGTGAAGGCATTGACATCTCAACTCCATGTCAATCAGCTATTTACAAGTCAACAATCAATGAGGCTATTCGGCTGAAAAAAGAAATGATTGAAAAGTTGCATATGGAAAGTTGGTCTTTACACTTTGATGGCAAGCACATCAACGGAATCGATTATTAAGTGTTCGTCCTTAAAAATGAAAGAAGAGAAATCAAATTGGATGTCCTGGGCTTGGTAGATGGCAGGGGGAAAACTATTGCTCAAGAAATTTCTAAAATCCTTGATGAATTTTGCCTATGGAATTTAATACAGATAATTGTTGCAGATACCACCAGTGTTAACACTGGAAAAAAGAATGGTGTTGTTGTAATATTGCAACAAATGTTTGCAGTGAAACGCATCAACAAACCTCAGTTTATCAGTTGTCAACACCATGTATTAGATAGAATCCTCCATTTGGGGATGGATGAAGAACTTAGAAGTAAAACACAATCGCCGAACATCGAATATCCAATTGTATCTTAACTGTTGAAGTAGTTCGAACAACTGAAAACACAGTTTGATAACGGAATAGAAGTAATTCTTGAAACACCAGGCTGGAGAGATGATATGAAATTTTTATTTCGTCTCACTCGAGTGTTCTGTTTTTTGATGAAAAAGAACATTTCCCATTGATCAGGTTTCAGAAATTACCCAACATCAGCAATGCGAGGTGGAATTCCGGAGCTATACTAGCAATCCTGGTCTTCATTTTAATTCCTTCAACAAGGACAGTTCTGTAGAGAGTGTCGATTTATCTCATGGCTGGGCAGACCATTTGTTTATAGACCAACTGTACAACGAAAACGACTTGAATAACTTGGCTGAACATTTGAATTCATAGTAGTACTTATGTCAAAATCAATTTTGCAATGGCGGGGTGAACTTTTTTCAAAAGATATGCAAATAATAGTTCATTTCTTGCTTTTTATGTAAAAGTTCATCAAACTACAGTACACAGGAACATGGGGTTGAAAAAAATTCATAACCCTCTGTAGAAATTGAAACTATCTTTACAATGCCATCAGTAGAAAACAGCGACAGCCACAGAAATAAATGCAAATCTTGCAAAAAATGTATTTACAAATAATGTTTGTTGGTATGAAAGGTATTTATGGTGAATTGGTACTTCTTGAAAAAACAGATGTTTTTCTATTAAAAAAAACTTCCTTCGATAATTGTTTTAACAACGAGTTGAGAAGAAAGGTTTTAGGTATTATAACTAAAAATATACTATATCTTTAGTTATAATACGTTAAACTACTATAGCATATAGTAATTGATTAAAACAATTTTAATGAATTTTTTTTCAAACCATTTTTTTCAATTTCAAATAAAAAGTTTTTGTTTATTTGCAAAAAGTATTACAAGGCTAATATGTTAACTGTCAATCTAAATTCCATTTGAAGCTGGTCTTTTGTTACACTAGCATCAAATTTCCTGAGCAACCCACTGAGGCGCTGCAATTAGGGATTGCCTGTTACCTTATACGTTATACTAACTTTACAGTAAACTTAACCGTATATATGGTATACTGAATGTTAGTATACCATTTGGTATACCTATATGCTTTTATTTTTGAAATATTTCCAGACTGACTAATTTAATAATTATATTTAATAATTTTAATATTTTTTGTTTTTTAAATTATTATAGTTTTATGCCAATAAATTTTTATACCACGCTGTTTGCGCTGCTACTACCAGGCTGTTTGCGCTGCTACCACCACATTGTTTGCGCTGCTATCACCACACTGTTTGCGCTGCTATCACCACACTGTTTGCGCTGCTATCACCACACTGTATGCGCTGCTTTTTACCTTTTTTAAATATTTTTGCTTTTTTTTTTATTTTATGTTTTTTGTTTATTTTTTGGATTTATGTTATCTAAATCAAATAATAATAATTACTATAATTATCATTGTTACTATTTTTTTAAATTATTTTATTGTTAATATTATTTTTAACAATAGCAATAATGGCAATAAACAACAACAAAGATTGGAAAAGATTGATAAATCATATGCAAGGGTGTTTTTCCATACAGAAGTACCTTTTACATTAGCTGATTTTTCTGTTTGGAAGCAACATCATGCAAATCTTAGGACTGCATATAAGTCTCCATCTAGTAAATGCATTAGTGGGCGTCGTTATAAGGATGCATTAAATGATGAAAAATGTTCAATAAAAGAATACGTTGACAATTCTGAATATGTAAGTATAGTGACTGATGGTTTTTCAAACATTAATGCAAATCATCTCATTAATTATTCAATTCATGTTGAAAATAGGACAGTGAAACCAATTGCTTACACTATTGAGCCAACTGGTCAGGAGCACAGATTGGCGTTAATATTCCAACTTGCATAGAAAATGTAATTATTGAAGTTGGTGTTGATAAGGTTACAAGCATTGTAACTGATAATGCCTCAAACATGAGAGCTGCATTGGATGTTATTGAAAAAAAATATCCAAAAAATATTTTGTAATGGTTGTGCAGCCCATAGAATCACAGTGAGCCATAAAGACCGCCAGGTCCAACTTTTTCCCACCTTTAATTTTTTTTCATATTATGATAAGTGCTGGTTAGATATGTAATTTTTTTGTATTGGACAAATCTAAAGTCGATTAGAAGTAACCTAAAAACTTATTTTTTTTACCCTATTTACCAAGTGATAAAGTTATGATGATATTACCTCTTTTCAAAAAAAAAAAAAATTTTTCAATTAATCTTTCATTATCCTTCTTAAAACAATCCTTATTTTTTCTTACTAATCTTAAATTGAAGTGATTTAAACTCCTTTTACACCATTATAGCAATAATTAAAAAAAAAAAAATACAACAAATGCAACAAAAATAACACAACTACTTTATATAACAATATTTACATCTTATCTAAGCAAAAAGTGGCAATAGCAGATTTCAATCGTTTAGCATAATCTTTGTGTTCAATCCTTCGCTTGTATTGAGACCAACTTGGTTTGAAGGCACTATGAACAGCTTCTCCAGTCTGTTCAGCATCCCAGAGAACAACAATTAAACTTCATAAATGGGAGAATATGACAGACAACTATATGGACTTTCCAGGTAACCTTCAGCTCTGTATTTAAATGTATCTTTGCATACTGCTGTAGGTCACAAAATGATACTTTAAACTCTTCAATAACTGAAGAAGCATTGCTGCTTAATTCATATCCAAAGGTGCACTCTTTAACCTTTCCAAACTTTCTGAGGCAATGAACTATAGGCAATAAATTAGTTTGAGATGCTAACACATCTCTCTCTAAAATATCTACTTTTTCTAGAAGTTTATTGGAATTGTTTCCATCAGAGCCTATCCCATGATAACCTCGAAGTAAGATATAACGTTCTTTGAGCCAATTTTTAAAAAGAGGCGAATGATCTAAGAGTAGTCTACCAAGTAATGTCACAATCCCTATAAGAAGATGTAACTCTAGTGGAGGGACTAAGTGATTAACTACATCTTCAGCATTTTTATCTAAATAAACAAGTCGAGGACTAATACCATTTTAAAAATCTTTTATCTCTTACTGCTTTGCTCCATTTTCAACAAATAAGTTGTACCAATGATCAAAAGAACCTAATGTTCTTGAAGTACCACTTTCTAAGGAATATTCACCTTCACACCACAAGCAGGCATATTTACCTAAATGAGAAGACAAACCAAAGATGCTGTTAGCACATTTTAAGTCAAATGCAAGGTGATATGTAACATTATCCAGATTTAATCTACTCAAGATTTTCTGCAAATTTTCATTGTCTTTGCAAACATCTTCAACAATAGCAAGAAATACTACATATCTTGTTACAATTTTATCATTTAAATAAAGTTATCTTGTTCTATTTTATATTTAGGTTCAATTTCTTCTTGTAATGATGTCATCTAATTACATTATTCTCCACAACATTAGATGATCCCAGATTCTTACGGAGACTTGATATCAGTTTTTTTGTTTTATTTTTTGTCAATTCCAGTATAGAAGTTAATTCTATCACTGTTTGAAATGATATCTGATTAAAAAACTTTCTAGAAGATTTATTGTCTTCAGTTTTATTAGTTAAAGTTAACGGATTTCTACCTTAAAGATAAAGTATAATTAATTGTATGTATCTTTAACCTACCCCTACTTTAAATTTACAATGCAAACATTTGAAAAGGTTGTTAGCAACCTATACAATTGCTTAGTTAAAAGCCTAATATCTACTGAGTGTTTTATATGTGCATTTAAGTTTTATCTGAACATATAAACTCTTTTTAATTATTTAAAAATGAAAATAAAAACTTACACACCTATAAATATTTTAAAGGACTGGCCTCTCTCAATGCCTTCTCGTTCCATCTTGTTTTTTATTATGCCTGAAGCAACTTGCTCACATGATGTGGGGATCAAGAGTTTCTGCCAAATTAATTAAATTCAAAACAGCCTGACTAGAACAGTTGTTATGACATCCTGAAGAATAAAATTTACTCTTAAATTAATATACGCCTAAAGGTTTTTTATTGAAGTTTATAAATGAATATTTGATAACTTTTAATTTACTTATCAAGTAACTTATTATTTAATTTTTAACCTCTTGCAAGGAGAGTAAAGCAGCAGCTGCACATACTTTTTTTCAGAGATTCAACATCTTTTGTATTAACATGAGATGATTGTATAAGATCACTAAGCTCAGTACTACATTTAATTCTTGGTCTGTCAACCTAATTCAAAAATAGTACTTTATAAAAAATCTATATCTTTATATGTATTAATCATTTAACTTAAATAAGTTTAAAGTCATATACTTGGGAAACTTTACTTATCCAGTTCGAAAGATAAGTGTTTGATCCCTTTTCCAGCAATGTTTCTTCTACAACTTGAACAAATTACATCTGGACAGACATTAAACTCTGCATTGTACTCAGGCCATATATAGGCCGGGTGAATAAAAATGAGCAATTGCTTTTGCACATAAATAAAAACTTTAGAATTTTGCTTAAGTTTTTACTCACGTAAAGCTGAGCAATTATTGAGTAAATTTCTTAACTTTACGTGAATAAAAATTTGAGCAAAACTGCTAAAGCTTTTATTCACTTTTCGGTATACTATATGATAAACTGTATATTAAATTTTTAGTATACCATAAACTAGCAATCCCGAGCTGCAATGCATCACTAGGCATTTTTTTCAAAATTTCTGCAAAGTTTTTTGGATCTAAACAAGCTAAATTAACATATAGACTATCATGCTCATAAAATCGTGTTTTAAACTACTGATTACTTGCTCCATAACCATGTTGTGAACATTTCAAGTAGTTGATTGGCTCTAATTCTTTTCTTTTTCAAACCAAACTTCAATGAGAAGATTACTTTTTCCTAGTTCACTGTTTGCAAGTTCTGAGAAATTTGTAGCTGCTTGAAAAATGGAATCAAAATTGCTTAATTTATTGATACTGTCTTTGAACCATCTCATAGGCTTGTAGTATATTCATTGTTGTTGGCAAATATTCAGATGATTGCATTGCATGCTTAAACACTTTTAAAAACAATTATGCCATAAAAATAAATTCAAAACTTGTAAAGGATTATAAAAGAGCTTTCTCTCTGTAACAAACATCATTATTGAATTTGATTGATGTAGAAATACCATGAATATGTGTAATATGTCCATGTACAAAAAATCGATAACTTGTGTTTCTTGATCAGAGGTTTTGATGAAAATATTTCCAAATATCTTAGTAAGAACTCTGTCTTTCACTGATTTATAAGAGCTCTGTCTTTCCCACCAACGGGTTTCACCAATTATAGATATATAATTCAATTTGCTAAATTTGTGCTAAACATTGAAGTGTAAATATGATCCTTGCAAAAGTAATGTACATATGTTCATTAAAATAAAGAAATGTACATGTGTTCAAAGGCCAAATAAGGTAATGACTTTAACTGCTTTTTAGTAGTTTACCTATTACCAAATTAAAGACATGGGCGTAACACCATACATGAATATGACATGAGGAAGCTGTATTAAAACAGGTATTGAATCCATTGTATTGAGCATATTGGAGGCTCCATCGGTGGCATTGCCGATACATTTACTTTTCCAGTTGTTGATGTGCAATCGGCTATCGATATTACAGGTTCATGTACAACTTCTGTTATATATCGAATCACAATAGAACACTGATGCTGTACATTAATATCTTGTGTGGTATCGATTTGAACAATAAACATACTGGCTTTGTCAACAAGCAGAAGAATCTCCAAAAAATTCCCATGATCTGCACTGTCATTAAGCAATGTGTACTCAGACTTATCTGCACCTGTGTAGCTCTGTAAGTCCACACTTACCAATAATTCTTAAAGTTTCTATGATTTTTTCTAAAATTAAACAATTCTTTTTAATCTCTTCACCATGTCAGCGCATATAAATGCTTATAATATCTTTGGCATTGATTTTTAAAACATATGACTCTGTGCAGGCTGCATGAAGTGCACTGCTTTCATGTTCTGATATTCTTTGATAAATATGCTTGAATTTGTAATGTTATATCCAGTAATGAACGTTGACTGATCTGAGGCTTTGCTAAATGCCAAGAAAAATAAACAATACAATTAATTTTAACGTTTAGATCAAAATTGTTTTGATTTAGATGAAGTTTAAAAAATGATTTCAATAAATCTGCTGACCTCTTGAGTTTCTTCACTTGGCTCGTGTTGATTACTGTTCAATTTATAGTGAATGTCAGAGTTAGGGTAAGAGGTCGCATTGACAGCATTGTTATCAAACCTATCCGCTGTTTCAATTTGAGAATTATGTGCCTCTGCCTCATCAAATGATAATAGTAATACTGCATCAGACACATTGCAAATTGGATGGAGATCAGTAATTATTTCTGTTGTTGCTACATCATCCATATTGGTGTTAACAATTGAGTTACTACTAAAAGATATTGCAAACATGTTCGTTAACTTTTTATATTTCTGGGCATCATTCTCTAAACGTATTTTCTTTCTTATTTGTTCTTTGTCAGCACCTTTTTTTCGTTTATTCATTTTTCTGTGGGGTAGAGTATGTATGCCGGAAATAAACTAAAATAATTTGAAAATTCAAAAGGTTATCTAAGCTAAATCATGAAGTATTGTTAAACATTAATTATTTACCAAATGATGATAAATAGTATTTGAGTTTCGAATACTAAAGATTTTCAAAATTATTAGACAAATAAATTCGGGTTGAACCATAAAGTCATAAGAAAATAAATTATTAATGTTTGTTACACATAGTACAACAAACATAAATAGTAACATAATTTATAACAACAAAATATTATCAATAATACCAACCTGTGATTTTTCTGTCAGTAAACAATATACAAATAACAATAATTTGAAAAGCTACGTAATGGTAAAATAAATAGTTTAACATTGTTAACTAATTTGATTTGTTTACATTAATATAATACTACTTTGGATCCGATCAAGATGGCCACCAAAATTTATATAATTAGCAGGCAGTTGTTCAGTCCAAGCCTATATATATATATATATATATATATATATATATATATATATATATATATATATATATATATATATATATATATGTATATATATATATATATATATATATATATGTATACATATATACATATATATATATATATATATATATATATATAGATCTATAGTTTGTTGTCTTTGGAAAGAGCGGAAAGAAAAAAGCGATTCTTACGCCAACACATATGTCACTTTTAATTACTTTTGACTTTCGTCCAACATTTGCGTGTTGGACGAAAGTAAAAACCATTAATTTAATTGAAAATAAATCGTTTTTTAAAAAAACCACAAAAACGCAAATTTAATTGACCAGAATGTTTTAAAAACATACTGTATGTTTTTAACAATATAAACAATGTTTTTATTTTTAATTTTTTTAATAAAATGTTTTTATTTTTAATTTTTTTAATAAAATGTTTTTATTTTTATTTTTTTTTACTGTAAATCATGCGCGTAGTGTTGACTATCTTATAGCCTGACTCGCAAGGGAGTGCTGCTACATCGACTGACAAATAGCCTGACCCGCAAGGGAGTGCTGCTACATCTACTATCTTTTAGCCATATATATATATATATATATATATATATACATATATATATATATATATATATATATATATATACATATATAGATATATATATATATATATATATATATATACATATATATATATATATACATACATATATATATATATATATATATATATGTATATATATATATATACATATATGTATATATATATATATATGTATATATATGCATATATATATATATATATATATTTATATACATATATATGTATATACATATATATGTCTTCTTTAAACACAAAGAGGTGTCAAAAGCCATTTTTACCACAAATGGTGTAGTTATATGTGTATATATATATATATATATATATATATATATATATATATATATATCAGTCATACTGATATATATATATATGATATATATATATATATATCAGTCTTCTCCGATTAGCAAGCGCTAATGCTCTCAAGCCATTTCGGGCTTGCCCATAGGCCTGCAAAAATTTCGGTGAGCACCTGACAAAGCACTTGCCAAAGAAAAGTGTGTTTTTTTTAATTGCAACTAATCTTTTTTGTTCATCAAATAGTTTTACGTATCGTAAAAACACTTTTATGTTTGAATTATTATATTTAAAACTCACCGAAAATGTTCATTTAGTATTATTAATACAGTTGTAGTTTATAACAGGGGTGTTTTTACTGGGCAAAATTTGTTTTTGTGTGAGTCTATTATTCTATTTGTTTAGTAATCTATTAGCTTGAGTTTATTTCATGACATTATTTTTCTTTACATTTTCACAGGAATATGTAGACATTAAAACAAAACACACTCAAAAACCTCATTTTGTCTCTATTTCAGTGACTTTTTTTTCTATTTTGCTTATTTTTTACTATACTGTAACATTTTATGTCAGAAGGTGTTTCAAATTTTATTTTACAAATTTTTGAGATATCTTCACCTGAAAAACCCAAAATCAATCTTGGTAGTTGTGAGCTTCGCTTAAAGATTAAAAATATAAAAAACATACATTCAACAGATTTTTAAAGCCTGATTTTTTCAAAAGCTTTAAGTTTCTTGTATTTTTTTTTCTTTTTATGGTAAATGGACTTTTATAGTAACTAAAAAAGTTTTGACTAACTCAGTGCTTTTGTTGGAAATTTGCTGTTTGTCAGTTGCGGTTGTTTTCACAATATTAAAAACAAAAATAGAAAATTTAAAAATATAGCTGTCACAAACTAGCATTTTTTTTATTTCATAGGCATAGGTGTTGGTACCTAAGATTTTCTAGTTCACTGTTGCAAATGTAAAATAAGTTGTATATTTTTGTCAAGAATTAAAATTTTTTTATTTATTTTAAAGGAACAATTTGAAGAAGTTTTGTTCGAACCTTCTAAGTTTGTTACGATTCTCAAAGCAGAGGAAAAAGAATACAAAGGTTTAATCTTTTCAAGAAACATGTAAAAAAAAATTTTTTTGTGTGTACTCATATATTTTATATTTTTTTATATCTAGATATGTGGGAACAAAGAGATGAGACCTTAAACTTTCAGCAAAAACATGATGTAGAAATTATTAAAGAACAAAAACGGTAAACAAATGTGTTTGTTTATAAAACATGTATTTATATATAATTGTGGGTCTTTAAAATATATTTATATTTTATTTGTATGCATATATAAATATGTGTGCCTATTTAATAATTGCAAAAGAGTAATTATTGGCTCGAATTGCAACAACGGTTTACATACGAGCTTATAATTATGACCTCCCAACAGATAAAGAACAATTATTGAAGTCATGACTTATGAACGTGTTCATAATCACAGAATCTAAGCCACTTGGGAATTGTGTGTGTGAAATTTTAAAAATTTTAGTTTATTTTGGTTTTTTAGTAGTTTATGATTCACAGTCAGTTAAATTATAACATACCAAACAAAAAGTGATTTTCATTAGTGTCACAGGCAACAGAGAATAAATTCCCCACAAAAGCAAGTATATTTTATTTATGTAAAATTGTGTAATTTTTTTTGATAATTATTTTTAAAGTGTTGTATAGTAATGAGAACTAGAAAAAGGGAGAGGTTTCCTAGTTCTCAGCCAAAAACACAGGTTAAAAGATTAAAAAATACTGCAAAAGACAAAGATTTCCGCTTGGAAACACCCTGGAAAGGATGGAGAGGATCCAGCTTCCTTTGAGGAAGCACGTCATCCAACACTATCTTCACCTCTATGATCTGCATCCCAGGAAACCACTTAAAGATTTGATGTCTTGCCCTCTTCAAAACAAAACTTTTAGGTTTGTTTTATATTGCTTTATGTGTATCAATCCTGTCATTTTGTTGTCAAATGGATATAGAATTTGAATAAAAATTTCAGTGCAAAACTAACTTTAAAACACCCCCATTTTCAAAAAATACTGGATAACATCTGATCCATTTATCATATAGTTGGAGAAAGATTGATATTTTAACAAATTTACATATTAAGAGTTTTAAAACAACAGTTGTTTTTATCAAGGTTTGTTTCAAGCAAGTTTGGATATGGATTTCCTGAAGAGAAGTCTGAAAAAAGAAGCAGGAGAAACAACTGTTTGTGTTAAGGTTAAATCTGACACTGTTAACATTGACTTTGCATCAGATACAACAGACTGTTAACCTAGTTTTGATGACAATAGTTTTGAAATACCCCAGGAAAAGACTTCAGAATAAATTTTAATTATACCTAAGGATATTTTGTCTAAAACTGCCTGAACTGCCATTAGCAAGGGGATCAGTGCTCATCAAGTGAATGTTTTAATTACATCTATTGTAGAGCAGTCTGGTGGAGATATAGACAAAGTATCATTACCTAAAACTTCTGGACAAAAAATCTCAGACAAGATTATACACCAGGATGCTGCGCTCAGAGCTAACCTAAAAAAGAAAATGAAGGAGGCTGATATGTCAATTATTGTGCATTTTGACGGAAAATTTATCAAGAATTACACAGACTCAACAGGTGAAACTAATGATAGATTGTGTACTTATAATTCGAAGTTGTTGGATTCTTATGATATTGGTGAGTGGATTTGTGGAATATGTTTTAAAACTACATATTTTAATACTAGATGCCTAACAAGGTTAGCTCACTTTTATGACAGAACATTGCTTATATTGGCATGCAGACACCATTTTGGAGAAGTCCACACATGGGATATATATATATATCCACACATGGGATATATATATATATATATATATATATATATATATATATATATATATATATATATATATATATATATATATAAATTAGTAAAAAACACTTATCTAACTTTTATCTTCGACTTGAAGTTTCACCATTGCTGGATCATCAGGAAGAGTACTTATAATTCGAAGTTGTTGGATTCTTATGATATTGGTGAGTGGATTTGTGGAATATGTTTTAAAACTACAGATTTGAAGATCATCATCAGGAAGAGACTCTTCCTGATGATCCAGCAATGGTGAAACTTCAAGTCGAAGATAAAAGTTAGATAAGTGTTTTTTACTAATTTATTATTGCTCTGTTCTTTAAGAACATTGCGCACTCTATTTGTAAAATACACTAACATAATTTACATATATATATATATATATATATATATATATATATATAGCTATATCCCATGCTAGGTTCGTAGGAAAAGCCCTCTATTATCTGAAGTTTCAGCTCCTTTTTCCCAAGATCCAACAGGTCATTGAGATTACATTAACTTTACAAGTATATGCTTGTTAAAAGAGTAATTTTAATCAAATTTTTTATTTAATAGGCAATTTATTTAATGAATTAATAGATAGTTTGCACAAAAACAAAAAAAAATATATATATATATATTGTTTAATATAAATATGTATATATATATATATATATATATATATATATATATATATATATATATATATTTATATTTATATTATTCAATATATACTACTGTGATCAAAAAGTAAGGTGAATTTTTAATTTAAACTTCCGGCCTTATTCGAATCGTCCGATCTTTTTATTTTTAAGTTGGTAGGAATGTCATTAACATTTGCGCCAAATTACATGTCAAACTCATAATTATTTTTTTTTGTTTACGCTTGTTTCTGAAGTACCAAAAGTGCATTCGGCAATTTTCATGATGTCTAATTTTGTTGAGCAAAGAAGTGCTATTAAATTTTGTTTGCGGAATGATATTTCTGCTGCTGAAACATATCGAATTTTGCAAAAGGCCTTCAGTGAAGAGACTATGTCTCAAAAAAATGTTTACAAGTGGTACAAAGACTTCAAAGAAGGCCGAGAACGTGTTGATGACTTGGAACGCTCCGGCCGACCATCGACTTCGATTGATGATCGCCACATCAACAAAATCAAAGAATTGGTGCTTGCAAATCGTCTGTTAACCATTCGAGACCTTGTTGACATGGTTGGAATATCATTTGGGTTGGTGCAAGCGATTTTGAAGGATCATTTGGGCCTCAGAAGACTCAAATCACATTTGGTGCCGAAATTTCTCAATTTCTTTGAAAAAGAACGTCGCGATAAAACGTGTGAAGCAATGCTTTCTGACTATCAAGATGTCTACAAACAAATTATTACTGGCGATGAGACTTGGGTCTACGCATACGACCCTGAAACAACCGACCAATCGAGTGAATACCGTGAAAAAGGCGAGCCGAGACCGAAGCAACCACGTCAAAGTCGCTCAAAAATCAAGATCATGTTGACTGTTTTCTTTGATTATTGTGGTGTCATGCACTACAAATTTCTTCCAACTGGCCAAACTGTCAACTAGGAATATTATTTAAGCGTTATGCGACGTTTGCGTGAAGCTATTCGCAAAAAGAGACCGGAATTATGGGCCAATAACTCTTGGATTTTGCACCACGATAATGCGCCTTCGCACACAGCACTGGTTCTTCGTGAGTTTTTCGCCAAAAACTCTACCCATGTTGCTCCACAACCACCGTATTCCCCCGACTTAGCACCGTGTGACTTCTGGCTGTTCCCAAAGCTCAAGAGACCACTCCGGGGAAATCGTTTTGAGTCCATTGAAGAGATCCAACGTGAATCGGCACGCGCATTGAAGGCTATCCCTACCGAGGACTTTTCGGCATGCTTCGAAAACATTGGCGCAAAAGTGCATTGGGGCCGGGGGGGATTATTTTGAGGGGGACGATACAGATTTGGAAGAATAAATAAAGATTTTTCATTTTATAAAAAAATTCACCTTACTTTTTGATCACAGTAGTATATATATAAATATATATATATATATATATATATATATATATATATATATATATATATATATATATATATATATATATATATATATATATATATCTACTATAGAGTGTTTAGGTAAGAAATTACCCTAGTTTTGTTACATTAATTTAAACGATATTTTCAGAAAAAAGGAACTTGTAAAAATTGTTTGCGGATGCTTAGAAAGTTTTCATCTTTTGTTCTCTGCACTTCCCTGATATCCATATATTCTTTACAAATACTACATAATCATCCTTGATACTTTGCAGAATAAATAGCAAGTGGAAATATTGTTTCCCACTTTTTCTTAGTTAAGTGACACATCATATACATACGTCCATCTATTAATGATGTGTTGGTATTTAAAGATGCATCCTTTTACTGTATCTGTTCCTTCATGCTTAAAAAACTTTTATTTGTCTAGTGTTTTCTCTTGCATATCAACCCTTTGGAACTCTCTCCTATCTTTATAGTTTCCTTACTCATACAACCTGCAACTTATCAAGTCTTCTGTCAATCGCTTCCTAGCTCTTCTAACTCTATTCTTTGTTTTCTAGTAATTCCCAACTTAATAGTGGTTGCTTGCAGCCTTAATAGAAGTGAATTTGATTTGAAAAATTTAAAACACTCTAAATTAGGCAAATGAAAACAGAAAAACAAATGCTTTATTTAAATTCTGCATAAATTAAATTAAAATACAAAAAGTAGAATCTTTAATTTAAAATATGCATAAAATTATTTTAAAAAACAAACAAACAAAAAAACAAATTAAAAAATGGAAAAACAAACAAATTTTAATTGTAAACAAAATAGCTAAAATAAATATGAAGGTTTTTTAAAATTCTAAATAAATAAATTGAAAGTAATTCTGAGTAATTAAAAGAAAAAAGAAAAAAACAATTATTTAAATATATATATATATATATATATAGGAATATAGGAATTGTCTTAATATTTCCAGTAAGAGTGCTCAATGCAGCGTGTTATATAATAGTAAAGCAAATAATATAGTGAAAACTAAATAATTATTAATATATAATTTAATGGTGATGTAATAATGTGGTATTTTTCTGTCAAGCATAAGTTGCAAAAATTTACCACTAGGTTTTTAATACAGTCCATTTTAATATAGGTTATAAAGCTTTATTTTTGCATTCCCACACAAATTTTGAAAGTTCAGTGGAGTTTTTATGCCGCCATGAAAATAAATTTCTAATAAAAAACTTTTATGTCATCAAGACGGACACTCCATATCATTTTTTGTATATAATTTTTGTCATTACTTTTTTGTTGTTGTTACATCTGATGATTGCTATTGCTATTATTTATGTTTGTTAAGACTTATTTAATCTGCATTTACTATTTACTTATTTTATATCACAGACAATTGTAAAAAAAATTAAAAATTCTTAAAAATTGTTTCAAAAAACCCTAAAATTTATAAATATTTATCAAATAAAAATATTTTTACACTGTACATTTTTTAAATATTTTTTTAAATAAAGTTTTAAATTTTTTCATTAAATATGTTTTCTTGAATTATATTTTATATTAGTTTTTTTTTATATTATATACTTAAAAAATTAATAAAATGCTACTGAAAAAAAAGTTAGAAGTATTAGATTGGATAAAAAATATTAATAGTTAAAAAGTTAATTGAAAAACTTCCAGCAAAAAAATTTGCAACTGCTAAAGAAATAATTCAATATTATCTCTTTCTTCGAAAATCAAAGTGTGATGAAAAAGTGAAGGTCTTAGTTGGTTGTCCTAATAAAAGTTCTTCTTTTATACCTAATTGTCCAGTTGATCAGTCCGACTGCTGCATACTGTCCAAACTAATGGTTCCTTGGATACTTGATGGATTTAGAGTGCTTACAATACAAAAGCTTAAATATTATTTTCAATAAGTTCTAAATTATTATAATCCATGTTTATTCCATAGTTATGCTGTTAAATAATATTTTTACAGGATTAAAATTAAGAAATTGTTGAAGGAGTGGATGAAGTTAAAAGATCAAAGATACAGAACAAATCCTGCTGAAATAAAAAAAGACATCTGTTTGAAGAGCAAATGAATGAAGTATTTTGGATTGTTGAACATCCTCATGTTATGTTTGAAGAAATATTAAAAGATAAAATGAGAAAAGTGAAAGACAAAGAGGAAGATATTGCTTTCTTAAAAGATCAGCTTAGTGTAAGAAAAGGATGTCTTGGAGGTAGAGATAAAGGATATGAGGTAGAGATAAAGAATATGAGGTAGAGATAAAGGATATGAGGTAGAGATAAAGGAGTATTCTTCAGTAAGAAGTAAAAGAAGCACATCAATGTTAAATAGAAATCCATCAGCAAAATTATATAAAAATGAATTAGGCGAGGAAAAAGATGTTGACTTTGATTTTAATGAGCATCCTAATGTTTAAAATTCTGCAATTTAAAAAAGATAGAATTACAGTGTTGGTAAGGGTTGATGCAAAAACAGAAATACTTGGCATTCCTCTGATAGGTTCTAGTTCAGAGGTTAATCAAAAGCAAGCTATTGAAGAGTTGATGGAGTTTTTTTAAATTAAAAGATAAGGTCAAATGTCTCTGTTTTGACACAACTTCAGCAAATACAGGAAGATGGCAAGGTACTTGCATGAGATTAAACAAGTTCAACGTCTATTGTTATTGATTGCATGCAGACATCATGTAATTGAGTGACACATAGCCCATTTCTGGAAGATTTACCCAAGCAGTGAAACTTCTAGTCCAGAAAACAAACTATTTGAAGTTCTAAAACAAAACTGGAATAGTATAAATACTGAAACTAAGGAGCTGAAAAGAATAATAATACCACCTGGAACATGGATAATCAAGAACTAGTTACTGTTCAGTTTTGCCATAATGTGATCAGTTTAAAGATCTCCAAAAAGGCCAAATATTTTTATTTTTATTTATTTTATTTCTATTCTAATTTTTAAAAAGTAACTTACAAATTTCTTATATATCCAAAACCATTTAGGACAAAAATATAAGAAAAGATTACCATAAGCTGGACTTACTTTATGTTTTATGGAGAAGGTTTGTACAACTTAAAGTTGTATCTTTTAATGAATGAAATCCAAAATCTGACTGACAAACATAAAGAAGAAATAACTGGTATGGCTTTATTCATTTGTCTTTTCTATACATAGTGGTTTCTAAAAGCAGAGTTAAGTTCTTTGGCACTAACACAGGTATCAGTCTTTTAGTATTTTTTTTAATAAGTTAGAAAGCTCATTATAAATTAAAGTAATTCAAAATGTTAATCAATATTATTTATAAGGATATGAAAGCTTACTGGCAAATGAAAAGATTTGAAGAATGGAATCTACTTGGCTCTCAAGCTGTTGCAAGCTCTATTCTCAGAAATACTTGGTATCTAGATCCCACTTTAGTATATTTTGCCCTAGCAGATAAAGAATGTAGGAAATGTGGTGATGTGGCCAAAAAACTGTATAATTTGCAAAAATGTCGATGTGACAGTTTTCCTTTGGAGTGCCAGGTAATGGACCAAGCTATATTATATAAGCCTCAACTTCACTAAAGATGAGCCTCCTAGTTTGACTCCATTATTAACAGAAATGTCGTGGCTAGTTTTTGACATGCTTAGGCATGAAAAGCAGAAACTCGATGGATGAAAACTCCACAATTCAACGATTTTTATCTAGAATTTAGAGCAACAGTTAAGGGACTTGATGTTGTTAATAACTACTCTGAGAGGGCTGTTAAGTTAGTTCAAGACCTAATAAATAGAGCATATTCTGAGAGAAAAAAGGCAGGACACCTTTTATTTTACAAATAGTTATAAAAAAAACAAACAGAAAACGGAAGAATAAAATAGAAGAAATGTAAAAGCTGCAAAAAAAAAAAAAAAAAAAAAATATACAAATAAAGTCTAGTTTCTTATGATTTTCTCGCTTCTTCAAGAGAGAATAAAAAGGATCATAAATTTACTGGGAGTGCTGTATTTTAATTTAAAAGAAACTTTACTATTGATTTAAAATTTTTTATAATTTAATCAATTTTTATATTTTTTTAGTTTGAGAAAAACCATATGATTTTCACTATTGATTACAAAAAATATATCTTCTTCCCCTGTCCAGGCTCTCTCTCTTATATATTTCCCAGAATAATTCCTGAAGCTGATTTTAATATTTTATTTTTCAATAAACCCTAAAATCTATAAATATTTAGGAAAGCTCATAAAAATGCAAAATTTTCTTAAAATATTCTTAAAGCTCATAAAATTACATAATTTTATCATTAATTTTTGATACAGTACAATATTGATTTCTCACTTAAAATCAGCTTCAGGAATTATTCTGGGAAAATTTTATAAATTTTAAATTTTTTCTGAGAATAGAGCCCATTTTATTTAGATTAAGTAAGTCTTACAAACATAAATATAAAAAAAAAAAATCAAAACTTTTAATTTGAAACACTCTAATACTTGTATATATATATATATATATATATATATATATATATATATATATATATATATATACATATATATATATATATATATATATATATATATATATATATATATATATATATATATATATATATATATATATATATATATATATTTATATTTATATATATATATTAGATATATGTATATATATATATCTATTATATATATGTATATATATATATCTATTAGATATATGTATATATATATATATATATATATATATATATATATATATATATATATATACATATATATTATATAATAATATATATAACAGTCACCTTAAAGTGTTTGAGGTCAAATTTGTATAAAATTTTTTTTGCCGACCTGATTCCAACCTCTAAAAGATTGAGGTCAGTAAATTATTGCTGACCTTAATTTTTCTAATTCCTAGGGTTATATATATATATATATATATATATATATATATATATATATATATATATATATATATATATATATATATATATATATATATATATATATATATATATACATTATATGTTGCTTTTTTTTTTTTTTTTTTTTTTTCTAAAAAAATTATAGAAAAAAATAAAATATTTTTTAAAAATTAAATAAAAAATATATTTTACTTAATTTATCTTTAAAATTTTTTCTTTTTTTAACCGGAACATTTAAACATATTTTTTAAAATATTTTGTTAAACATATATATATATATATATATATATATATATATATATATATATATATATATATATATATATACATATATGTGTATATATGTATATATATGTGTGTATATATATGTGCGTATATAATAATTTTATGAATAATTTTTTTCTAGTGTTGAAGTTGAAAATGAGATCAGGTTACAAATTGATGAATTGATGCGAGAAGAGCTTATGAACTTAAAACTTGTTTGATGTTTTTCTTGTTTTTTGAAATAGATTTGTAAATTCATTCTTATTTGCACATAAGACATTAAAGTTAACACTAAAAATACTAAAAATGTTTCTTGCAACACATTGAATGCAAGAGCATATTGAGATCTCAAACTTGTCAATTAAAAGTTTTTTAGTAAAAGTATATTAATAAATTTCATGAATAATTATTTTACAGGTTATAGATCAACAGGCTAAAAAGGGAAAAAAAGGAAAGCATGTAAAGGTAATTAAAAGTAAAATAAAATTAAAAAGAAACAAAAACAAAATAGAGGTTAGATTGTATGGTTTATGTTTTTTATGATATATCGGGTTACAATATATAGTTTGAAATCTTTGATACCAATGTAATTATTATATGTTTATGATGTATAAGGTTATGATGTATTATTTTTATGATGTATAAGGTTCCTACTTTTTTGAAATTTAGGAAAAAATTAAACCACCTGTATCCGGGGCCACCAAGAACTTTTAGATGCCTAAAGCATAGCAACAATTAGGTGCCACTATAAGCATGTATATTTTTAAATATATGTTTAAATTAAAAGGATATGCAATCATACATGTTAGCGATCGTTTTTTATTTGTCGCAATCATTTTACATCCACGTTTTCATAAATCCCATCTGCATCTCTCCATCTCAATATTTGGATTACAGGGGTTATCTTTTTCTGGATACTTCTGGAATTCCATATATTTTTCTTAACTTTTAGTTTTTCCGGATATCCAAAACTTTTTCCATACATACAAGTTTAGGTGTATATTTTTATAATATATTTGTTTTTTAAGCTTTTTCACTCATCACTCATACAAAAATTAGAAAAAAATTGGAAAAAGCAAAATTAAGAGCAAAATAAGGGAAAATATATTCCGGATATTTAACCCAAACAATTTTTCGGATTTTTAAAATATGACCTGAATGATCTATGGGATTAAATAAAGCTTTTGCAACACATTTAACATACATTGAGGTGGATTATTAGATTCTTTGAATTTAATATTGAAAATACTCTCTTCTTAGCTTTTTTTATGCAAAATATGCCTTTGTTATTTTGTTATATTTTATATTTTTTATTCTTTGTTATTATGTCTTTGTTAAAATTTGTCTATAACAAAGACTATTCATTTTTTTAACATGAGTGTTTAACAATTTGGTTATATAATGACTCTACAATAGTTTTTTTAATTAATTTTAGTTTACTTAAGATTCACCCACCCTCTGTAGAGAATACAGGCGTTGTATTAAAGTTATAATTTGTATGCATATAGATTTGAACACAGGCTACAGACCCTTTAAGTATATTTGGTTGGAAAGGCTTAAAGAGTTTTTAAAAGTAAAAAATAAAGACTCCTTTAAACTATTACAATTCTTATTATCACATGTTCTAAATTTTCTTATTACCACTCATCATCTGTCATCTTCTATAACTTTAAAAATATTCACACAAAATAGAGATTTCATTTAAGAATGCATTTATATGTTTATTGTGATACAGTTTTGCAGTTTTTGTTCCCTTGGCTATAATTGTGTTACATCATAGAGACAATAACAAACCTTCTGACCATAATGCTAATAATGTTTCCTGAAGAATTGATAATTTGAATAATATAAGTTTTATAAGATTCTTTTACCATTAAAAAAATATGTGAACAAAGGCTTTAAAAAGAAAAGAACATATGAAACAAGGACATGTATACAAAGATTTTCAAGAATTACATTTTACTAGAAAAACAATCACTAGAAAACTGCAGCATGATGCAGAACTGCAGCATCAAAATGCAGATCCACTATCTATGGAGCATTCAAAGTAAGAAAGGAAAAAAACTTTGTAAAAGAAATTTTAAATGAAGTAAAAAGTTTATGGCAAACAAAATTAAATTTTTCCACTTTTATCGAGTCAAAAGTTAATCAAATGCTCAACAGCTATAATGAATATAATAAACAAAAAAAACCATTAAATTAAGTTTTTAGCATTACAAAAGAAAATAGTAAAAGTGCATCAAAGATAGGAGATTATATCAGCTTCAAATTCAAAACTTTCAAAAATTCAAAAGATGTGTTGGGCAACGCAAAAGGCTGCTAGTTGCCAAACTCTTCACCCATGGAAAAAAAAACATAGAAACTTTAATGCCAAAATCTAACAGTATCAACATCAATAACATCAGTTCATATTGCAAAACCTAAACTGCATTAAAGTCAACAAAATTATCAACAAGCAAAGTAGCAGCTGTGTTTTACCAGAAACAGTTATATGAAGAAGGGGTTGGTGTTAAAACACTCTCATAATCTAGTATTTACAGATTAAACAAGGATTGTTAGATTAAATAATATATAGAAAAAAACACTAGAGTTACAAAATTCTGCATTATATTTTGATTGACATGAATTGATGGCCAAGAATTTCATGTAGTAGTGTTAAAGTATGAACACCTACAAATAATAAAACACTAAAGGATAAATGATGAAAGATAAATGTAGAACAAGGATAGTAATCATTGAAATACTATAAACAGCTGAGTCTTCATAAGTTCAATCAACTATGAACAGTTGATTGAACTTATGAAGACTAATTTCATGAATGGAAAGGAAAAGATTACTGAATTAACAGGGTATGAAGTTTTTATTTCATATAACTTGAGTTTTTTATTTTTATTTTATTTATTTATTTGTTTTTGAAGAAAATGAATTTATGTTTCAGCTGATGCCTAAATTAAATAATGCAAGATGGAATTCCAGAGTAATATTATCTCTTTTGGCATTTGTTCTCCTATCACATACAAGAAACTCACTTTTATAAATTTGTAGATTCATCACTTACTGATGGGCAGATCATTGGTTTACTAACCAAATGTTGATGA